>NC_141821.1:11174576-11502388 GCF_982586985.1 Callionymus lyra
GTCCCATACGTGGAAGAATATATTGAAATGATTTAACATTAAAGTGAGTTTGAAGGAGGGGGGGAATTATTATTATTTATTAATAAAAAAAAATGTATTATGCCAACTTTTTTCAATACTCAAAAAATATACATTTTAGAGGGCAACATATTGTTTGTGAGGGTTTTTTAAAAGGAGGTTTCCAGGGACCTGGCCGGGAAAAGCCTTTTCCTTCCATTCACTGTCACTTTGTCCTTTCAATTTTTAAGTAATACAAAAGGTATTTATCGTAATACTTAAATATTCTGACACCAAGTTTAGTCATTGGTATTTAATCATGAGGTGTTCAATTATTCAGCTTTTCTGCAAACTGTAGGGGAGAAATTTCCTCATATTTTAAGATGGTGTGGCAACTTATTGCAGAGTTTTTCAATCTAGACAAGGAAACTTTTCACTCATTGTGTGTAGTTCTTTGAAGTCCACATAACTCTTGACGCATCTGCAATGGTATAAGCCTTCATTATGAGGAGTTAAAATGTCAAATTAGGATCATCAGTAAAAGGTTAGTAATAATCAGTCTTAAATTTAGGCAAAGAAATGCCAGAAACTTCTAGTCTTAATAAGGATTTTACTCACGTCACACAGCAGAATTAGCTAGTGATTAATGATGCAATACAACAAATATTGCACAGCCATCCGTCAAAACCCTTCGGTAAACACGAGAGTTTGTGCGGTGTGTTTACAGAGATTGCTTTTGATCTCTTTTCTCTTTCTGCAAACCAGCCCTGATGTACGCCAGCATCTTCGGAAACGTGTCCGCCATCATCCAGAGGCTGTACTCAGGGACCGCCCGCTACCACACCCAGATGCTGCGGGTCCGGGAGTTCATCCGCTTCCACCAGATACCCAACCCTCTCCGCCAGCGTCTGGAGGAGTACTTCCAGCACGCCTGGTCCTACACCAACGGCATCGACATGAACGCCGTGAGTATTTCACCGAGTCGTTCCCACGAGAAATGCCTGTGAACACCCAAGTCCTGACGCACATGAATGCACACACCAGGGGAGAGAGAGGAGTATTTTTAAGGCCTGCGTTGTACGTTAATAGGATGAGTGGAAGACTTTCTCTCAGCATGGATGGTCCGAACCCATCAGAGAAAGTAGGATTGATGTGAGTATCTATAAATAATACGCGCACTTTCTCTCTTTCTCTCTAACAAACGGCCAGGTTAGTGCACCATGCATGGGTTGCACAAGCGTGTGATTGAGGAAATGATGCATGAGCAAGTTTAAACATTAACACGGCAGCTTTTTAAATAATACAGGTGGAGGGATTTACACCTTTCAATGTCTGGAAACACAACCCAAACATGATCACATTCACATGTCTCGCCTGCAGTTGATTCAGAACTCTGCAGCAAGAATTCTAACCCGCTCTAGTAGAAGAACTCACATTTCTCCGATCCTTAAAACTCTTCACTGGCTTCCAGTTTCTTTCAGGATCAACAGTAAAATTCTGGTTCTTACTTTCAGATCTATTCATGGTCAGGCTCCTCCTTACATCACTGATCTGATCCAGCCTTACACCCCAGCTCGGGCTCTGAGGTCTGTGGATCAGAATCTACTTATGGTTCCACGCACACGGCTCAGGACCAGAGGAGAGAAATCTTTTCAGGCTGTTGCTCCTAAGCTTTGGAACGATCTTTCTCTCTCTTTGCGCTTGATGGATCTACTGACTCCTTTAAGAAACATCTTAAAACGTTTCTATTTGTTCAGGCTTTTCCTTGATTTTCTGGAACTCCTGTGTTGTTCTCAGTATTATCTTGATCTTTAGAGTATATACTTTTTTGAGTATTGTTTTGATTGTTTAAGCGCTTTGTGACCCTGGTCTAGTAAAGCGCTATATAAATAAATATTACTTACTTACTTACTTACATGTACACGTATGAGATTTTCACGCATGGTCGACGTCAGGGAGTCTGTCGTGGCCACGAGCTGCTTCTACACGATCTCGGGGTCAAGCCCAGCTTCATGTCTTCTGGTGGTACCAGCCGAGATTTCTTTGACTGCAGCGTGACATTGAAGACACACATAGTGCACACACGCGTGACTTCAAACATGTCACATGTATATACGCTGGAAAATGTCTTTGTTGATGTGACTATCTATCTGTATCTAGGTTTACAGAGGACGAGCATTTCACACGCTTTAACACTGCGTCTTTTTACGATGATACGGCTAATCTTTAGATTATCAAGGGTTAACAGCCTCTAGGAGGCGCTCTAGCAGGAAGAGTGACATGGATGAGATAATGTACAGAGGAAGACAAGAGTTTAATCCGCTGACCCTCATGAAGGCGATCGATCGAAGTTAATGGTAAGGTGTTGGAGATGGCAACACAGAGAACTGACCGACAAATACAAGGTGCCCAGACTTCACTATAGAAGTTCTGGTGGGCATGATATTTGTATCTCAAGAAATAAGAACCTTGTGATATTCGTATCTTGTGATATTCATGTCTCCAGATACTAGTGGAGTATATGTATTTTTTTCTAGTCATGTAGTCAATGTTAAAAACTGTAGTGCTTCAGTTTAGCCACTAGGTGGATTCATTGTTCGCGTTGGCACAGGGACGGATCGTCACCAGAGGAGCGAAGACGAGTTCTGTTTCTAAAATAAAATAAAATGTTGCCCTTCTTTCAACGATATCAGTTGTGTCCAGATTTATGTTTCCACAACAGAGACTGAAGGACAGAGAGAGATATATCAATGAATACAATTGTTAGATATAGGTCGCCCTTTTTTTTCTTCGCTGATATACAAGACGACTTCTGTCGACAGAGTCATTTTCTTCTCTCTCATCCTCATTAACAATTGGCAAAAATAACCTAAACTAAACGAGGTAAAAGAATGAGAAATATTTGATAAAATGAGACTCTCAGTCCGAGATACTGATATCACTCCATGGACATCTATGGCTTATAGACAGGTACAGCCTACATACATACATACTACCTATATGTACAAACATTTTCTTTATTTTTAAATGTACTTTGTAAGGTTTGTATTAAGGTGCGTTTTAAAATAGGAAAATACGGTGTTTACCAGATATCCTTGAACTCGGTTCACAAGAATTGTTGCCTTAAACTGCAGATTCTACTGTAAACTAGAGTTTATTTATCCATATATCAGGAGATAAAGACCAAGTTATTAAAAACAACAGAATAAATAGATCTTCCACTATACCATAGATCCAGTGCACTGCTAAAACAATACTCTGAGGTGAAACTTGGAGAGTTAAGGTTGTTTACTAACTCAATATCAAACTCAATTTCTTCCCCAATAAAATGTATTGGTTGTAACAGACGCACTGTAGCATGACTTGATATATCTGTAGCTGCCGGCCGGTCGGCTGAAACGCTCTTGAGATATCGACAGTGTTGTAGATATTACAGCTTTGTTTCCTTTTTTTGACTGTAAGAGTTCCACCTCCATTGTTAGCTCGGTCCATTATTCACACGTCGACCCGCTGGAGTAAAGGCGTTGTTGTCAATTAATTGTTTAAATCAATAAAAAAAAAAGTCCAGTTACATTGCATTATTGATTATAATACATCTACTTGGCCTTTGTGAGAACTTCATTGGCTCGTGGTTTTCTTCTAAAAGTAGGTCACCTTGATTGATGATTGATGTAACATTTATTTTATTTATACAATTGAGGCTGCAGGTTCTCTGAAACTCGCTTGCACAACACGAACAGTAAAAACAAGCAAAGCTTTTGCTCCTTAGTTTGTGTATTGAGAATACTAACTATCAAGTCACCTTCTAATTGACCTAATGAATCATAGGACTTAATCTGTCAAAGTTACTACCATGATGTTTAAAGGTACTAGGAATGGAATTAATCCACTATTGAACCGCAAGCAAATATGTAAGGGTTGGAAATTGTTCTTTTAGCTTTCATATGCACTTGGTTGGTTGGTTTGGGAATTTAGCCAAATCTAGCTAGCATTTTAGATTGATGAAGTTGATAATACTGCTGACAAGGTCAGTTGATTTGTGTAGTGCCATTTATTTATTAAAAAAAAGAAAGAAAAAAAATCAATGTTAATCGTTCTGAGACATACAGTTATTTAAACACCAGTAGACCACTCTTGTTTTCTTCCATCAATGTTTAATAATCAAGTAGATAGTTGGTGGAATATGTTTGATATCAACTGGTAAATATAACTCCTATGAGCTATTTCTCTTCTTATAATAATATTTATTCAAACCTTAAGTTACCAGACATTAAAATCAAGAGAAGTTAAACAAAAACAAGTGGCCAAATGAAGATAAAGCAATGATAGCAATGATATTATTGAAGAATTAGCAAATGAAACTTGAGGCAAATATTCAGCCGACGGTGAATGAGGCGAAGAATAATGTTAAATAGCAGCAGGGGTGATTTTGTAAGTGTGTATATACAGTATAATATTTGTGAGTACAACTCTCTTGTGTACACTGAGCAAGGGGCTGTTGTAGAAAACTATTTTAAACCAGCTTAATATATTAATGTTTGTATCTGGGTTGTTGCTTTTCCTTCTAACTATATGTAAATAGATGTTTTGACCTTAACAATAATAATGACAAATGTAAAAACAGCACATTTTACATTTTTTACGTTTCAGAACAAGTTTTACCTTTTCAGCTCTTCTCCCATTAATATTTGGCAATTTAATCTTGTATACTCTGTCGTTTTTAAATAGTTTTTAAATGACACTTTTATTTATTTTTTTGTACCATTGAAAGTATTTAACATTTTGAAACTGTTAATTGAGTATCATTTTCATATAACACATTTATTTCTGTTTGTTGAAACTTTTCTTTTGTTGCGTGTGTATAAGTAGCTGCCAGTGTGTACCTGGACAAAATAAATAACCTATCCTATCATGTCGTCAGTGTTTTATACTTTGATAATGTCAAATGAAGCAACACTGTATTAAATCCATACATTTTCTGTCATCACTGATTAGGTTGTTAAAAACAGCAAAAGTAAATAGCATGACTATTGACAAAAAAATATACTTACTCTGCAACAACCTAGTTAGTTTATTTTTTTTAGAATTGTTGATTACAATCTGACATGAGACATGAGTGTGACTTGATCTATGGCTGTCACTCATCAGTTCTAACATCACAGCAGTTGCTTTTTGAACTTATTTACATTTACATACTTTTCTTCCACAAGTACTCACCTACTTCATCGTTTCAAACTAATTTATTTAACTCTTTAAATAATATTTTCTCGTTTTTTTTCATAAATCCCTCACTTCTGTTCGCAGGTGCTGAAAGGTTTCCCCGAGTGTCTCCAGGCGGATATCTGCCTCCATCTGAACCGGACCCTGCTGCAGAACTGTAAAGCTTTTAAGGGCTCCACCAAGGGGTGCCTCAGGGCGCTGGCCATGAAGTTCAAAACCACCCACGCGCCTCCCGGTGACACGCTGGTCCACGCTGGAGACGTCATCAATGCGCTCTACTTCATCTCCCGGGGATCTATAGAGATACTGCGAGGAGATGTAGTGGTCGCCATCTTAGGTAAAAAAAAAAAGATATTAAAACGTTTTGTAAAGAGTATTAAAATGGCTACTAACAGTTTTTATTTCACTGAATGTACCAGGAAACAAGTAAATGCTTTTATTGTTTTATCTTTTTATAAAAGGAGCTTTATATGATGGCGTAACTTAAAAAACAATAAATAAAAAGTTAAGTTAAACAGAAAAATATAAAATAAGCTTAAGATGCAATTTGATAGCATATCAAGTAAATTTAACTCATTTTATTTAATGGTGTATTTTAATAAGAAAAACTAAATATTTTAATTTTTTCCCTTTTTTTAATAATCTAATGTAAAATATTAAGTTAAGTAAGTAAGTCATTTTTATTTGTATAGCGCTTTTTCAGACCAGGGTCACAAAGCGCTGAAACAATCAAAACAATATTCAATAAAGTATATACTTTAAAGATCAAGATAAAACTGATAACACAACAGGAGTTCCAGAAAATCAAGGAAAAGCCTGAACAAATAAAAACGTCTTAAGATGTTTCTTAAAGTTAAGCCATGACAATATAAAACACAGTTAAATAAAGCTTATCATTTTATTCTGCAATATTGTAAAAACATTTCTTCCAGCTTACAGTTTTGATTGGTTCTGTTTTTTCTATTGTTTATTTTATGTGATATTTTATTTAATTATTTTATTCTGTACTGATACCACACAAAATCCTAGGTTGTGTTTACAACACTGGAAATAAAAGTCTCTGATTCTGAAAGAAAAATCCTCAAAAAAGATGTTTACTGGGTCAAATAATAACATTGTGAGTCATCAGAAACATTCATACATGATCTGTGACCTAATAAGGGCCTCATAAATACAGTCAGACTTTGCCCATGTCTGAGCTAAAGAATCCAAAGTGATTTACGGCAACCACGAATAGAAAAGTTTGTGTCTCCATCTAGCGGTTAAATATAATATTTCATTTCGAAACAGCTCTCCACAACAGAAGTCATTCCCTGGCTTTACTCACTATGGACTAATATTTTTATCATTGTTTTCCAACCCCTGAATGAACTGTGTCCCCGAAGGATGTTGGCCCCTTCATGCACCATGAAACTAAGTTGCTTATCATCTTTTTTTAATTCTCGCACAGGGAAGAACGACATCTTCGGTGAGCCCATTAATCTGTATTCCCGACCGGGGAAATCCAACGCCGATGTGAGAGCGCTGACCTACTGCGACCTTCATAAAATATTCCGAGAGGATGTTTTGGAGGTTTTGGACATGTATCCGGAGTTTGCCGACAACTTCTGGAACAACTTGGAAATCACCTTTAACCTGCGAGACGTACGTTTTTTTTGGTTTTGAAGTCGATCAAATGACTCTAGAAGTTTAAAAAAAAATGACGAGGATTGATGATGAGATTGGTTTTCATTTCAGACCAACATGATCCCGGGCTCTCCCAGCAGTGACGAATCAAAAGGCGGGGTCTTCAACAAACTACGCAGGAGAAAGTTATCGTTCCGACGTCGCACAGAAAAAGGTGAGTTTTTTACGTGTGAGAAAATGTGTTTGTGATAGAAATGTAAAAAAATATATTTGAACTGACCCACATGACTCGGTCGTAGATGAAGCAGACGCTGGCGAAGTTAAAAAGACCCACAAGGCTGTTCATCGCAGACCGAGGGAAGCGGCCAATAACCAAAAACGTGAGGATTCTCAGAAAAGAAAGTGGGCGGCGCAGCGAAGCTCAGTGTCTTCTCACTCCAGCGGGGACGAGGTACATTTGAAAAGCAGATTGTATTAAAAAAAAAACTTTAAGCTAACCTGAATGTTCGCACCTGAAAGGGGGAGGAGTCTGTTGTGACAACTCTGGCCCCTCCTCCCGCAATGCTGGACAATCTACAAGTACCTGCGAGAGAATTTTCTGAAAACGCTGAAAGGGACACAGACCCCAAGACAGGAAACACCTGCAACGCATTGTCAGGTAGATTTTTTTAGTGCAACTGTTTTTTTAAGGGAGGACCTCTTGGGACGTCTCATCCTCACCGTCTTCATCTCGCGCAGGTGCTTTCTCGGGTGTGTCCAACATGTTTAGTTTCTGGGGCGAGAGTCGGGGAGGCGGTCAGTACCAGGAGGTTCCGAGCTGCAGCTTGGCCTCGCCGCCGGCTCTCAACACGCCGCTGCACAGATTGAACAGACAACAACGGAACCAGCTGGACTCTCGTCTGGATCAATTGCAGAAGCAGCTGAACAGGTACGACGTCAGCTGTCGCTACTGAAGCTTTTCAAGAGCTTTTTTTACATGTTCGATGTTTGAAAAAGTCAGTGAAGGGGTTTTCGGATGCTTCAAATAGAGCTCTAGCAACAAGAGAGTGCCACCGTCTATCGGTCAGTTAGGAGAATAACTGGATTAAAAGACTTTAATACATTTTTAGTAAGTTTTGTTAATGGGATAAAGCAGTGATGGGGAAAAACATTTTCCTATGGTGCCATGAATCATCAAGCGAAAATAAAGAAGCAATAAAATCAAGCTCAATATGCTAAAAACAACAAAAAAACAGCTTTTTTTTCTCTTTTTTTACTAATAAGAGAGGACAGAATTTCTAAAACAGTAGTACTCCCATTCTTGGTCTGAATACGTATGTGTTGAGCGAGGGAATTTCGCCTCGCTACTGCCCCCTACTGTCACGTTGAGCTAATCGCTATCAGTGATATTTCAAGTGCAAAATAAAATAAATGGTTAATTATCAAATAATCATCTTGAGTAGCTTTATTGCCTTTTCTGTCTTTCTTTTTTTGCTTCAATCTTTGTTCTATATTCAGTGTGAACATTTCTTGTAAGCGCTTTGTGACCCTGGTCTGGAAAAGCGCTATACAAATAAAAATGACTTACTTACTTACTTCTTGTCTGCAGACTGGAGAGTCGCATGTCCTCAGACATCGGAGCGATCATGCAGCTGCTGCAGAGACAGATGGCGCTGGTTCCTCCTGCCTACAGTGCCGTCTCCTCACCACCACAGGTAAGAGGTGTACATGAACCATAATAAAACAGTGTTTGTTCACATGCATGGATGATTTAATACAACTGGATCAACCAAAACTGTTTCTTGCAGGCCTCACCATACCCTGGTCAAGGACCTTCTCCGGGTCCGGGTCCGGGAGAGACGCTGGTCCCTCCTGTTGCACCCATAGAGACAAACAACCTGTCTTCTTTATCAGAGGTGAATACTCTTTCACAGGTATCAGGTGACATTAATTTGTCAAATAATATATATACCTTTTCCATGCTTTTGTGTGTCCGTGCAGATTTTGAATTCAGATGAATTCGAGGAGTTCCCAGTCAAGTCTCTGGACTCCTTTCAGCCTTTGATCAGCACCAGTCAGGACCGTCTTGCCCCATCAGCACAGGAGAGCCGGGGGCCTCACCTGGAGCTGGACATTGGTCTGGGAACTGAGACAACGGTCGTATCAAGTCCAACGCTGGGCGAAGGGTTCGGTTTGGACGGCCGGGATGGGTTTAGGTCACCGCCGATGAGTTTCGGTCCACCGGCTGGTGTCGGCCCCAGAGAGGGACCAGCATTACCGGACGGGGATGTGGATCCTGAATCCCAAAGGAGGCTTTCTCTCCAGGAGCCACACTCACATGTGGATTCACGGACACCGCAGAGACACAGGTCCGACCCTGGCGGGAGCTAGGAGATGCAGAGGGCAGAGGAAGGATGGAGGAACTATATGGGATTCCACTGTTTCTCTGGGCTTCATGAGACCCTGAGCATCGGGGAAGTTGGGGGGGGTTAAAGATTCTAAATATTTTTCATTGTAATATCACCTCTGACCTCAGAAGAACATCATGAAAACAGGCCTGCAGGACAAGGACGAACCTCCAGGTCCACCTCCTCATCCTCAACCAAAACCACGAGCCTGGAAAACGCCCGACTGCTTCTCCGTAGACCAATCCCTTTACTGCTATATCCACTTTTGGATGAGATCAAGCTAAGACAATGACGTACGGAATAATAAAAGTAGCCATTCACGTCTTGCACTGAAAAATCCTGTCGATGAAAGTGATTCTTATTCATGTCCTCAGCGCTTCCAAAAAACTCACAAACTGGTTGGTGTGAAATCGTAGTGTTAGCTGGCCTAACAGGAGAACTGCTGTCTCGTTTCTGTCTTTGGTTCCCTCGCCTCTGATGTCTTGTCCCCACCGGGAGGTGGCGTTTGAAGAAGCCCTCCTCCCCCCAAGAGCACACTAGACTGGCTGGGTCGCACCTAAGACTGGTAACCAGCACGATAAAAGCCATTATTTTGTATGGATGAACATATCAGCTGCCCGGTGTTACACGTGGAGACGGACCAGGAGGACAAGTTGCAGACGGGCTCACTGATACTCGACCACATGAATCAACTATCTTTAAAACCAGAATAGGAAGTCAATTGAGAGGGGAGGCGGGGGGGGGGGAGTATCTGCAGTCTGTTTTAACATCATCGTTCAATTTGCTACCTCAGACGTCCGACGAAGCAAACGCCCCAAATGCTTTTAACTTGTACATACAATTTGTCACGTCACACGAGAGAAATACACGAGTTTGCCAGTTGACGACCAGAAGAATGCGCTATTATTCTATGTACAGTACAATATGCAAACCCAGAAGAGACGAGGGAGCGTTGCTTTGATTATCTGTCTTTGTGTGCTTCACATCCAAGTCCAAAGCTTCTATGTAGCTGCGTGTGTGTGTGTGTGTTTTTTGTTGATAGCTGCCGCCCAACATGTATTGCGTCCATCGTTAGAGCAAACAATCATGTCCAGAATTCTCAGAAGGACAGATGATCTCTCTGTCGCAGCACAAACTAAGAAAAACCCTTTACAGATGAAAAACTTGCTGCACTTCCCAACATATTCTTTCAAAGCATCACTTTATTGATGACAACGCATATAAATAAAAGTGCAAATGTATCACCTATAGCCATATTTGTACAATTATAAAGTTGATTTTCTGACAACTGCTGTTTGCTGAAGACAACATAGTAAAATACCACATTACATAAGATTTGCTGAACAACTCGCCTTCAGACAGAAGGTGTTATCGAGAGAGAATTTATTTTAAAAAAACAGTTTACTTGCCTAAATGGAATAAAGTGAAAGAAATCCCCATCTTTTGATTTTAAAAATTGAATCATGACAACAATTTTTATCTTTGGCCCAGTTGCTTAATATTTGGACATCTTTACATGTGGCAGGATAATAAACCAGTTTGTCTTCCTTCCTCGATAACTTTGATCCAATCATCCTTTAACCAGGAAATATTTGTAGCAAATGAGCAACATCCAATGACCTTTTTTTTTTAGCACTTTATGATTTCAAACCGACATTTAATCAGACTCAGGAATGTGTCAATCATTTTTTTTCTTCTTAACTATAAACCATCAATTACGAAAGAAACATTTAGAAGAGTCACTTATTTATTTGAGAGTATTTCCCCTTTAAAATGAAGAATAACGATGATTGTATTTTGGCTGCTCATGTGGTCGAAACTCATTTATTTATGAATATGGTTGTTTAATATTTATCTGATGTATTTTTGTGGCTGATTATCGGGGGGGTGTTGTGTGTGCCTGCATGTAAATAAGATTCTTCCGATTATGTATTTTCTTCGAAACTTTCCCGAATGCTTCAAGAGGAAATGAGATCACATATACTTGCTCATCGATGTGGTGGCGTAAAAGCACGTCTAACGCTTCTTAGAGGTGCACTTTAGTATCGAGCCTGTTAGATCCCTGCAGACATGTTTCACTCCTGGAGGTTTTTCCAGGATGAAAGAAAAACATTTTATTTATTTTTTTTTTACTTAAAGAGCAGCATTTGTTTGCTATGTGAGCGGGGTGTTAGCTCTTTCGAGTTGAAGTCTGCGCCGCGCGACCCTGTTTACAACCGGAAAACTAAAGGTGTGATTTGGTTGGTGGTGTCTGTTTTTCTTTTCATGTTTGTTGTGGAAGTTTTGGTGTTACCATTTGCTCACATGTTTATACATTCATTTGTTTATTTCCTTTGACAAATGCTTCCTCTGATACAAATTGTGGTACGATGACAGTTCTTTCTTCAAGGCCCCTCGAAAGGCTTTCTCAACATCACTTGTTTTTATTTCCGGTTGTAGTTCATATACATACGAATATAACTAGTGTGCCTTTCACGCAGACAAGAGGTTCCTTTACACATGGAAGACCAGCCTAAGACAACCCAGCATCTCACTAGGAAATAGACTGTTTCCTTCTCCATCATTTAAGTAAGTAAGTAAGTAAGTAATATTTATTTATATAGCGCTTTTCTAGACCAGGGTCACAAAGCGCTTAAACAATCAAAACAATACTCAAAAAAGTATATACTTTAAAGATCAAGATAATACTGAGAACAACACAGGAGTTCCAGAAAATCAAGGAAAAGCCTGAACAAATAGAAACGTCTTAAGATGTTTCTTAAAGGAGTCAGTAGATCCATCAAGCGCAAAGAGAGAGTCAAACTTCAAGTAGATCACGTGCTGTTCGCCCAAAAGATGGTGCGGTGCGTTTAATACTGTTGAAGATTTGAATGACTCGTCATCATCCCCAATTGTTACAAAAGCGTTCCCTAAACAGGAAGTAAGCTCTGGTCACCATGTGTAAAGATCATCAGTCGTTTTTTTATCGTCGTGGAAGGAGAACTAGTGTAAGTAACATGGAGTCAGATGTGGGTCATAATACAAAACAGTATTATACATAAGGTGAAAACAAAAACTACATTTATTGTAAGTAAGTAAGTCATTTTTATTTGTATAGCGCTTTTCCAGACCAGGGTCACAAAGCGCTTAAACAATCAAAACAATATTCAGTAAAGTATATACTTTAAAGGGCAAGATAAAACTGATAACACAGGTGTCCAACATTAAAATGTACTACAACGCCATTGACTAGTTAAGCAACCAATCAAGCATTCATGTTTCTTTACAGTATCTATTATGTGTTACAAGATGGTACTTGTAGCTCAGTGGAGAAGAAGAAAGGTTATTTATCATATATTTTGTAGTAACTCTTTTCTAACTCATTTTATGTGGCCCACCGCATGGTTGGCTCAAATCAAAGCAGATTGATGTTCTTGTTGATATGAGTTAATTGTAAAGATGTTGTGTTTAAGATAAGAAAGATATTGATTGTCAACAATAATACAGAAACTCCCGATAACAGTACAAATGTGATAGAAGACGACACACAGAGATCATTTAAATATCACCTAAGAATGAAAGAAAAATGTATCATATACATTGCAAATATATTTTTTAGTTTAATTAAATGATTGTGTGTACTTGAGTTTGACATCACTGGTTTAAGCAATGTCTGCTGTAAGTAAAACTGCCAGATCGACATAAATATTATCTACAACAAACACTTATTTCCTTAATAAAAACACATATAACAATATATTGTCAAAATAAAAAATAAAATGTTAACCCTTAAATAAATATGTATGTTGAAAGTTCTATGTGGGACATTCCAGACATGGAAAAAAAAGGGTAATTTTATATTTTTAACTAAAAACATGCACAAAGTGACTCACAACAGTTATTTTAAAATTGCTCATGAACTAGATATGTCACACAGTTTCGTAGAATGACCCAATACACTGATCACCATTTGGGGGCGTGGGGGATAAACATGGGTGGTCCATTGGATCCGTTATTAAACTCAAATATACACCAATTTTGCTCCCCTTTATTGTTTCTCGTGTTCATCTACATTGGTTGTTCAAAGCAATACAGAGTCCTCAAATTACTTTTGGGAGAAACCCAGTCGCTTCATCTGTGTGTGAGCTAAATAATTCCAAGCCAATATTTACAAAGTGCTGCTACTACTGACCGTCTCTAATAAAGAAAAATCACCTGTTCTTGTATGACAAATGTGTTTACATGTGCGTGGCAGGAGTGTCGCTGCGGCTAGAATTCCCCTTTTCCACCTTCTCATGATGTTCACGGTATCACGCGCCGGCTTTTCCTCTTTTCCCTGACGACTCGCTTCTCCTTTTACACTAAAACCGAAGAACGGAAAACAGCTGAAGTATCTGTTTCTGGTCGCAAAAATCTTTATTTTGGACGTCTGTTGACATTTTTTTTTTTTTTAAAACTGAAGCAGGCTCTCTGTGTACTGTAGCGAGTGTTTATGTTGTCGTGCAAACACACGTCACCTAGTGGCCTGAACTGTAACTTTACATTCAGAACTATGACCTCAAAATCTAGAATGTGGTTGTTGTTGACTCTTCTTATTTGACCCTGTTCATGTCGGTAGACTTTAGTAGACGACTCAATGCTAGAGGGTACTTATGTGTAATGCATACTGCATACTAGAACGGTAGAGGGTGCACACGAAAGGGGATTTCAACCCGCAGGAGTGTGGGGGGGATCGGTGAAGATAATTAGTGATAAATCCCCTTTAAAACTTGGACACCCTGATAGCTCTTCCATGTGGCTGATCTTTTTTTCAGCTCAGCTCACCTTTCTATCAGTTCTGAAAGAGCATAGAGTTCTGTATTTGTAGATATTTTCAGCACTTGGGGGGGGGGACGGGGGGTGGGTTTGGTACCGTTTACACACTGGATCTGTTCTGTCAACTCCTTGTCTGTACATACCGACTTCTTTTACCTGTAAAGGAAATAAACTTTGGCACTTGTATAGCCAGCACTATGCAGAAAAAAAAATATTTGGCATGCTTTGAAATGCAGAATACTATAGAGGAAAAATATACTATTTAAATAACAGCTACTCTAATTTCTCATTAAATAAAAATAATACTCACTTTATGAGAAACAAATGAGGATACCCAGAAAAAGGATTTTGAATATTGTGCACATTTTTACTTGCATGCTGCATCGAGCATCAGGCGGAGAATCGGATGTTCTACAGCTGAACTAGAAGGATAAATAATGTTGCATGTTGGGCACTTTTCTAAACCCCTAGAAATGCTTGAAGACACATCAGGTGCACCTTAAATTATTATCCAAAATGTGGCTACCAACCATTTGCAGGTCTAAAAACATCCCCAAGTCTTCGCTGTCGCGCTGAAGGTTTGAAGTTCATGCTGCCGTGTTTATTCCATGGTTTGTGATCTGCAAAGGTTTTTCAACATCTGTATGGAAGACACAAAAAAAAGGATGATTTAAAATAACTTCATATCAAATGCTGAGGAAGGTTAAGTGGAATGTTGCAGCTGCAGGTTCTTATTGTGTGATCGCATTATAAATGGTTGAACTTTATAAACATTTCAAAATATTTCTTTCAATAAAGCTATTTGAAAGCAACCTGTTGACTGGTGACTCATTCTGCATGTATCCGGATATCTCCTTAAGTAGATGTGTTTTAGACTGTTTTTGTTAATGTTATAATACCATTTATTAATATTATCATTATTATTGTTATTATTGTTGTTGTTATTTTCACATCCATGACTCACGGAGTAGATCTATCAAACTATTGTTTTAATGCACCACAAGACCACCAAAATGTTTTACCACAGCAGGTCAGAGACTGCGTTTGCATTCATTTCCATAATAGATAAAGTACTGAGAGGACATTTTGACATTTACAAGACGATGACACAGGACAAGGACCCAACAATATCCTTTCTATCACTTTGTAAACAAATTAACCAGCAGGTGGAGGTGACGATTACAGTGTTCTACCAGTGGGTGGAGCCAGAAACAAATACACCCAATATTGTGCGCAAACTAGATACTGTATATACAATGTTTGGTAGATGTTTAATACTTGCGTATAGTAAGTGGAAAACATTGACAACACTTCTCTTGCAACAAGTAGTCATTGGTTTATGGCACAAAAATACAAACAAAAACTCAGATATAGGTCAATATGCAGGGTCGTGTTGTAAGGTTAGTGAAGAGAATTCAAGTATTCTATATGCATCATGAAGGTGCTGAAGACTCGATGTCTTTAAGATTAATGATAATCGTAACCAAACATGTTGTGAACTTACCACCAGCTTCAGTGTGAACAATATTTCTAATGCAAACGCATTTATATTGTTGTTATTGAGTAAGTAAGTAAGTTAGTAATTAGTATTTATAGAGCGCTTTTCAAGACCAGGGTCATAAAGCGTTTAAACAATTAAAAAAAAAACAATAAAATAAATACTTAAAAGGTCAAGACAACACAGAGACAAACACAAGAGTCTCCGGACATCAAGGAAAATCCTGCACAAATAAAAATGTATTGACTCAAATTATATGATGATTATTTATTTATTTTTTTAAAGGAAAAGGGAAAGGAAAAATAAGAAGAAAAAAAAAGAAACATTTCTCATACAGGTCTGACGATGTTACCACGATGTGCATGTTCAAATCGAGCTTGTAAAAGCCCCATTAAACCTAAACCTATAGTCAACTTAAGTAAGTAAGTAATTTGTATTTATATAGCGCTTTTCCAGACCAGGGTCACAAAGCGCTTAAACAATCAAAAACAATACTCAATAAAGAATATACTTTAAAGGGCAAGATAAAACTGATAATACAACAGGAGTTCCAGAAAAATCAAGGAAAAGCCTGAAAAAAAACAAATAAACGTGTGCATCAATATATTGCCCACTAGGGGTCACTGGTTTTCTAAATTAACTGAAGAAACACGTGGCTTAGGATAAGTTTACCAATTTGATTATTATTATTTTTTATATATAAATCTGTCATTACTAGCAACATATTTCCATCAAAAATAGACGAAGGTAACATAAATTGTATATTAAATTATTATTTTTTATATCATTTTTAACATAAATATCGACATTATTGTCAGAACCGTGTAAACGCGGGATATTATCTATATATATATTGTTTTTTAGTTCTTATCCTCATTTATGACAATGAATCGCAACTTTTTCTTCTTCTTGTTCCGGCGTCACAAGGGCGTAGTCCTGGACCCTAAAACGTATCCAGATCCCACTGCTCCCGTCCATTGGAGAAACGCTTGTCCCGTAAAAGGAGTCAAAGTTCTCCATTGTATGCGCGGCGCGTCCGTCAACCGTGTAACTCCTGACGACGAGCAGGCCCGGGGCACTGCGACGCCGCCATTGGTCCGCGCTCACGTCGCGTAAGAGTAAGATGGAATGTCATTGGCTCGTGTATCTGTCAGTCAGTCACGGGGACTCGTTATTCGTCGGCGGACTCTTTAGGGGGCGGGGCCCTGCGGCCAGCGGTGTAGTGTGGTGTAGTTCTTAGGGGTGGGCGGATCGTAGCGGTGACAGCGAAGCTCCGGAGACTCCTGACCCGAAAAAAAGTGTCTAAAAACCAGCCAACTAACGGTGAGTGGAGCGCGAACACGGAGGGTCCGTGAGTGGGGGACGGTGCGGGTGTGTGTGGCGGTGCGTGGCGACCGGAGGTTTAAGGGCGGAGGCTGGCGGGGAAGGAGCAGTGACATGACGGTGATTTTTGGATGAGTGACCTCACGGTCCGCATCACAGGAGGAAAGTGTTGCCTTCAGGTGCACCTCGGAAACTTACCGCGCATGCTAAGACATTATAAGCACTGTCATCGTGTACGTCAGCTGTCGCTCGTTACGTGAACGCCTCACGCTCAATTCAGGTGTTAGCTAGTTTATATGTAACATTTATAACGAATAAATGCCGTTATATGTTAGAAAAGGCTTTTTGTTTGACGTGAAACCCTTTTATTGTTCATTTTTAAGTGAAACAAACTTCTTGGAACTATGCAACAACAAAAAAAAAAGCTAGCTGTCCTGATGCTAGCTCAAGTCACTAACCTTCTGTCCAAACGTATTCTGCAGTGTTATTTTCACCCGTTACCTTGGATTAAGTCACCAATAAGATACTTGGATTAAATAAACATTGGTTTCATTTTGGGTCAATTTACGAAACTTCTGCGTAACAACTGTCACTTTCATTTTTTTCTACCCGTTCCTGTCATCACGTGACACAGTTTCGTTTTTTTTTTGCAAATTTAACTATTATTTCGACTCGTAAATAGTATTTACATTTGTTATATAACTCTTCTTCTCGTTGGTTAAAGTCAAATATATTTTTATTTATTTTTATTAAAATTCTGGTTTGCATAATTGAAGATATACGTACTTCAATATAGTGGATTCAGAAACTCTTTTAAGTGATGTCACTTCTCCAGTTTACAAAAAATATTTACTCAAGTAGTTCAGATGCTTCAAGTAAATATGAAACGATATTTGCTGAATCTTAAGTACTCGGGTAATCATTACAGCTAAAAGGAAAATGGGTCTTTAATTCAAAACTTACTTTATACAATACACATCTAGTAGAGTTTTTGTTGCCCTAAAATGTTAAATTAAATTAGATCAACACTTGAAAAAGGTAAACAAAGATAAAATTAACTCATAATTACCTATTACGATGACGGATTATTATATTTAAGATTTTCCTTTTTGTCTTGATTGAATATGTTATAATAATTGGGTCCAGAACTCTTTTAGGTTGCACTTTTAAATCGAGCATGAGACACTCTTACCACACACTGATCCTTTTAGTGTGAGTTCACTTTTATTAATAGCCGTTAAATGCAAAGCATCACCTTCCAACAAGCTTCATTCACAAAAGATAAAATAAACAAGGAGAGAAACCCTACAGGATTGTTCTCTCTCACTCTCCCTTCCTCCATGCAGATTATTTTCCAATCCTCTACAGCCAGATTACCGAGTGAGGAAATAAGAGGTGGGACTGATCTAAGGCCCTGATTCATTATGGACCTGATCCAATCAGGTCCCTAAAATGTCCTGATGCTTGAGTCCTCGCTGTAAGCCCGCCAGAACGGTCAGGTATTAGGCTTGTGTGTTTTTTTGTTGGTTATCTAATCGGGCTAGGGCGTGTTCTTTACGCTGCTCGCTGTCATGCCGGCTTTTCCCATCGTCGTGCAGGAAATGAACAGCTTCAGGATCTGACTGCAAACTTTGACAATCTGCGCGGATGAAAGAATGGCTTCTAGGGATGGGTGGGCGAGGGCCGGACACCCTGTTGTTAGACGAGGAATGAAACCAAAACAAAAGAAGAATCTGAACAATTCCCAAGCTTTTTTTCCGACCGACCTGACGCGACTGATGCTATAAAAGGCTAAGTGCTGTGTCTTGTAATCATGTAAGATTCAAAACATTTAGATATCCTTTTAAATAGCTCTAAATAGATAATTTAAAGACCGTCCTGTCACATTAAGCTCTTAAATTTACGAAGCATTACAGAGTCACTGATATTCTATGACTACACAAACCAGTTTACTTCATGTAGTGACACTTTAGACAAGTTTTGTTTTGTTTTATTACCTTGGCAAATAAAAAATCAACAGTGCCTGATTGATTTATGAGATGAGGAAAGGACTAAATAAGTGACACATGTGTTTTTTTCTTAATTTCAAAGCTGATGTCTTCAGAGATATTATTCTTCTACGAAAGAAAGCAAAGATTGGTTACTCGGATAAGACACAATGGTGATTAATACGATCACTCTAACAGTTGCTTTCTTACTTCTCTTCAAATCCACATACTCTTAACTTCTTTCAGTTTCAGTATGTCGACGCTTTCTCCATTTCTCCCAGATTATAACAAACTAGCTTCCTTGCTTACATGAAGTACCACAAGTTTTGGAAAAGTTTTGAAAGCATTGTTTTTCCCCTGTGAGAGTGTAGCTTTGTACTGTGTCCTAAAAGGAGAACCAAATAACTATCCAATTTAAATGTGGGTCCTTCTGGTCTTCATAGCAGGTCACTATTGTTTTCATGTCTTTCTCATTGTACTTGGTGCTATAATTTCTCCCTTTCTGCAAATTAAATTTACATGGATTAGGAATCGTTTTATTAAGTCAACAATCGTGTGGTTGACTTTTCTTTTTTAACTTGGAAAGAGCAGGTTTTTCTTTTTATTTTGCACACTTGTTCAACTCCTATTCCCAGGTTCACACCCAAATAACATTGTTGTTCATAACTCAGCCTTTAAATTTAAATTAAGTGGAATTAAGCGATCTCCACGCTTCCCCGTGCAGCTTCTGTCACAGAGATTCGAATGAATAGCTTGATACCCAAGTTGGACAGTTTGTTGCGCAGACTGCAGTCGACTTAAGTCTTTAATCTGAAGACATTACTAAAGAGCAGTCTCATTAAACCGCTCAGTAACACTACACCGTCGGGTTCGCTGTCACACAGCTTTGACATCAATCGAGAGTGTCCCAGTAGAATTTAGCTTTGAAATTTTGTTGTGCCATATTTTTATTACTGTGATCTTTTTTTTGTTCAATACAAAATCTTCATTGAGGTGCCAACTCTGCAATAGTGGATGTTCAAGTATGAAGGAAAACGAATCACATAACCCTCATTTTAAACCCTATTATCTGCTTTCTATTATACATGCCCATAGTTTGCCTTGATAAAGTGTTCTCATGTCCAACCGTAGAATCATAAGCGCACATCTCCTGGTTTAAGACTGACTCAATTCGTGCCATCTTTTATATTAATTGTATATTCATGTGTTAGAAAACAGTAGTCTATATGAAGAGACCTCTTGTTGTGCTGTGGCATTGAAGGAATGTCATTATCGATTTAATAATTAATCGTCATTGACTGCCCTCAACACACCCACACACTTAAACGCACAACCTGCCAACTTCTGTTAAAGTTGTCTATATCTTGACATGTCAATTTCAAATATGGATATTGAACGTTCCTTGTTTTGATCATAATTTCTTGTTTGAAATCGATCCCACAATTCTTCTAATATCTAACACAGTTTCACATTTATGAAGCAGTTTTTATGCTAGGTTTTAGATTCTAGCAAGAATAAGAATTATAACATTGTTCAAACTTTCAAAATGGTTTCCTCTTGATCTAATTAGTCTATCTATATAATATATATGTCCTGAGAGGGCAACTTTCCATTCACCATTTAAGGTAATCAATTGTGGTAAACATGGTCAATGGTTCCCTATAGTTAAGTGTGCACTCAGAGTCGTATTGAGCCGACTATGGATTTAAATACGTTGTTAACTATGGATCCAACTGTCTCTCTTTTTAATGCATAGTTCTGTATGTGTACAAAACACCATAATGGGTTCCAAACAAATGCATGTCTGTCTTAAATAATTCATCATTATTGAGGCGAAGTGTTAAAAGTTGTGAGGGTTGAACCGGCTCTTGAATGTAAACGACTGCTGGTGAGTTTGGTGGAGAACACGGTGGTGACTACAATGAGGAATTAGTGCCAACAATGGGGAACAATAGTTTTAAAATGAAACTAAAAAAACAGACACTGATGGTAATTTGTAAAACATGCTGCCAACAAGTTGTTATGAGCAATTAAAACACATTGAATAGCTTTTACCTCTGAAAGACATGACAGAACAAGAGAAGAGAAATTATGCAGATAAAACAAAACACAAATGTTGCCTCAAAGCATCACATTACATTATTACATTATTATTATCGTCATATTTTTGTACAAGTACGATACGACAAAAGTTCAAGAGACGGACTTAAATTTTTTGGATAGTTATACAATTTTATATAAAATACTGTATCTTGATGTTATCAATAGCGTGTATCACAGCACTAACTTGATCAATATTTAAAGGGCAACTAATGTGTTGATTTAAGTGTGTCTTAAATTGATCTTACACGTACTCATCATTATCTGTCTGTACAAAATGATCTTTAAATTAAAATATTTACATTATCTGGTTACGCCCTGTACACAGAAAACGCTTTGTTTTTTGGGGGGGAAATTAACTCCTGTTCACCTCAACCACACCGACTGTTCTATGATTGGTCAAGTCATTTTGAGCTCCACTCTCGTAACATCTTGTTTGCTGAGATTTAGTCATCCTTTATAATGGTTTCTTTGGATCCATTTTTTTTTAATCTATGATTTCCTTTCATTATTTTGACTGCATCCCGATGCATAAACCAATTATTAAAAAGCCCATTGCAATTGGATTTCTCTCACGATACTCAGTAACTTGTGTGAAAGGTGTCTATTCCTGCACTTATTTACATACACTTTCAAATCAAGACTGTCCAACCCAAGTGTTCACATAGATACGATTATAAAGTATAACACCAAATTCAATATAGATGTGTAAAAAAGTATGATATTCTTTATTTGTGCAGAAGGTTTTCTACTCTACACCAGCAGAATTATTTGATAGAAAGTGGTGATATTAAAAAACAGGTGAGTCGAATGGTGGAAAGCTGATGTAACAAGCTGCCTAGTGGACAGATGTGTCAGCGTGGCACCATAAAGACAGAGTCATAATATAAATCGATGATGGTACACGGTGAACCGGTGCTAGTAATCCCTCTCGCAGAAAGCTGGACCAGCGTGTCAGCAGTCAGGCCTGCAAATCTGCTCAGATGGGACTTACTGTGAGCCATGAGTCATGCTTCCAGTCATTGAAGGGTCTTTTGCTTGACATAATGTTTTCTCGCATTGCTCGATAGATTCACATCAATTGTGTTTTCATAGTAAAGAATATATTACCGTGATTATATAACCGGTGTAAAGGAATCGTCTGTGATCTGAGAGGCGACAGATTATATGAATGTAATCTGAGCCTCCTGCCTCATTCAAAGAAGCAGCCTGAACAACTTGTCTCGTATGACACCAAGGAACTAAATCCTGGCAGAAGAGAAGCTTTTGGAAAGTAAGCTGACTCAGCGAGGCATTTTTTTTTTCTTTCCCTCAGCCAGATTAACTATCAAAGTAGTAGGATTTTAAGGGTGGTGAGTTAGAGCATCAAACGTGTTGTAAGTGAAGTTATTGCAAACATGTTGAACATGATCTCTTCACCACAATTGTAACGCACTCATGCACCGTCAATGGTGACGAGGCGTGACCCAGTTTGACCCGGCACATAGTCCTCCTGGGTGTGTCTTCGACAATACAGAACCAAACCCAAGAGGCAGATGGGGAGATGAGAGTGTGTCAGTGGAGCACGGTAGAGATGATGACTATAATGAATTTAAATTCATGATTGAGTTTCGGAAAATTTGTGTAAAACTATAAACTAGAACGATCCTTCCAACTAGATGCATCAATATATGATGATTACCTTTGCCTATATTCTTGTGCTTGTCTCGGATTCATTTATTTTAATTGTTTCTTTTAAATGTCCCTTGTTCCGGGACAAGAAATGTATGATAAATGGTTGTTGGTGTTCAAGATTTATTTTTTAGGAAGGTCCCACTCATTCAAGTGTCTTCTTATTAGTCTAGATCTAGCAAAGAAACCCTGACTTCACAAAACAATCAAGAAGTTGACATATCTTTTTTTTTTAACTGAAATAAAGAAATACTAGAATAGAAAGTTTAACAAGTGTCTAGCAGGGTTCACCTTAAAAACAGACACTTACTTTTATATCATGGATAATAGTAATGGTCTCGTGAATATCATAGTATACTTGAAATCACAATATTTTTTGTTTTGGAATCAGAAGTGGTGTGTGTCTGCGAGTGAGCGTCCGAGCTGCTTTGCATTCCATTGTGATGTGTTCAGCCTGCTTTGCAACAATAGAGCATGGTTCCCAAAGAAACAGTGTGTGTGTATTTGGAACTACTATCTATGTACAGAAGAGTCATTCTGTTGCAGCCACAGTGTCAGATTTGTTTCTTCACCTGTGCTTCTGTTTAAAAGGAAATGCTGTACAATCTACTGTGAACAAGGGGTCCTTGACCTTTTGTACACTATGGGCTAATGTCAATTTCATCATTCACTAGCCATCACTGAAAAATGGTAAAAGTAAAATGACATCATCTGCAAACAAATGAGGTGTTATTATCAATGCATCTCTCAACACTTATGCTGCGTTTCAAGTCGTGCACTTCTCTGCTTTACATTACACGGTAGGACAGTGTACTTACTTGCGCAGTGCACACATTTCAACAGGGTAGTACTGTCTCAAATCAAACACTGCCACTACACTCTTACCAGAAATGACTCGACAACTTCTTCTTCTGCTACTTTTCAACGGTGATTGCAACCGGCCGTTGGAAATCCTAGCGCAGACTCGCTTTTTGTTGTTTTGTTTGTGGTAAAATGAGTGTTTCCTCGAAACAATTACGCTGGTATAGCGGATGTTAAGAGTGCAAAGTATCCATTGATCCACGCTTAATTTCAGTCTGACTTCTTGGTCTGTACACAATTGTGTACTCAAAATATGGATTGTAAGTGCAGAAGTGCGCGATTTGGGACACATAATAAAACAACAGGAGTTTTGGTCTGATCTGCCTCAAGATGATCCCATAAAGAGTTTGTGTTTACAGGAGTCACAGTCTAATGTTACTTTGAAAAAAAGCACACTACATTTATCCCAAACTAATATTCCATAAGAATCAATAATCAACAAAACTGATTTTTAATTTTATTTTCTTTCTGCGGCCTGTTACAAATGCTTAAAGGATCGGTACCAGGACCCCGGCCCAGGGGTTGGGGACCAGTGCATTAAACAACATAATGATAGGTTTTAATATCTGTGAACTGAGAGATGGTTTAACGCCTTCAACACTCGTGTTAATGTTATTTTACAATGTGTGAGTTGTCACTCCTGGCCTCAAGCTGGATTCATTTAATGACCTCAACCTCCTTGCTATGAGGTCGCACGCTAACCACTGCGACACCCACCATATCATCTTTAAACACACTCCAAGTGTGTCTCATCACTAGCATCGTGTTGATATCTGTGTCTCATCGGCTAGTATTGAGATGTGGCTGCATCAGGTACAGACTTGTAAATGCTCTTTTTAGGAATACATGACAAAAATATGAAGATGATTAATTCACGACCGCTTGAAGGACCGCAAGAGGGTCTCTACTCCGGCTGAAGGAAAACACATCCTTCTTGCAAAGCATTTACGGTTTCTTATCTCATTATCTGTGATGAAGTGATCACTTCTTAATTGATTTTTTTTTTTTACATCCAATTGCTCTTTGCTCTCATTAGTTTCATGTCGACTGTATTTCTTTTTTCTATTATTGATGTGTATTTCGCTCATCATTTATCCTCCATCCTCTTCTCTTCTTCGCCCTTTATCATGTCTCCCGCTTGCATTATTTAGTATATATATAAATAATGAATACATCCCTCTTATGTGTGACGTCATGACACCGGACAGTTATGTAATGTTCACATGCTTCAGCATAAGCATGTGTTTTCTTTTGAAAGGATTTAAAGTGGATACATTCTGTTCATCCCCATTAGACCAGCTCTGCATGATTCACGAGCAATGCTGACTCGGGTGTTTTTCCTTTTTAAAAAGCTTCCTTTAGCTGCGTTTCGTGTTTATGGTTTTCTCACTCAGAATCCCAGAGCAATTAGAAGCGAGTGAAGATATATATTATATAAAGGAAGAGCATACTTCATGTCCATGGTTGGGATTACTTTAGGGAACTTGACTAAAGCTTTAAAGATTTTCTTTCTCCCATGCTCAGATCCAATTATTGTGTAATATGTGTGTTTTTCTTTCAATGCGGGGATCAGCATAGCCACCAAGAGGTTTTTCATTTTCATCAGGTTTCAAACTCTATACCACAAGAGGTCAAAATCCTTTAAAAATTGAGGACAGAAATATATGTAACTCTAAGTGGATTATTGTTACAATTTCAACACTTAATCTGCCCAAAAAATCATTTTGAGGTTAATTTGCCATTTTCTTCATCACTTTCTTTTACTTAAATAGCCTATTTTTTGACAATTCTTAAAAACAACGTGTTGTTGGCTGAGCATCTTTTTTTTCCAAAATACTAACTACAGAATGAATAATTGTTATCATAGCGGAAGGTTTGTCTTGTCCAAGGAACCCATTGTGTCATTATCTTTCTGCCTGTTGTCTTCTCCACTGTGGTTCAATGTCATTTTAAAAGCCCCTTAGATCAGCAGGACAATGTCCCAGTCAAGGTGTTCTTGTAATCGGATCTAAAATCAATTCTTCCTGTATCACAGTGTATCTCTCTGGTTATTCATTATGTCAACAACAGAAGGAATTTAAGTGCAACCTTTTACTTTTGTGTAGGATAATGTATCCATTAGGCATTATAATACCATGGTATGATTTCATATGTGTATACATGTATGAAAAGTAGGTTGAATGGTTTTCCTTTGACACGTATAAGGTGCTAATGATTATTAGAATCAGGTTAAAAACACAAAAGAACACAATATGAAAATGCAAACATAACAATAATAATAATGATTGTATTCATTAAGAAAAAAGATACTTGTTAAATGTAACGGTAAAAACAATTACATGATCATTCTGAGAAATTAACCAGTAAATATAATAATACATTGATCAACTATGTGGTCATGTTGTGCAAAATGCTGTTTGAATGTCTTCAGTATGACCTGTTGCTGCAAATACTCGTAACAAGTCTCACTCCAGTCTCATGAAGAGTGTTTCCGTGGAAAATTTAGAGTGAAACTAGCCGCAATGAAGTTGTACTACTCACACATTCCAACCAAAACAAATGGTGGCTTCATTTAAAGAATTCCTGGGAGTCAGCATTCCATTCTGGCTCTGTCTGTGTTCATGCGTGCATGTGTGTGTGTGTGTGTGTGTGTGTGTGTGTGTGTGTGTGTGTGTGTGTGTGTGTGTGTGTGTGTGTGTGTGCATGCTAGCGTTTATTGACAAAGACTGTGGGACTAGGTTAAATAGATTGAATGGCCGGTGAGGAATGTTTGCGATAACATCTCGTCCAGATTAGAGCCACGGCAGCTGATAGTCAGGACACTTTGACCACTAGCGTATTCACAGACACGTGCACACAGATAAATACATTCTAATATCCATTTTCCATTCTGGCCAATTTTTTGCTTCGGTGCCGCAGACTTCCGAGTCAGTTTGATTTGGCTTCGGCAAACCGTCTGTTAACCATTGACAGAAAGTTAGGACAGTAGTTAGGAGTTATCTGTCGGCCTACTTGGAAGTTGTGATTTACAGGGTGTGAACAGGTATCAGATGACAAAGTCTCACGCCTCCCCCCCCCCCCCATCTGCTGTCATGTAAACTGACTATGCAAAGGTCAGTTTGTGTGCGAGTGACTTCATGGGACTAAAAGAGCTTTACCTAAGAGTCCGCAGCTCCTTCGGTGTCTATATTCATTCATGTTGTATTCCATGGCACTTTTATAGTTCAAGGGCACAGCGGCTCTCCAGACCAGTGTGGTAGATGAGACTGTCAGTGTGAGAAGGAATCATTGTCAAATATTCCCACAGGAAGTATTTTTTAAGTGTTTGATTTCCCTCACGTACCGTATACCAACAGGTACATAGTCATAGATGTTAACAGGAAATACAATTGAACAAATGGAATGACTCACTGTTGAGTGTGAAAGTGAACATGATGAGGAAGAAAAACTTTTATAAAACTTTTTTTGGTAATTTGTATCGCATATGTTTAGTTATGTGTCTTGACTTTTAATGCTAGATTTGTATTTCTATTTGTATCTATCCGTCAGTTTGCTTCACCACGAAAGATATAATAAACATTTTGGTAAAGAATGTCAATGTTTGGATCAGAAATCCCAACAATACTTGGCATTTACCTCCTATGAATTGAAATACTGAAGGCAAAACAGAGAAGAAAGTTTGTGAATCCAGACAGAATTTTTTAACCTATCCACATTTTGATCATTTTCTCCCAAATTTTCGAAAATTTTTATAGAACTGTGTCAAATCATTTTTCAAGTTATTTTGTTATCAGAGATCTCAGGCGATCACATCATGATATCAAATAATAATCTTAGATTGACAAAATGAAAACAGTTTGAAGCTTAAATTTGAAAGCAATGTGGCTTCCAAGCTAAAGCAGGAAAAACAACCAAAGGAATTTTTTTTTTTATGTCGTGAAACTTGGTGGGAACACCACAAACCTACTGTTTAAGTTTGGAAGACACCAATTTAGTAGTATACAAGAAGTATACAAAGGCACACAACTGCTGAATATTGCAATATGACATAATATGGTGTTATTGTATCGTAGCTGAAGTATCATGATGAATATCGTGTCTTTAGGTTCTTTCCTATACTCTAATTGAATGGTTATTTAAAGACATAATGTTTCTAGAAATTAAAAAGAGTGACAGATGTAGAACTATTTCTAAACCAGTGGTGGACAATTACATTTTCTTAGCGGCCACATTTATATCCTAGTTGTTATTAAGGGCCATCAAGCTAAAATATAGGAATGAAAAGTGTAAAAACAAGCCAAATATGCTAAAACTATTATTTGTACCACTATTTCCAAATATTATTTAATGTTCATGTTCTAGAGTATTTTTACGGCAATAAATGGTCATAAAAATGACAATAAAGACAATGAGGTGGATGAGAAAAGTCCTAAAACAAAAAAAACCTATTGTCATATTTAGAGATTAGTAATGAATAAACAAAATAAAGACACAATAAAATAGTTCTACATGAATACAGTCAAGGACCGCATGTGGCATCCGGGCCACACTGTCTGCTCCATACCATGTATGACTTCATGAATTAAATATCTTTGTCTTCCATTTTTTTTCTGCAAAAAGCTTTATATGTACCCTGAGAACAATCTGTCATACTTCGACGTGGTACTTCAAGTTGACATACTTGAGGGATTACTTGGCTGGATCTCTTTGGTTTTACTTCTGACTGTTTTTTATCACTGTGAGGCTGACGGTGTGTGTGTGTGTGTGAGAGTGTTTTACACAACACTGGTGTGTCAATGCAGATTAAATAAAGGCTTAACCTTAACCTCTGCTTTTGGGACTGCTGAGGGGCACAGACACGTATAAACAGAGGCACACACACACACACACACACACACACACTGGACTAATCCACATTTCCAGCAGACAGCACAATAGAAACTGCCCGGGGTTTCCTTCCTTTGTGGAATAACGATTGTTTCCGAGTGACCACACCAAAAGTACAGCGGCTGAAATATGACCCCAACGTATCATTGGGTTTGCAGTCTCTCTTAAAACATGACTTAATTATAACTCATGAACCCGTATAAAGACAGTAAATGACTCTGGATGTTAAAGATTGTATTTTGGCAGCTTGTCAATGATTTGATTAATGAATGTTTCAAGAAACATGTCTGGATTATTAAGTAACTCGGGACATTGTTTCAATCCTCTGTAGAATAATATACAAATGAGCATCTCTTTTGATAAGAAGTCACCTTTCAAAGGACACTTTTGGACCAGAATCTATAAGAAATATCTTATCAAGTAGCCCAACGCTCATTCTAAAACTGACCTTAGCAATGTGTATGTTTGCGGTCCTGGTTGGATAATTTTCTATTGTCTATTCATATAAAAAATGAAACGCTTTTTGGAGAACAAGTAGTTTATTCTGCCTTCGCAATACATCTATATAAAGAATACTTCAATTAAATGTATGTCAATAACACTAATGTGCTGTTTATCTCTTTAATATTTTTCCCATCTTAGCTATGGTATTTTATTTAATTAAGTCTTCACAAAACGTTGGCCCAAAAGACAAGTTAGGCCCGGGCTTGGGTTTGGACAGGGATCAGCTTTGGAATCTTTGCATCCGTACACACAACAATCTTCGTTACAAAAACCTCACAAGGCTCAAAAACCCCACGTGAAAAGCCTTTTCACACAATATGATTATGACTATGTTGTGTCCCGGGAGGATCTTAATATCCTGACAGCAACATGTTTCCATTTTCAGCCATTATTAGTGAGTCAGGGTGCAGTAGACCAGCAGCTGGCACGCACGACTGTTCTCTGCACTCACATGGACGACGACGTTATATATGGAAACTGGGGCAGCGTTTCTCGCCAGCGAAAGCTTTGTGGTCAAGGCAGAAGGCAAGCGTTTTCCTGCGACACACCCTGGTGACACCCAAAATATCTGAGACCCAAACATTACGACACATGCAGGAAGAGCTCTGCTTCTCAATGTCTGTTGAATAATTGATTCAACATGTGTCTTTCCATCCTTCGGTTTTTCTTTCTGCATCGGCTGTGAAGCGGTGATTGAAGTTTATTTTATTTTTGATCAAATTAATTCATAAGACAACGCTTCCTTTTCATTTTTTTATGGTGATGATCATCTGTAGAGGAATTTCAACCCCTTGAAAACGTATGGAGAATGTTCAGAAAGGTCTTCTTGTAGTAGAAAAGTCGTCCAGCAGATGGAGCTGCGGGGTTGCAGTTGTGACTTCTCGAAGTAGTTGAACTGAATATTCAATTGAAATCCGTGCGGATATAATAAGATAAATTAGGAATTCATTTTTTAATGAGTGTGAAGCGCCGGGACAAGCAATAAGTGGTGAAAGATAAGATAAGAGGGGGGGGTTGGAAATATGGTCAGGATGATTCTGAAATGACGGAGGATGATGCCATTAGGCCGTCAGCTGAATTATCTAATAGATGCCTGGTGTGTCCCTGTTAGGATCCTAGCTGGCCCTCTGTTTATGCCTTAAACGCTCAGTCCAGTTTATTCCAGAGGTACCTATAACGAGAAAGTTTGGGTCCAAACGGTGGATATTTTTACATTTCACATGCAGCCGCCCGAATATGTATTTCTAACATTGTTTGGTTTATGGACTTTTTCTCACAAATTGTTTCTGTTTTCTTTACAGCCATGGCGGAGTTAGACCTGAGTCTGAGCGACGCGCTGACAGACAGTGTTCCCCAGTCCGGCCCGGAGAGCCTGGTGGAGAAAGACTTTGTGGCTCAGCTGGAGGCCGAAACGTTCGACGATAAAATCGGGGAGACCGTGGGGAAGACGGACTACATCCCGCTGCTGGACAACGACGACACCAGGGCAGGTGAGGACCATTGGATCGACGTTTTATAATACTAGTATTTCTGCTGCTGTCATGTCCTGCTTCCGCCTGTACAACACAATCCACTTCTTTGTGCGTTATCGTCGAGCGATTTATACAACGTGAGCTGCAGCTGCTTGGAACTGACTGATCATATCAAGCGTTGCTGGACACTGGCTGGCATTTTGGATGTGCTCGGGTGTCATTCAGCTGCAGGGAGGATGGTAGTCTGAGGATAGGCAGGGTGGCAGCCACGTCTTTGAAAAATACCCACTTGTTTGTCTAAAAAACTCCTTTTAGTTTTCGCTGTTTAGACTTGTACTGTATGTGAGTCTAACTCTAATTTATATTTGTAGTGCTTTTCAGACCAGGGTCACAAAGCGCTTAAACAATCAAAACAATACCCAATAAAATATATACTTTAAAGGTCAAGATAACACTGAGAACCACTCAGGAGTCTCAGAAAATCAGGGAAAAGCCTGCAAGAATAAAAATGTCTTGATGTTTCTTGAAGGAGTCAGTAGACTCCATCAAGCACAGAGAGAGAGGAAGATCATTCCAAAGCTTAGGAGCATCAGCCTGGAAGGATTTCTCTCCTCTGGTCCTGAAGCATGTTCAGGAACCATTAGTAGATTCTGATCCAAGGACCTCAGAGCCCGAGCTGGGGTGTAAGGCTGGATCAGATCACTGATGTAAAGGAGGAGCCTGACCATGAATAGATCTGAAAGTAAGAACCATTTCTTTCCATGTGAGGAGAGATAGTTGTGGCTGTGATTTACTGATTCCCATATGACATTGACTTCTGTTTTTATATATAATTGAAGAAAATGAAGCTACTGGAATGAAGTATCAATATTTCTCTACTACCGTTTACGTCAGAAGTAATGCCAGGGCTATTACCGCTGCTTCCGTTTCAGCTCTTTGATTTGTATTGCAACAGCTTCGACTCCGTCCCCGGGATGTTTATCTGGTTATGCATGTTTGTAGGTTACTTGGAGATCAGATGTGTCTGACCTTTCTTGGCACAAAAATCCAAAATACGTACCCTTGGAGCAGGTTTAGTAAACAGTTTATATTGTAGTAGAGAAGCAGCCACAGCACAGTGACAGTTAGCCTGACATGACTGGGCTTTCGGGCCTGTTTTGGATCCTCAGACACCCGGTTCAGACAGTCAGACACTGTGTGGGCACTGTTCGGTGACATGCGGCTACGGGACAGCCCGTGGGCGGCCATCGCAGCCAATGCGCCGCGCCACGCTTTTTTTTGCACTCAGTCAAACACAGAGATGCTGACATGATGAGTGCCAGACAGGGGGGTGAGCCAACTCATTGTCCTGTGTCAGCAGGACAGCTACAGGGGGATGTTTTTTGTTGTTTTTTTTTTAGCAGCGGCTGATGTGTGGACGTGTACTTTGACCTGTTGTGTACATAAGGTCAATTTTATAATTAAATGACAGGTGTCTCAGAGCTAAAATGGCAGGCGAATGAAACTGGATATGGGAGATTAAACTGTCCCTCTTACATTAATCTCTACCATCCATCAATGGCGTCAGTCATGATTTATATAAAGAATAGACAGACGGATAAAAGTACTGCAGAGGGTCCTAGTTGTACACAAACATACAATTTATTCTCCTGCTCGATTGCTGTGCCTGTGTTTTCAGACAACTTTGATGGGGCCTCTTGATATTATGAGGTATCATGATACAGTGTATTCATGTTGAAGACCACTAGATGGCACTGTCTGCTTTAAAATCTTGACTCTTATCCACTAATTCAATGAAACCTGCCTTCTTTTTCAAATTGATATTTTTTTTTCCCGATGGACCTCCAAACTAAAATACAGATGGTATGAAAATAAATAGACATTGAATTTTCACGGATAAATTGGGGGGGGAGAGTAGAATATCAACTGCCATGGAAGTAAGCTAAACATGTCATGTGATATCTTATATTAATACAACTTTCAAAACACATTTTCTTACAAGATTATTCATATAAGTAAACTTTATTTTTAGGAGATTACAAAAATATAAGATGCAGTACAGGCCTTGATAATAAACAATATAAATAGTCACGAAAATGAAGTGAAGTGTCTGTACACTATAAGGAACTTTATGATTAACTAAATCTCAATATATTTTGTGGGACAAAAGAGCAACACGACAACTGGAATACACTTTGATTAAAGTTACAAAATGACTGCTGATGGCTTTGGGGAAGGAGAAGGAAATGAAAAACAAGTTAAATGAATTCATAAAATGTGAAGCTTCTTCCTTATGATGCAGTCTAACTGATGAGTGTTGTCTCCGGTGACGCTCCAAAAATCTAATTTTCCTTCAATCTGTTTTATAATTAATGCTGTGCACAGTGACAGTCGCTGACCCAAACGTCCAAAACGACACTCATTTACATCATTGGTCTCAGCAGTCGTGAAAAGAAATATGTTTGTGTGTGTGTGTGTGTGTGTGTGTGTACAGACTCCACTGTGGAGAATGGAGATCAGGAAGCTCATGGGGTGCAAAAGCCTGGTAAGACAAAGTCGAGATCTGCTGTCACTCTGAGACTGCCTGCTTTTATATTATCCTTCACTTTATCGCAACTTTATTTCCCCATAGTTTCTGTTCGGATTTCTTTGCATGATATTATTTTCCATTGTCCATTGTGGAACCATGTTTGTTACTGTCAACATCTGACTTTGATAATTGATGGTGCGATTAAAAGTTATTTTAAGTTAAGTTAAGTGGGCCCACTCCCCTCGTTGCATGGGAGACTTTCATTATACAATTTTTCAATCCACCACTTGTAGTTCTAACACATTATCATATCTTGAATGCACAACAATACACATGCATCATTTTACATTTTACCTGGTTTAGCCTTTGTCTGAGAAATTGAATCACCTTGATTTTGAAATAAATATACTTTAACTGAAAATAAGTAATCATGATTTTGAGAGAATATAAATAAGTAGGACCTTATTTAATGAAAATAATTTTGATCTGAAAGTGACTTTGTCAAACCAGCAATTATCCTCACGTGGTTTAAACCAAATGTGTGACACTTAAAAACAATTTTTGATATGTTTCCAATAATGTCATTTCATTTTCTCAAAGGCTCAAAATGCTTGCTTTCTTATTCACTATATTGATATAAATAGTTAGAATCTGCATCAAGATTATCATGATATTTGTGTTGAATTAAATGCACACACCCACACACTTAAAAGTACTGTAGAAAAATCTAGATTAAAAAGCATTTTAATAAATAATGAATTAGAATAGTAAATATTCAGATTAATTAAATAGTACTTTTTTTTTTAGCTATGTTTAAATATACCAATAAAGTAAAGTAAAAGGTTTTTATGAAAATTCATGCCAAGGTGAAGGACCTGGACCCGGAAACATTACAAGGGATTCCATAAACACGTTTATTTTGTGCCTCCGGGTCACCTTGACCGTGATCCAACACAACAGTTAAGAGGGCGAGAAGTGATCTCAACCAACTTGTCCCATCTGAGCTGTACTAAAAACTGCAGTCAAGACCGACACACTAGAACAATGTTTATTTTTTTAGAAGTAGTGTCAAAAAGAAAGAGACTTTGTTTCTATATTTGTGTCATGAAACGTTCAACTTCTCAATCAATAAACAACAGCAATGTTTCCCCCACCTCATTATATATACAGTACACCCATGTTAGCCTGCTCTTCTTTAAAAAAATAAAACTTGCCTGGAAGCGAGCTGTCAAAGATATTAAGGTCCAGGTGATGAAGGTGCTGGATGGATGTTGGCAGGAGTGGGAAGCGTGCAAGGCATGTTAATCATACTGCTCTGGCATGAAACGCGTTGCATGGCATGATAAAATGGGCCAATTGCATCACCGTGGTAACCAAACTGTACTCGTGTGATGAGGTTTGATGTGTCCGATTCCCCCACAATGCATCTGAAATAAGAGCATCAGCGTCCAAAATTAGCAGAGGAAACATCTGGCCTCTTCTTGCTGAGCTGGATTCATTCGTCATTGCAGGAGGTAAAACGGCAGTTAAGGTGAAACCTGAATCCAGCAGAGCAAAGAAAGAGCTGTGTGTGCATGCGTATTGAAATCCTATCTGGTTGAACGTTTCTAATGTTGCTCTGAATTTTGTTGAAGCTTAACTAACCTGCTTTCTTCCTCTTTTTCTCCTCCCACATCTATCCATGTTTATTTATCCTTTGCAATTCCATCCAAAATTATTATTATTTAAATCTCTTATCCACATTTTTATTTATCTTACTCGTGTCAATTGTCTTTTCAATTCATCATTTTTATTTTTTAAATCCCATGCTTCAGAGGACTAGACCCCGCCTCCATCGTCACGTCGGCGTCACTGCAGTTCTTCCGCTTTAATGCTTTCTTCCTCTTACTGTGCACGGACAATTTATATTGTTATTGGTAAGCCCTGTCCTTCCACCAATGTTTTGTAAGCCTCTTCCCTGCAAATGCTTTGCACTACTCGGCTGAAACAAACATCAGGTCGCAGAGCTCAAATTAAAATTGCACACTTGCAAGCAATACTAGTCTATATTTTAATAAGATAAATATAAAATCCTGATTTTGTTATGGGGTAGTATGTACCCATGTGGCACCTTTCATTTTCTCTGTCACCATAGTCGATCCTTACCTAGTTGTTAGTTCAAATATGTATTTCTATTTACACATCTTTACATGGATTTGTGTTTGCTTTATGATCACATGAGCCCAAAAGGCAACAAAACACAGTAAAGATAACCCTCATCATTGATTTTTGACTGAAATAAAGGAGACTTTACCTCTGTGTCAGATGACATTTCAAATAAATGAAACTACAATATCTCTGAAACACATGAACCTCTTCCAAGAGCCTCAGTTTACTTTAGAAAAAAGGGAATCAGAAGTAACTGTGATTTAAAAACTAACAGCTATATTTGCAATCTCAAATTTCAGTCTCTAGTGATTGCCATCTTATGACAAAAACACATTTTGATGTCACGTGTATAATGGTCTCTGTTGGTCATTTTATCTTGTCCGCATATATAGGATAAAATCAAAGTAGATGCATATTCATGTTAATTTTGTGAGGTATGAAGTTGCAGGTCTTACATTGAGATAAGGAAGAGTTATTATCGACAATAAAACTGTGAGTAAAACTCTTAAAGGTGGGGATTTTGGTGGATTAAACCGTACTGTCATTTCTGTTAAAGATACTCTAGTTAATATACTTTTATACACATTTTCTTGGCTCCTTGTGTTATCTGAGTTTGAAACCTGTCGTCTGGATAATGCATGTTTTCTTTCCACCTGCACACGATTTAATTAGGGTTTTCATTGAGTGTACTAATCATTTAGTCCTCCTGTTATTGTGTGAACATGTTTAATCAGAGTTGGGCTGCACAATATTTGGCAAAATATAGTGAAAACACGCTTCAAGTCATATCTACATTCCTAAATTTCCACCTTTTATTAACGAGGCTCACAAACACTATACTGGAATATATTTGAGAACAACGTGCAACTGTAGAGTACTGTATGTTAAATATCAAACAGCATTTAGCAGCCCAAAGCTGATTTAAAATGACAAACAAAAAATGCCAAAAAGAAGACGCCCAGTTGTGTCTTTTGTAGCATCACTGTCTGCTCCTTGTACTATTAAAACATGTCACCCACTGACTATGGGTTTGTTTTCTGTTCCAACACAAAAGTAAACTGACATTTTATTTCTGTGCCCTTTTTATACGTGTATTTTTATTCATGATATTGCCCTTTTCCTTTTCCCCATCTCCAATAATTTAGAAGGCATGGAAGAGAAAATGCTTTTCTGGTGGATTTGTGGAGTTAAAGCTTAGAGATCAGCTTGTGCTCCTGGAAGATGGTTTTGATTGTGTTTCACAAATCCGCCTTTTCAGTACGAAAGGCTTATTACCTTTTTTATTTTTTATTTTTTTTTAGGAAAGAAGACTATTGACAGAACATTCCTTTGCCTTTTATGGATATTCAGCCCACCCAATTTAAAAATGAAACACACATACACACACAAATTCTTGTCATTCTGCCTTCTTTGAAATGATAGCAACCGAGCAGGGTTTTGTTAAGCTCCTCTTTGAAATTCACAGCAATGCGCTGAGATATTTAAAGGTTCTCGTGAAAGATCCTTGAGTTCAAGATGTAGCTGGGATTTTTAGTCTTCTCGCACGATTTAGGTCTCTGTGTCAAAGCCATCTCACGAATCCAGTGTCTGTTTAAGCTGAATCATGTTATATTATAGAATGACTATCAAGATCTTCAGTCTATGAGTCTGTCTGGTCACTAATATGCACATATTTGATACATTTTTCTTTATTGATTTAGCTGCTATGATCCATTTATAAGGAACCGTTTTTTAGTTAAAATAATTACATTTCCCACATTATAGACGTTAGCTGTTGTGTGGGGCTGTCAAGCAAAAGAGAAAAATGAGCCATAATACCTACTAGGAAAAAATATAATCAGCATCACAAGATCAACAGCTAAGATATTACGGAAAAAAATGAAAGACTTTAAATGTTATAATGGACAACGAATATTGGCGATGATTTAATTGAGTATTTCTGTTCGAATAAAAAAGAAAATGAAGCTATTGAACAAAGAGTCATTGACTTGTGCAATAGTCAATCAAAAAACAAAGCTGTCAGAAAGATGTCCACAGTTTCACTCTGACCTCATCCAAAAGAGTCAAAGAGCCACATATGGCCCTGAGGCTGCACTTTACCCTGCTCTGATCTAGTCTATCGATCTCAGTTAAGCCGCCTTTCTCTACATTGTTTTCCGCCTAGTTTCTACAAAATCATCTTTTTTTGACCTTTTGGAACCGTATAAGGAACAAAACAAAATCACAACGTGGACATTAATGCCTTTGAACTTCTCTAAAAGCTGTGGCTCTGCTAAAGCTGTGGCTCAGCTCCTCGGTCCACCTGTTTTACCTCATAGGTCACATGATTCAACTTCATACCACTTGATTACACTCTTTCGCTCTTGGTCCAGGATTCATCGCCGAAGGTTTTAGCAAAAATGGAAATGACACTTTTATTGAGCACAATTTGGAAAAGGTTTTTGACACTTTGACACTTGTACATATAAACTGAGGTGCCCCAATTTCAGGGCTGGAATGTTAATATCACATTTTATATACATATTAGAGGAGACCCAGATGCAGTCCTTTAAGTATATTTGTGTGGCCTTTATGTTTAGGTTCATAAAATAAAAAGACTTACAATGTAAGTAAGTAAATAAGTAATTTTTATTTGTATAACGCTTTTCCAGACCAGGGGCACAAAGCGCTTGAACAATCAAAACAATATTCAATAAAGTATATACTTTAAAGGGCAAGAAAAAACTGATAACACAACAGGAGTTCCAGAAAATCAAGGAAAAGCCTGAACAAATAAAAAAAGATGTTTCTTAGAAATGCAGTGGTTGACTCATTTTTAAATCATGTACTGATACTTCTATATTTTAATATATGTAAACATAAATTATTTTTGCATTATATTTACAAGTTTCCTTACTTGTTTTTTCGGGATTAAATGTATAATATTTAAATACAATAAATTCATGACAACTGATTTTGGCATAATTAGAATTTGTAACATTTTTCATCTTTTAGCATTTGCCATCATATATATTTTCTTTTTTGTTTGTCATTTTTTTTCTTTTGGCTTGACAGACCCTCACAGCAGTCACGTTGTCCCTTTGTCTAGAATGTCAATGGAAAATGGTGTATTTTATTTATTTTGAGAATTTGATATCCAAAGCAAGGACTGAATGAATCGGCTTAAATTAGGTAATCAATTTCACATTTGTTGAAACCATCAGCCAACATATTATTCAGAAGGATCGTTTGGAATTAAACTACTTTAGAACATTTGACCGTGGCTGTCCAAGATATTGTTTATTTAATGAAAAATGTAAAGTCCACGTGTTGACTTGGCTTGGTTTGTTTTGTTCCAGTGTGTAAAGTAACTAAGTCATTTATATTTATAGCTTTTTCAGACCAGTGTCACAAAGCGCCTAAACAATCAAAACAATACTCAATAAAATATATACTTAAAAGGTCAAGATAACACAGAGAATAACAAAGAAGTTCCAGAAAATCAAGGAAAAGTCTGCACAGTGTTGCAGGCGAAAGGAGAAGGAGACAAAACAATCTGACATGTCATGAGAAATAAGTCGCCTCCTGGTCTCCTCATATTTACATAAATGTACTTGTCAGTTAAATACTGCCCGGCTAAACCAGCAACATGTGATTTGTTCATGTTTAGCTGATGCGTCCCTTGGCACGGACGTACACATCTATATGGGCCAGCTTGGCCTAGTTAGAAACAATGGATGTTCCCGGTGTTGTGAGAGACTTGAAGTGCATTTCCCATCCTTACCGCTCAAGCCCCCACATGCTTAAAATCCCATTGGATTGGTTCCTCCTATACTCCCCGGAAAGAGGATAAAGAGTGTAGGTCTTAAGGAATATTCTAATAATAACACTATTTCTCGCAGAAGGTATTTGGTACATGGTGTTCTGCAACACTCTGCAAAAAGGCCTCGAAACATCTGCTGTACATTAAATATACATAACCATACATTTGTCATGAGTCTCTAATGGGAGCGTAAATATAAGGAAACCACATTGTTATAGTTGAAACTGTCTTGAAGTGAAAACATTTACAAACAATAGCTGGTCCAGAATAGTGTCAATTTCCTTGTGGTGTTTATTTACACAGTAAACATAAAACGCATATCTCACACACTTACAGTCTGGAACCCTCCAATCTGACCCAGAGTAATTCATTTAATGTTCTAATGTCAACATTGGTTTATTTAATCCTGAACAAGATCTGTCTTACTTAAATTGCTATAATAACGTTGATTTTCTAGATAATTTCCATGGATTACCTAAGAGGAGATAAAGCTAATTTGATTTAGAATTGTGTTATGTCCTGACATATCTCAATAAATAATCACAGAGAACACAGTTATAGACTATTATCTTCCTTTCTAGTCATACATAGCATCTTATGGTCCTCCTTTTCATCACCAATGAACCTCATTGGTCGCCTTCTTTTTCTTCTTTTATCCAGTGCCTCTAACTCTTTACATGTTCTGGTCTCCCAAATGTCTTCACTTGCACTTTCCCTGATGTATTCTGATTGTTTTCTTTTTCTAGTCACTACTAATGAAACCCTGTGTCTTCTACTCTTTCACTGCTGACCTTTCACTCTAGCTGCCTTTTTGTCCACCCTGCCTGCACTCTCCTATTCTCCTCTTTCATGGTCTATGTTATATAATAAATGTATTGCAAATGGTGTGTTGCATTCTTTCTTGAAACCTGTTGTTAGAGATGTATGAATGGGGGGATAATAATGTATTGCGGTTTAGTTCACAAGTGAGGGTTAATAGAAAATGAGATCAACAGACAGACTAGATCCTCAGTCATGAGATGTCACCTTGAGGTGTCACCTTTTCACTATGACTCGTGGGGGGCTCTTTGAAGAGGTACTCCAGCCCAACCCGAAAAACCGTGTCTCCTAGAACAGAGGTCCCTAACCACTGGTCTGTAACAAATGCCTGTTCTATTGATTCTAGTGTTTTTATTTAGAAAAATTGTATCTTGAAGTAACATAAGCCTGTGACTCTTGACACGTCAAGTTGCTCATTCCAGTAAACCTGTAAACTAGTGGAAACATGTTTTCTATAAGGTTGGTTTGTGAATATAATGTCCACGGGAAACTGGTCTGCATTGCAAAAAAGGTTGGGGACCACTGTTCTAGAAGACATGGTCTCTCTTACATGTCTCTCAGTATTCCCCTAGAAGAGCTCACGAAGGCATGCGTGTAGTCTTAACTACAGTGAATATTCCACCAGGAAAAAAAGGTGCAAAATCGGGGAATGAGAAGAATGAGTAAAGAGATGTAACTGACAATAAAATATGGAAGGTTTGAACACCTATATGTGAATCTAATGTTTCTCATTGCCATTGTCTCAGTTGTTGATTTAATTACTATGACGGCTAAATGAGTATTTGAGTCTTTAAAAAAAAAAACTTTCCAAGATCCCCACTCTCTTTCCTTTTTCACAATAGCAGGGTAAATCTCCTTTAAATATTCATGATGGAGGTTTAATCCCAAAGCTGTGGAGAGACATAATTCTTCCCTCGCCGGCTTCATCTCTGAAGACAGAAAGCTTTTCATCTGTGCGAGCGTTTCTTATGTGGGAAAGGTGGGTGTTGAACTTGAGATACACAGGTATATTTCTCCATCGGAGTGTATTTCTGTCCCCACTTTCATGACTCAAAAATAGAGGTGGTGTGCGTGCGCCGCAGATGTAGCAGCGAGCATCATGTCGGCTGAGACGCTTTGAAGTGTGCTCCTTGCTCACTTCATCCATTGATTTGACAGTAACTGACTGCTGGTGGGCGCTAAAACTCAGCTCACTGGAATGAATTGTGACGTTAAGGCGTGTTCGAAAGCATGACGGCTGAAAATGCAGATCACCACAAAAAAAAAAAAAACAGCGAGGCTTGACAAAAATCCTCTACTGCAGCTTAAGTGCTTTTTTGTAATGAAAATAACAATAACAAAAATGAACAACAAGGTCAATAGAAAGTCGGTTATGGATTTTATAATGGATACGATTTCTTTTTATTGCATCAAAGTCATTCTTCTCTAGTAACAGCTTTGCTTATTCAACGATCTTTGCCACGTTGCAAGTTAGAAGATGATGTTGTTCAGTATGTAAAGCACTTCAAAGAGAGTTATAGAGAGATGAATGCTACTGTGTCGCTTTAATGCGAGTTTCTGTCACTAGCATTATGTATGTATGGAAAGTATATGGCAAACGATTGACTACTTTGCTAACTTCACTTAACTATCTTTTCCAAAAAGTATGCGTTACGTGAACGTTCCAGGTGTGGCCCCCTAAGAACGTCAAAGTTTAAAACTGCTGATTCATTCCGGTACCAAGGACATGATTAATGCCTGTTGTAGGCAAATCGAGCAGACACTCGGAATGTTTGCCCTGGCAAGCGAGAAATCTGTCCCTTTGATGAACCATCATTGTCTGCCTGTAGTGGCTCTGACCCAGTCTGTTCTAGCTGCAGGAGTGGAGACTGGGGTCATCTGGGGGACAGCAGCAAGAGTTTTGGCTATCCTGCTGGCTCATCCCAGAATTATGCTGCTCCAGTCAAGCAAGGGGCAACATGCTGAATCTTGAAAGCAAATGGAATGGCTGTGGTTTCATGAATGGAAAAACAACTTCCAGTTATAGATTTCTGTAGTTCAAGGCGTTATTCTAACAATCAGTGGAGAAGTCATTTAAGGAATTTGATGTTTGGGTTCGTTGGGTTCGTTTTGATGTGCAAGTCCTGAAAATAAAGTGGTGGCATTGTGGTTTTGTAATGCGTTTTATAATGAATATATCTTTAAAAAAAACACCTCGTAAACTTGCATCTTTAAAACTTCATCTAAAGATGTTTTACAAGATGAACAGTTTTATTGTGTTACTTGTAACCGTTAGTGGTTTGGGTTCTCATAATATAATTACTAGTACAGAATAGGACCCGCCCCAATTTGGCTTTTGTTTGTCATCAACATAATCTTTGAACAAAACCTTGTAATTTAGGCAAATGTTTGTTGTTTTTTTTTAATATCCAAAATCACCATAGTAAGCTTTGCTCTCTGAAAAACTGCGACTTATAGTCCGGAAAATACGGTAGATGATCTGCATCTACCGTATTTTCCGGACTATAAGTTGCAGTTTTTTTCATAGTCTGGCCGGGGGTGCGACTTATGTGTGAAATTATTAACGCATTATTACCGGTATATCATTTCACATGTTATTTTCTCAGTAAACCTCAAGAGGGCGCTCTAGGCCTGTGTTGATAATTTTGACGTAGAAGAGGAAGCGCCGCATCTTCTACCTCCGGAGTTAGCGGAGTTGTTTAAAAGTGACACCGAGGATGAAGATTTCATTGGATTTTAGTTATTTGGAGTTACACGGATGGTTTGGTAAACTTATTAGCATGTTATTTATGCTATAGTTATCTGAATAACTCTAAATATGTGATGTTAACATACCAGGCACGTTCTCAGTTGTGTCATGTAACGTAAGCATACAATTATTCAGCCTGTTGTTGCCTCTATTCTATTTTTATTTTAAATTGCCTTTCAAGATGACATGTATGTTCTTGGTGTTAGATTTTATGGCTGGTGTGGCTTGTACTGCGGAGCGACTTATAGTCCGGAAAATACGGTAGTTAAATTGATTAGTCCACTATCATTAGTATGCAATACGTTCCGAGATGGTGGCTCCAGTAAACTTCAAAGCGTACCTGATATGATGTTTGAACTATAACTAATAAGTATGGAAACATCTCATATTATCGACAGAGTTTTGTTGAATCTAAAAGCTTAATATGTGATAAATTCACCTCTGAGTTCTGCTTTGTGACAACTCGATATATGCATTTATGATGCTTCATACAGAAGATTTGTCTGCCAATACTTAAATAATGAACTAATAAACAGAATATCAACAAAATCAACAAAGTTAAGGAACAGATTGTTGTCTCTGGATCAAGGTGAACGACCTCCACCACTGCATGTGCATTTCTTGAAGCCAGGGAGGTTGTTCACCTTGAACCAGAGACAACACAAGGGATACCTCAAACACCTTTGTTTACAGGCCTTCGGGTCACCTTGACCCTCAGATAACGCAAGGGTCAAAACCAAACAATACCCCTTCCAACAACTTTGTCAGTGAGCCATTAGAAGAAAGGGATACATTGAAGCCATTTAATTATCATGCTTTAAGTTCTATTAACACTTTGGAACAGAGTTCCCTCGTTATATAACCTCAAAAATTAACTACTAACTACATAATAAATCATATTATATATCTACAAATCATGTGGTTTGGAAATTCACAGCCTGTCATTTGTCACAAAATCCTATATTTGATCAAAGTGCTTTTCTTTAACTTTTAAAGTGCAATTATTTGTAAACAGCATCGATGTACAACCGCTGACTTTCCCAAGAGCTTTTCCTTTTTCCTCCTTTCTCTACCAGACAGCTACCTGCTTTGAGGCGATGTATTTGAGGAAACTATTGCATGATAGAAAAAAAACAAAAAACATGCCGCCTGTGGCTTTGAATAATCGTACGAACTCGGTGAACCCACAATGTTCTCTAAAATCAGACCAGTGCCCCTGATTGCCCTTTCAGAGTTTGATTTCAGGACCATGGACAGCAGTGAAGCTCAGCGGGGGTTGTAGCGTTTCTGCCTCACTTCTTTATCAGAGGAGACAGGGTACATGGAGTCGCTCTTGTGTTTGCCACCTTGGTTAGAGGGGGCGGTGTTTTTGTTTGGAAGTGTTCTTTGAGTCTTCACCAGACATGCAAAGCGGACAGCTACTAATTTGAGACCAGCGATGCTGCACAAGGGTTTTTGACCCTCCCATCTGAGGTCGTTCCATCTTGTCAAGAACAGACCATGCGCATTCTTCTCCGTGTCTGATCCAGGGAAGCGATTGTGACTCTGGGTGGCTTCCTGTCTGCTCGCCTCACTGTCACCCTCTGAGGACGCCGCGGGAAGAGAGAAGCAATTGGTGGCTGCCTTCCTCCTTTTCCTTCCCTTTTTTTAGCTTCTTATTCCTCTCATTCCTATTCTCATTACATCATTTGTTTCATGTTATTCAGTCATACTGCAGTAGTTGTTGATACTAAACCTGACACTAATATCTATGGCAACCTTATTTGTTTTTTTGTCTTACAAAATAACTTGTTCTGAAGCTAATTCAATAAGATTTTCAGCAAATGTTGATAATGGTATGAGAAAGAAAGCGTCTAGCTGTTGCTGCTCACAGACTGTTCCATAATACTAAAATAAATCATGTTAATCTGGCAAACCGATACCCATCACGTATCATGATACCGGAGCAACAATACATTGCGATATGTTGCAGTTGGAAGAAGCATTTTGTTTCTAGTATTCTATTATACTTCACTCTGGTGTTGCAGAATTTACAAACTATAAAAATTGATAGCCGCTCTATTATTCTAGCCAAAATATGTACAGTGATTCAACTGTATCCTCTCGTCCTCAGTCATCAATCAGTCACAGACCTAATGACTGCTGCCATCTAGCGGCCGGAAGTTAAGAAAATATACAAAAGTGTGAATATTTGTTAATCGTAAATAAATATATGATTTTTACATACTTTACTGAAATATAAACCATACAATAACTATTATAAAAATGCAAATGTATTTTTGGTTAGATTTTGTCTAGTAATCATATTGATGCTTCTGCAATAGTATACTTTTATATTGTTTAGTATTTAGCCCAGTCGTTGATGTATCATGTTAAATTATATTTATTTTATATTTATTTTATTTTATAATCTTTCCCCTAACTTGAGTTTATTTTCTGCTTTACAAAAAAAGAAACCGCATGTTATCTTTATGGGAGGATCTTTCTGCATGTGCCCAAGACTGTAGCCAGACAGTGAGACGTCATACCAAAGCCAGACTATGACTGCGATTTTTTTTTTGTGTGTGTGTGCGTATGTGCGTGTGCATGTGTGTGTCTCGGGTTCATACTCAGAGTAGCTGACTGCCAGCTGAGGCAACAATGGTGAGAGACAGAGGCAGGAGTATCTGAGCCGCACATAGAAAACATCGTTGCATGTTGACTTCTATGGGACTTGTTTCACTGATTTTAAAAGGAAACTTAGCAGGTGAGGCCCGAGGTTGTGTACGGGTGCTTTTTAAAAATAGATATTAATGGTGTTCGTTAGTTCGCTCGGAAGGGATGAATGTTCGTACGTTTAATCGATGTTTATGCAACAAACGTGTCACACAATTATGCTGTTATGCAAGCTGGTCATTAGCGAGGAGAGAGAACTCTGCTTTGATTGTGTTGTTTCCCTTTTAGTTTGACCATCGGGTCAAAAGCATTAGTGCATCAGTGAGACATGTGCTCACACACTGCAGTAACAGCAAGGCCTGAATTACAGACTTTATAAATAAAAACATCGAATAAAAGTGACTGTTGATTTTTGTGAGTTTGTTTTGGAAGTTGTCTGAACTATATCCTTCTATTGTTCCAGATTATAATAACCGGAGACTAAAATGTTGGGAAAGACACTTTGTTTACCATTATAATAGCAACTCCCACTAGATAAGAAGCAAATGATTAAATAAAACATTATCATATCATAGAAATCGTTGTTTTTTTTAATATATATTTTTCTTATATTATAAACCTTTATTTTTAAGAGCGCTGTGGTATCTTGTATTGCTGTAGTAGTTTTGGCCTAGTTCTGTCAAGCTGCATTATTGGTAAAGAAGGTTATTTCTCTTAAAGTTCACATCTAATTTGCCTTCTCAATAATCACATTATGATACACAATCTTGTGTAGTAGATGGATAATAAACGCACCTTGGGAACAAACTTTCCGGCTACCTGTGTTCATCATCATTTATGTTTATTTTAATGAATCACACTCTCCTTCCTTAGACTGAATTGTTTCTAATGCTTCCCATTTCTTGTTGTCACACTGTTTTTATCTATATTTATAGATTCGATTTAATGTCCACACTTGATGTTGATCAACATCGGGATGGCAGGAAAAGAAAGGTGTCAGTCGCTTACGTTTTGTGGACTGAGCTTCTAAGTGACGTTAAAGTCTCATGAAATGTTGGGAGGGACATGTTTGCCCCTGTGGTGAAGATGTTTGATTCAAGTTCCTCTTGATCAACTTGTTAACTGTTGATCCAACGCTTCCATTTAGTTTGACCAACCAAAGATTCAACATAAAGTTTTTTTTTTTACTCGTCGTCAACCATGAAATACTTTCTTTTTATTGTTTTCTCGGAAGTCTGTGTCCTTACTGTCCATGTTAAAGCCGCACCATGTCACATTTTGAAAATGTGTTTGGATTTGACAAGCTTTAACTTTCACAGTAGAAGTCCAACTATTGTTGAAAGAATTCTCTTTGTTATGACACCATGTTGCTACCAGACTGTTTTACGGCAGTGGGCAGGGGCTACATGTCGGCCCATTGACTTTCATTGGAAAGTACTGAGAACCCTTTTTCGAAGGTTCCTGGTACAGAAAATTAACCTAATAAGTGCTTTTCTTTTATTTCTAATCAAAATGCATACACTGACAAAGTTTGCTTAGATTTCTTAACGGCAATACCATTTAACTGTGCAAGCACCGGTGCCTCCTCTAATAATGACATATGAATTTAATAAACTTTGATTGTCAGCTTCTAAATGTGCTCCTTTTTTTCCTGTTAGCACCAATGGCAGCATGCATGGATTCTTCAACATCTCAGACCCTCCCCATCCAAATGAAGGACAACAGTATTATAGGTATTTACCCTCTGCATCAACAGCAAGCTTTTTTTGTGCAGTCCAGTGGATGTGTGACCAAATAAATCCACTGAAACACCTTTATAAAATCATATCCAACACAATCGACATGAGCACATTTATGAAACCCGTTTTCTGTGTGCCATCGAGTCGCTGCCCCAGGCATGGACACAACAACAACAAAAAAAATCACACTTCTAATTGGTGTAACAACCCACACTGCGATTGTTAAACCTCTTTCATGTCTCACAGCTGGCAGTCTGTGCCGTTTCTTGGCCAAGAAATGTTAAATTTCACCTTCCATCCCAGTAAAACATCAAAACTCTTTCGCCTTGCTCGTTTCATCATTATTCATTATTTTCCCAAAATACCTGTTGCAAGCTGCGATTTGACTTGTGTTTTTATCAATCAATAACCAAAACATCACAATGAACAAAGTGTGTCGCTGGATTTTTCAGATTTCTCGCAGCCTGCTGGGATCACAGAGGCCGCACCTGTTTCAGCAGTGAAACCTTCATGTGTAGCGGACCCTCAGGAGACAGCGCCCCCTGCAGGTCCCGATGCCCCCAAAGAGCACAGCCCCATGCGGCCTGAACCCCAGGCACCACGCAGCCCTCTGGATAGGCCATCAGGTGAGCAGATTACACACCTCAACGGGGCTTCATGGATTTTAAAGAAATGTAATGCAGGTGGATATTTTTGTATCCTACATTATTTTTCTATTCAATTAGTAATTAAATGACCATTTTCAATTAATTGTTAGGGTTAATAATCTTAGTTTACTGGAAAACCGCTTGTTGAATGTCAAATTTAACAATATCGACATGAATTGGAAAATGCCTCTTTTTGGTGCGCTTTTATCACACTACAGTAAGTTTTAAATGTGGCCTGGAGGCTTTGAGTTTGACATTTGCGATAAAGCATTGGAAATATGTAGCAGAGTATTGTGTTTACGGGCTGAATTTAGAATATTTCTAACTTGCTGTGAAATCTTGTAAATCAGTATTTTAAATGCAGTTTTTCATGATTATTTTTTTCTACTGTACACATTCTCAGTGTTTTTTATTTTTTATATTTATTTATATTCAAACATTGTTGCATTTACCCTTCTTTCAAATTTCTAACATCCAGTGAGCTGACCCCAACGACCTCACCAACAGCGTTGGTGCGTTTTAACTTAAAATCCATCACTCAGCATCATCATGTTTTTCCAGCCCGCTGGCCCGAGGCAGTGACTGCACATGTATACAAACACATTTTCGTTGCGTGCAGGTCAGCTGTCTGGGATCTATAGCCGCCACACACCAGCTCACATCACATCTGGCTCAAAACAAATTAACATCTGATGCTGACATGTATAGGGACCCACCATAGCTACTGGTCATGCCGTGTGATCTGTGTATTCTTGTGAAGTGCAGCCCCATGGGTATACAAGAAGAGGCTTTTCTATCCCATCCATGAACCTCGCATAAAACTGTTTAAGTGTAATGGATTAGATAATGCACGTTTATGTGTCATCATCAATAAAAATCTACTATCTCATTGTTTTTACCAATAACTTTGACAATTTATACCCGTCTGGAATTTTCCATATAGAATTGAAACTAAATATGTTCTGTAAATTCAGCTACTTTTCATTTAATTTGTATTAATTTAATTCAAAATCATTATGTCTTTCCCGGTTTAGCATTATACAAGTTCTGAGTATTACAAAGACAAGCAGTTATACTGAATAAAACACTTTCTTGCAAAGCTAACCAATAGTAATAGAAGCTGTTTTTATTCTGGGGTGAAATTTACAACCACCTAACAATCTTTATTGTATATTTATTTTGAATTGCAAAATTATAATTTGTGATATAAGTTTAGGAAATTTTCGGGATTTATGGCTAATGTGATTTTTGTGAATTAAATAATGTAAATATCTCATCCTAGATTCTATAAAAAGGGAAAAATTGATCCTTGTGACATTTGTACATAGGGCAGTGTAAAAACTGTATTTTATTCGACGTCCTTCTAGTTTTGTGTCCCAAAACATAATCAATTAAAAAATAGCATAAACAGCATAAAACCTGTACTTAAATCTGTTCGGATACAGAATGAATCTGTTCTTTTTTCTTCAACATGTGCATTCTTTTATAGTTTGAAGACAAACAGGCACAACTGTCATACCTGTTACTGCCCCTCTAGAAGTGATGGAACATGTGTGTGTGTGTGTGTGTGACTGCTAGGTAACACATGGTGACTCAACAATGCAGCAGAGCGACCCCTCCCTCCAAGTTAAGGAGTGCAGATGTTTGAGATTCTGAAGGAATGCTGGAGTTGAGCTATAAACAATAACATTCCGTCTCAGTGGGACGTGACTTTTTTTCAAACGCACTTCACGTGATATTTACTTAAAAAGAATAACACATATGTATTTGTTTATTACAACGTCTACATTAACATTTTTACCTCTGATTTGAAGTAATGTGGTGTCATATTTGATTATTATTTCTATTTAGTACAGAGTCAAAGCATTTCTGACGCACAACATTTAATAATTTAAAACATTTAATCCTGAATCACACACATCATTCAAAAACAAATGCATAATTTTAAAGGGGTTTTCTTTTTGTTATACATGTGTGTTTTATCAAAATCAATCTCACTACAAAGGGAAAGAAAGATTTCTCTTTTTTCTCTGCTTCTGTATGCGAACGAATGGACCAGAGACATGTAGAGATGCCCCACTTTCACTTGATAGAGGGTCTAGATATTAGAAAGTAAGTAGGAAAAAGAATCTCTGTCCCGTGGGTAGTTTCCTCTGTCAATTTTTTTTCCATGACAATTTCCTTTATTAGGCTCTGGCTAACATCAGAAATGTTTGAGGTTAGATATAGACAGTATGTTGTCTGGCATCATATGCCGGCTTTTAATGACCCTGTTATATATCAAAAATATGTAATATGTCTTGTATTGTATTTTTCCACTCAAGTACTGACACAGAATAGCTTACAATGGTCTACGGTTCAAATTTAGCAAAAATAAGTTTTCTGACTGTGTCACGTGTGCCTTAAACTCTTCCCTCTTCATTCACAACAAGGTGCCCCATTGGATTCATGGCCCGACCCATCTGACTGCCTGCCAACAGACCTCCCTTTCACACCTAGCGTCTCAACCGTGATCAGCCGCCATGCCGGACATCTTGCCGCCGTCCCGGATGAGTCTCTCGAAAGCTGGCCCGGCAGGGAGAGCGCTGCCTATGCAGGAGGCGACGAAAAAGAGGGAGAAGGTTCGGACAGAAAACAGAGGAGGAAGAAAAAAAGACAACACAAAGACGAGGGCTTTTATGAACACCCCAACAGCCGAGGCAGGTCGGAGATGCAAACGCAAGGGGAAAACGTACCTCCGACAGAGGACTTCTACCACAGGATCGGCCCGAGGAAAGATCGAGGAGAGGCTGGCTGGGAAGAGCAGCTTGGGAAAAGCGGTGGGAAAGGAAAGAGGGGTAAAAGCAGGAAAAAGATTCCAGATGAGTGGGGGATCTCGGCTCCAACCGGAGCATCGGAAATTACACCAGAAGAAATGTTAGATCTTGGAAGCTCAACTCACCTTGAGGCATCAGCTGAAAACCTAGGCCAGAGTTCATGGATCGAAGAATTGAGCAAGAATGATGATGTAGTTCCACCACCTCTTGCTGAGGACCTTTTCTCACACACACTTGACAACATCAGTCCTCTGGTCCTGAAGAGTGAGCTGAAGGCCACAGCACCACCCTTCACAATGCCAGTCAGCCCCCAAACTGGAGCTGTAGGGTCATCCACCACGGTGAGTGACTCTGTTGACCCCTTTGACCTCCTGATGGATGTAGAAGATTCCAGCTTCAGCCACAGTGCTCAGTCACTTACCCCGTTCTCCGTGGGGAATGAAAAGGGTGATATGGTGGATAGCGGCATGTTTGACAATAGTTGTTCCTACCAAGAGTCATCGGAGCAACTGATGCCTGACACCTCGGCATTCAGTCCTGCGTCCCAGCCGAGCCCAGAGGTGTTGGCGTCCGCTCCACCCATCTCGCCCTCGGACGCGTCCTGGCTCCTGAACAACAGCTGCACCAGTGGCAAGAGTGAGCTCTTCGACTACAGCGACATTAGCTCTCCGGCTAATCCTGTGCCCTTGAGTTTCGCCTTGGACACGCCAAGCCCCGCCCCACTACGCTCCCCGAAAACCACCGCACATGACTCCCAAAACCAGGACGGCAAACCAAAGCCGCCAAAAAGTCCCACACTTGAAGTTGATACAGATATTTGTCGTCCAGAATCTCCTGCAGCCAGCCAGTCTCCGCCTCCCGTACTCACCCCTCTAGGGTCTGGACTGAACCCGTCAGCTAAACCGTTCTTTCCCAGTTTTGCTGACCCCGTAGAGGAGCCACCAGTCGTTGCCCCCACCGTTGAAGGTTGGTCATAGTCAGTGATGACAGTCAAGTAGTGCAGAGATTAGTTTGAGCACTTCTAAAATATTGTCTTCCTCTTTCTAAGTTTGTTTCATGCAAGACAATCTCAAACCGTCTTTTTTTTTTTTACACGTGGCCTCAAACCTCTTTGCTTGTCATGTAAATGTGTGGGGCCTTCAAATACTAACGCATGGGCTTGTGTTCTGATGAAGCTGTGCAAATGTTTTTTTTCAGTCTTGATGTAATGTCTTCTTAACAAGTGTCGGTGCTACTAACACATCTATACCAAAAAAGTCTTTATTCTACCTCAATCTAGGTCCTATAACTGTGTCGCGTGCTGGACATTCAAGCATGGACTTGTCTTCTTGTCTTTTTCTGAGACTAACTGAGTGTTTTCTTCATTAGCGGAGTAAAAAATGTTTATTGTTGACTAACCTATCTTTTTGTGCATTAACAGTTCAGAGAAGGATGTCTTAAAGTCAAACTTTTCAGTCAAATACTAATAATTTCTCTTTTCTTTATTTTGCATGTACTCTGCTGCCTTCTGCTGCTTCTGCTCAATAGGTAAGTCTTTTATTCTTTTATTTTATTCGGCATTGTTTGGATCTGTCGATCCATTGGGAAGATGTCTATCTATGTAAACAACTCGCACCACATTTATTATGTATTGAATTTCTTTCACACCTTCAGCTATGATCACTAAGCGCCGAGACAGTCAGAGCAAGATCGTGATTACAAGTTGTCTAAAGAAATGTCTTCTCAGAGAGGATGATGAGCTCATAAATACCTGAATATCACATACCTCATCACATGATGGGCTAAAAGAAAATGTGGATAAAAGAAGGGACCGGGACTTCTCTTGGCACCGTTCTTCAGACAACATCTGCTATATTAACCTAACTTTGCAGTGAGTCATGTTAGAGGCTTCAATTACTTTCATGATAGAAAAGATAAGACACTATAGCTCATACCCCAGCCAAGGAGCTAATTTGACTTCATATAAATTAATCGTTTATCTAAATATTATATATACAGTATATATAAATATATATATTTACTGACGTTGGATAAGTATTGTTTCAGAGCTGATACAACAGTAGCTTAATTTAATAACAATGTTGAATGAATACAGTAGTGTCTGTCCATCCATCCATCCCACTATTCGTCCTTCCCTACCTCCCCCCCTCAATCCATCCATCCACCTTCTATTCAAAGTGCATTTTTTTAAAATAAAAAAATATGTTTTTAATAGTAAGACCGATGACATCCTTGGTAAAGGTAAATATGAAGTCGTTTTACCATTAGATTAGTACATTTTTGAAAAATAAAAATGGTAAAATCTATTGGTCTGAATGAACAGAAAAAATGTCCTTGTGCAGCACAAATGTTTTTGTTCCTCTGATGAGCCAAAGAAACTAATGCAGCCAAAGTCTGAGAATGAATGTCACCGCTTGCAGCTGTGTAATGAGCCCTCCAGTCAACGTCCTGGGTGGGTCTTTGTCACCAAGAGTGCTATTTAAGCCCCTTCTAAAAGGATTAGAATACACACCAGGGGAACAATTAGAAGGAAATGGAGGACATGTGCAAGATAACAGTGCGGCAGAGACTATTCTTTTGATGTAGCAAGAGGATGTTGAACTGTGTTTATTTGGAGTGTGCCAAGATAACGTGCTGGAGACGGGTGCTCAAGGGTGAGGAGGAATTTGCAACAGCAGGGTGTTTCAGGAGAAAGTTGGACCACAGTGGGATCACACAGATGCTAATGGAAGTGCAGGAGGAACAAATATGTCAACAGCAGATTTTTGTCAATTTGACCAGGAACTTAATAGACGGGGTCAGTATTCGGTTCCTGAGCATCTCATCACCACTTAAGATATCTTACTTTTGTGGAGTACTTCAGTTGATATATGTTGTTTAACCATGACGTTTATTTCCCCTTTCAATATTCCTAAAATTCAAACTACTTTGTAAAAATCATTACACATCAATATTTGCACTTGAAAGCATGTAAAAATGCTACTTTCTTTCTACGTTTCATTGAACGAAAACTTGTCTCCAAGTCCCTCGGAATGACAGTCAGATGATATTCTGCAGCCCAATTATTGATTTTTTTCTTGACAATATGTTTCAATGATTTGTCAAAAGCAGCAAATACAAAGACAGACGACTTTTAAGATTTCACAAGAGTACAATATTTTTAGGTGTAGAAATTCATTAGGTTTGCTATTTTTTTTTTTAAATCAATTTTACAACTTCCTTCTTTTTGTGTCTGTCTTCTTGTAGTCAACCATTTATCCATAGTAGACCCTCCAAGAAGATCCAAGTTTAAACACTGATCTGAACATTCAGGTGGATATTGGTAGTTTTGGTCCAATGTCACCAAACATGTGGCTTGAACTGGCACACAGATGTACAGCTAGTAACTATGGCAACAGGAGGCAGTTGCTTAGGTGACTAATGGGAAGGGATGGGGGTGATGTGGAAACTATGGGTTTGTAGCGAGGAAGGGTTGGGGGTGTGTGACAAGATAGGTTTGATTGTGCTATTTTTAGAGCACACTTGAGACTGTCTTCTACCACTGTCTCTTCTACGCCCTCTTACCACCCATACTGGGATTCTCCTCATGATTGTCTCACCTTCGCCAGCTCTGCCTTTTGATGACTCTCGGAATAAAGTTAGAGCTCAAGCCAAGCCTTATGCCGTAATATTTTCTGCCTTGACTTCCACGTGCAGACCCTTATATATGACTTTTTATTGAAATAAACTCGCGCCACATATTTCCAAGATTAATTCACTAATTTTGTTTTATTTTATATTCTTATAGCAACTTCTGAATGTTCAACTTCTTTACCTTTTGTATTTTTACAATTTTTAACTTCATGTTTTACATGTAAAAATAAATGTATGACGCCATGACAAAGATCTTTTAAGGATACAAATATTTTATTTAAAATTAATTAAAAAGCTAAACGATGTGGAAAAACAGTGCTCACAGTATAATAGCAATCCCAGAATAATAATAATAATCAGCATTAATGAATAGAGTAACATACATCATAAAATCCACCCTTAATACAAACAATTAAAATAAAAAGTGAGTGTAACCAATTTGAAATAAAGATTCCTAATTTATTAAAAAGAATTAATTTTGTTTTAATTTAATTTAATTTTTTTAAATTTTGATTTAGGAGTTGTAGGGGCCAGTTGAATGGGCCTCATGTGGGCTGCCCAGGTTTGCTTTGAGATGAGTTGATCCACTTGTTTGCACAACCAGGTTCCACTGAAGCCAAAAAAAAGACATTGGTTGCTTTCGACACTGTCCTCAGTTTACTTTTTGTGCTTCAAACTCTGTACTTTCTTGCTGTGGGGCGACAGTGCTGTCAGCCTTCCCCATTGCGACTCTGTCCTGGCAATTCTGTCACCCCAGTGAGCTTATGTAAGTTGTCCCTGCTTGTGTTTTCGGCAGCCAGCCGATCAGACGGGGTGAGGTCATCTGTTTGTCAGTCTCTGTGAGTTCATACCCCCCCCCCGCCCCCCCCCAACTCATATAAAACCAAAAATGTCATAAATAGTCTTGACGAATCAAGAAAGCAACAGGTTTCTGTGCAGGTACAATGACTATACAATATTTCACCCACAATATATATATATATATATTTAATTGTCTTGCTTGTCAAATGGAGAAATATTCTTTGTGATTATGTTTGTAACATGCTGGTTATCTCATGGGGAGTTATGCAAATACAGTGACTAACTGCTACAGCCTAACAGATGCAGTTCAAATGATGCCCAAATGCATGGTTATATAAAAATGTTATCCTTCTCTTCAACAGCTTGGATTCAGCGTGCCATGATTTTGCTCAAACTAGCTCAATTTAATGAATTCTGCTGGATGATATGACACAGTTTCTTTTGTGAGCAGACTTCTCATTGTCTTGTCTAATTTAGCTAATTAACAGATTGTCTTTAAATGTGCTTTAATTCCCAGTCAAATCCACAGAACACCCTCACTAGCCTTCTCTAAACTAAAGCCAAAACACATTGTTTTAGTCATTCTTACTGTTTGTGCCACTTGTCTCGCTGTGCGTAAACTAACACCTCCTAGTGGTCAAACTTATGGTGTTTCCCAACACTAGTAAAGCTGCACGAAACTTGGCACAGTAATGCATCATGGGACAAAACACATTATTTCAATATAAGAGCAAAGAGTCCTAAAGAAAGAAAATATCGAAAGCAGATACTACCAATAACGGTTAAACTGAGGTTCATAGGAATTTGATTCTCCGTGTTAAAGACACTTACAGTAAATATACAATTTTGTTCATCCCGTGACCAAGACTGCTAAAAGATTTAGTTTTAGTTTGATCTATTTTTTAAAGCCAATCCCCAGTTGCAGCCATCTTGAAAATGCAGTCTTCAGGTTGAACCGGACTCCCGTCAAGAGGATGAGTTCTGGCTGTTAAGTCTATGGCAGCTAGAACAGACGAGACAAGTCAGCCGAGACAACCACGGCTCTTATTATGCGAATTCGAGAATGGGAGTAAAATCAATGTTGGAATAAAATGTACTCGATGATGGTAAAATCAAAGCCCAAGACCCAATATGTTTTTTGAATCAGACCATGAATCTATTTTCGATGTGGTATACGTAACTCTATTGGCTTTCTGAGGCCAGCCTCCAGTGGGCACTTGATGAAGGGCAGCTCTTTGCGGTTCCGAATGGCTTCACTTCTTTGAAAAACAGATGTTGAAAAATGGACATCTGTATCAAATAAACATTAACTCAAATAAATACAGCAGGCACTGAACAAATACTCTTTAAAAATCAGAGTGAAATATCAGTCGACCTCTTGTTATTCTTATATAAGCACAAACGTACTACAAAAATATTTTCTTCCAGTTTTTCAAAGTTTCTGAATGCATTGTTGACATTTATAAGCAAATAAATACTGAATGCTCGACAAGGTACATCCGATCTTTCCAGTACTCGAACAATAATAACTTTTTTGGCAATTTTATCACCAAATCATAAAATGTGGAGCACACGGTGTAAGGGTCACAACCATGTCTACTGATATCCAATGGATTTCTGGAAATGAGTTTACTCATTTTTTGGGTCACTTCCGCAAGCCCATAGGGCCTTGTTGGTCTGACTTTCAGGTTATGTTGTTCTAAAAATAGTCACTTTTTCCTCATTGATTTTTTTTCTATTAGTCGACATTTGTTCTTTTCAGAATATAATCATTTGTTCTTTGTGTATTCAAACGTTTATAAACTATTGTAGTCTTAGAGTTCTGGAGTTCAAATTGATTTTCTAAACTCCATAGAGATTACAGAAGATATTTTGTCCAAAGGTAGGAAACAGGGCCAGATAAATCTACTTGACTGTGTGTCATCGATCAACAATGAGTGAGAATGCATTGAATTAGACCTGACAGAAGCTTGGTACCCGTTAGCCTAGTATCATCTGTCTGTTGTTCTGTGGGGCGACATGTGTACCTTCTCCCAAACAGCGGGTTATTTTAGTCTTGATACGCCCTTGTAAAGTCCTGCACAGTCTATTTTCCATTGCCATTCTGGCTTTTACAACCTTAACTCCATAAGACTCATTAAAAATACATTAGAGACAAAGTCTGCTTCATCAAGTACTGCACAAGTTTTGTGTTCTTTGTATCATTGGCAAGTTGACCAACTTTAACTTCTCTTCATTTGCTTCCTCTGTAATTTGAGTTAGTCTCCCTCTCCCTTCAAGCCTCTTTCCTTTTGTGCTCATCATCATCCTGTCTGTTGTCATCTGTCAGCTTGTCTGTTCAATATCAATTTTGGAAGCTTGTCTTCGGTCCAAACCGACAGCAATACGTATGACAGTGACTACCAGCTATTTTCACAGATATATATATATGTGTGTACTCTTGCACCAGAGCTCATTTGTTAATGAAGTTCTAAATGGCTTTGCCCTTTTGTGTCTGACCTTTTACGTATTGCTTCATAGATAGCTTAAGATCAGCCATAGTTTATTTTACGTATGGCTTGTGTGTATGTTTGTTTTGTGATATACTGTGATGTTTGGATCACAACACTGAGGTGGTTAGTCGATGCAATAATAGTTTAAACAATGCAATAATAGTGTCGTTAAGTTATTTTTAATGCAACACAAGAATGAACTATTGTTTTGATGTGGCCGATCCTATGAATGTCAACAGATCATGAGCTGTTAAAAATCAAAGTATGTAAACATTTATTTAAAGGATCATAACATGTAACTTAAGTGCAATGCATGTTTTAATGTTCAAATCACAACACTTTTTCATTTTATATTTTTTAAGATTGACGTGTCCCATTGTTTGAAACACTACACTGTAATAACGTGTTCTGGCTATTACAAATTAAGATTGACATCTGGTGACATCACTAAAAATCAAAATCAAAATGCAGTTTCCACACAATTTGGTAAGATCTGTTTGCTTTTTCTATTGTTCTGTTGTTGGTAAAACTAATAAAAAAAAAAATTATAGGAAAACTCTTCACACTATTTATTTAACATTTTACATATTGACATAGTATACAATGTATAAAATGAAATAATCCTTAAACTGAATACTAGCGCGCTTAGCTAGTAACAATAAACTATACGGTTGGTAAAACAAATCGACCAATTCGAGTTCCAATTCAAATATTTTAATTGAGATTTATTCTTCAGAAGGTCATGCGTGTCTTAAATAATGCAAACGTGTTAAATTGCTCCTGTAGGATTATTAAAAAATTTGGAAATGGCAAATATTTCACAAATTGTCCCTTATATTTAATGAGGTCTTTCTTCGTAGTATTTAACTCATGCTTTCATCATTTATAGTGTTGAAAGAAAATTATTTTATCTTTCCTATAAACAAAAATATAGTTTTTTTTATTTTTTTTATGGCTCAATATGTAAAACCTGATCAAAGTCAAATGAACAACATGGCTAAAGCTTTAATTCATGTGTAAATTAGGACTTAAATTCTTAAATTGGCTGCTTCAATTCATGTTTTGGAATGAGGATCATTTCTCAGTCTGCGGTGTTCATTTGTTGTTGGGTGGTTCACTCGTCCCTGTGTGTGCTGAGGAAGAATGAGGCAGAAAGGGGCTTCTTGGAGAAAAAGGAGAGAGAAACTGAAAACTAAAAGGGGTGGGGGCTTACTCACTCCACCGTAAGGGGTGGGATCTGTGGGGTGGCAGCAGCCAGTTGGCATCCAAAACTGGGTCACATGACATTCGCAATGATCGGTGAGAGAGAGAGAGGGAGAGAGAGAGAGACCGGAGAGAGAGCTGCACATTCAGTTCACCCTCAGTGTGTCTGAGTTCATAGCTGACACACAACAGTAGAGACATCCGGGGCATACCTAAGTGACTGAAGGTGAAGGAGCGTCAGTGAGCGGCAGCAAAAAAAAAAAAAAAGGAAAAGAAGAGAGGAAGATAATTTGAAATCAAGAGTGGCCGACAGAAACAAAGAAGGGACAAGGAAAGAGAATTGAAGGGGAAGGCAGCATGTCTTTTCTTTCTGATCAGAAGTCTGGCTCTCCTTTCTCTGACTACAGTGAGCTTTGTAAGGTAGCGACTACAGTGCCAGCACCAAGCTGGGATTGGCAACGTCCTACGGGCATGGATATGGACTCCCCGAGGGGCCTCATTGTAGGTAGTGGACCTATGACCTCAACTGGGCTTACTGATGAAGACAAACTTTGCTTTTTTGAACAACCTGGTAGGACCAACGTGGATGTAGACCTCAAGGTGCCGGGAAGTGTTGGAGGCATCCCTGGAAGCACGTCACTGGGAAATGCATCACTTGGGAGTGCAGGATATAGCCCTGACAGTCCTCTTTCATCCTCCCCATCACCCTCCCCAGCTTCTCCTGGAAGACTTGCTTCTGTATTGGGATGTAGCCCCGCTACAAATGTTTCCCAACCCATGGGGACAGGATCCTCAGGTGGGCATACAAATTTGGCCTCCCATATGGACACGATTGCTCCGTTGACAACCACAGTCTCCCTCTTAGAATCTTCTATTCTGGACACTCCAATTGTATCATGGAGCAACAGCAGTTTTTCTGATTCGAGTCCAAAAGTTGCTATGCCACAAGTGGCTCCTAACCACTGCCCCATCGCTGTGACTCCTACTAACCCTTTGACGAGAGGTGACATGATGTTTGCTGAAGGAACTCTAGGGAAACCAGATCTTTCAGAAGGTTCTTCAAAGGACAATAGTGAGGAAGAGATGGAAGATGAAGAATTAGTGCCTTGTTTCATGGGCAGGGCTGAGCAGCAAAGGAAGGCGATGAGACGTGCAATGTCTGACTGTTCCCACCTGTCGGTACCCACCAGTCTCGACCTGCCTGATAAATACCCAGGTGGAGACGGGGTTGGGATGGACTACCTGGCATCACCAGTGAGCAGCCAACGCCGCTCACCCAGTTCAATGAAGCGCTCCTTGACCGTTGCAGAGGATCAATCCCCAAGCCCATCACCTACTCTCTCAGCTGCTGGTACCACCCACATTGACCTGCGGCAAACTTCGCCTGAGCCCCGCCTTAGCCTTTCCCCATTTCTGCCAGTGAAAGAGGGCAACACTTGTTCTTCATACTCAACTTTAGAGACACCAGTTGAGGACGTCAAGTTTGAGAAGGAGCTCGATGGCATTGTTTTTCCAGTCCCCCTCAGTCCCAAAGGGTTCCACTGCACAAGCTCAATTTCCGTTGGAGGTTCTGACAACGAAGCCGATTATTTTGGGCAGGCCAGTTTGGGTCAAAATGCTGGATATGGTGATAGTTTTAAAAAAGCCGACTCATCAGAAGGGGGTATTAGAGGCAATCTCTGTGCCTATTCTTCCCCGGGCTTGAACAGTACAAACCCCTTTATCACTGTTGATGGTAGGTACAATTCATGTTTGTGATTCCTTCTCCTTATGTATTGTTGCATTCATCTGACATCTGACCATCTGATAGGAAAAACTAAAATATTTTATTATTTGAAATGTTGCTTTCTTTAACAGAGTGAGGATTTAAATATTATATATATATATATTGTAACACATTTTCAATTTAATTATGGGCTAATATTAAGAGTCCTGCAGTATATGTCGTCACTTGTTGTGAATGCCATGCATGAATGACCTTGGTCGGGTTACCAATTCATGATAAGAACTACAAAAGCAAAACTTAAATTCAACATGTTTTTTGTGTCTCACACACATTTTGCGTTTGTCTGTATAGTATCATTTCTGAGGGTTATCTAGAGCAGCAGATTACAACGTGGGGTGTCAGGCAGTGTTAGGATGAAATGGTATGTCAAACGTCTGCAGAGGACGACTGTATGGCTAATTCACTTTTGTTCCAGGTCATCTCGTCTCCTCGGAGACATTTATGTGACGTGAAAGTAAGGCTGTGGTTACAAGGTTGTTATCCTTAATCTGGGCTTCCATCTGCTCTTTTGTAGATGATTGTTCATTTTCAATCTGAGATTCAGATGTCTGGGCTTTTGTAGTTTTACTGCCTTTAGTTGTGGTGCATTTGTTTGCTCATTACATTCAGATAAATGGGTCAAGATGGATAAACGTAGGTCACCATTACAGCAAATGACATCTGCAGAGACAAAATGGGGTCAATGATATTTGAGGCATTGTTAAGTTGACATCTTAAATAGACGTTAACCTTTGATTTTAACTGCAATTTCGGTGTATTACGCTGCATGGCTCAGTACATAAAAGTTGTCGAGGCAACTAGGCCAAATTGTGTGCCACATTAGGTTAAAGTCAATCATGCATCAGTCATCTGGCCAAAAGCAACAAATATGTTAGTACAAAGAGTACCCACACAGTTGCCCTCATTATAGGAATAGAAAACTCAGAGGCTGGGTGCTCTTAAAACGCTTACTTGGTAGTTGTACCTCTGCCAAGGAGGTTATGTTGTGCATTTATCTTTCTGTCATATGTAAAATACCTAAAAATAAAGGTGATTTAATGTCAAAAAAGTGGTCTGTAACTGTTGATGAGAAGACATGAAACAGATGAATACAATTTGGTGGCGTTCAGAATTACCATCTGGATCCACAAATCATTTTTAGAGCTGTCACTCTCTGTGGTGCAGTGTAAGCTGCTCTTCCTTGGTGACTTCGTTTGTGTGTCTCGTATGTGCAATGTAGAACGCTATTGCCTCCTGTTGTCCTATTTAAAATTCTAGAAATGTTTCTGCTAAATAATTGCTTAGTTAAAAAGATAAAAGAAATGTAGAGAAATAGTTTGACCTTAAACTACTGTACTATGACCTTCAGAGTTTCCCTGTAACACAATGGACAATCTTTCCGAACCCTCAGTGACTGTCAGAACATATTTTATGATCTAATAATTCAATGAGGTTTCTGCCTTCTAAAAGGAAGATTTTCCTCGCCATAGCTCACTTTCGCTTATTGCTCATTGTTGAATTGCTGGGATCTGTTTTTCCTTAATCAACTATAGTCTTACTTCAACTGTAAAGTGTCTTGAGATAACTTTGTTATGATAAGACACTTTAAATACAATTGAATTGAATGAAAAGTGGCACAATTTTAATGCCATCTAGTGGCCTTATAAAAAGAAGGCATTGTATCATGATACCTCATCAGGTGTTTCATGGGGCCTCATTACACCGTTTCATTTTAATGATCTGGGGGAAATTAAATTGATCTCAGTTTCATAAAATGTATAATGTCAGTATATTATTTTTCAAGCTGCTCACCCCCTTTTATAAAAACAAGCTCATTGTATCTAGCAAGTGAAGATCTTACACTTACATTTGACAAAGACACTTTGTGTCTTTTACCACTTCAAAGGAGTGTAATGTAGCAGAAAATGAGAGTGAGAACTCTCCTTCTGTAAGTGCTGCTTTTAACATCCCAGGCTATTCTCATCAGCAGCCGTTAATTGAGGACACAAAGCCACTCTGCGAAGAATTAACCTTGAATTTACTTTAATGACAACAACAAGATATATGCAGCTCTTTCAAATTACTAGCTTTTAAACCTCAGTGAGACCTAAGTGAGCATTCCAGATATGAGAGCGGAGGCTTACCATACAAATAAGACAAGAGAGAGGCTTTAGTGAATATGGCGCTTCATCAGCTTAACAGCCTTTAATGAACCATCCTCTTAAAATGTTTCTTATGAGCTGGTTCAGTGCCTCCAGAAGCTTGATGTGTTTTTTTTTTTTGCAAGCCATCTGTACTATGACAAAAAAAGACCATGCCAGAATTTCACAAATGAGTTTTTTTGAATAGTGTTAATGTTTTAGTTGTATTTTTAAGAAATAAGATGACACTAAATTCATCAATTCATTTTCAGTAGAGATGGAATTCTAATACCGTTATTGATATAGATTTCCAAACTGTTAAAATGGTGCTTAAGGAATGAACGCATAGTTTGTCTAATAAACATTAATAATGTGTTATGTTATGAGCAATAACATATATTTAAATGTCTTTCCATATTAATACACTTTGTCTTAGTTTATTCAGAATAATTATCACGCCCCGCATTGTTCTGGGATTTATGATCCATCATGACAAACCTTTATATTTGACTAATCACAGGGGAGTGGGTGTGGTTATGGTAAACAAGATGTCATCTCTATAAATAATGTTTTCAGTGGGTGGGGCCTAAAAGCATTTTCTGATGTATTTATTTCAATTAAAAGGGAGGGTTTTGTTTTTTTTTTACAAATCAAAATTCAATTTTAAGAGACACTTAAATCAACACATGAATTGTCCTTTAAATTAAATACCTTCTTAATAGAACCTGTAGCTTGTAGTCTTGTTCTCTGAAATGGTTCTGGTGCAGCCATTTTGAAAGTGACCCTATAACTAGTTTATCAGATATGAAGAGCCTTCTGTGATTCACAATGAATTATTCACTCTTGACTACTTTCCAGGAAGTTTTTTTTTTCCTCTGGTTTGACCTCCCTGGTGAGAGCATGTAATTTTCCTCTCAGACATGCCCTCTCCTGCACACCTGCCCCACACCCTTGAGACACTCTTTGGAAATGATGCTGGCCGTCAAATGTGCCATCAATAATTCAAGTACCACTCAGAGGAGCAGACCTTTTCCTCCTCCTATGGTGTAAAGTTACTATAAACAAAATGCAGACCAACTCCTGTTTCCCTATCATTTGATGAAACAAATTAAGCAAAACTTTGTGAGGTGAGGAGGTGATTCATGGAGAGGCTTGAACACTAACGATTGGAAAAAAACTCATTTTTTTCAGTCCACTTTTTAGCATATTTTATATATAAATTGTAGAATTTCTCACTTATGGTTACCATAAAATCCTCTTGAATCCCTCTCATCTTCTCAGAGATTTTAACCACTAAAAAGATTCTTCCTTACTTCCTGTTACTAATGTCTGGCCCCGGCCCATCGTATAGTATTTAACGCAGGTTTTAATCATTGAAAAGATCCCATTAGTGAAATGTAAAATAGCACAATGTGAAACTGCTGCATGTCGATGCAATTCCTAAATGCTGAAATAGTTTTTACTGCTGTGTAAGTCCTAAATGTTTCCATTGAACTGAATGAAGATATAGACTTGTTTGGACTTCTGATTGAGATGACTCCTGTAAGGATGTCACTGTTCATGTTAGATGAGAACTACACCATTATTTTTTATTAATAAATGGCTAATGTGCTGCTAATGTACATGTGTAATATTGTTCTGAGTAGTATAATTAGTTCCATACTTTTCCAACATTATAATAGTAATGAATTAAAACTACATGATTGACTCATGTTTGACTAAATAACAAGGGTGTGGATCAAATTGGTCATTTTTAATTCCCTCATCTTTGTTCTGCCTGTTTGTCTTCTTAAAAAAGGGCAGCCATCTGCCATGAAGAAATGATGTTTACCTCTCTGCACATGTCATTGTTCCAGATCCCATAGACCATTTACACTACACAATGTTCTTCCTTTTTACAATCCATGTCCTCCCATATTCTGTGTCAGTCAGGCCCCACATTTAATTCCCCTCCATCCTGCTCAAGTGTTTAATTTCTCTCTGGATGAATTAAGATATGCGCTTGAGTTCTTTCATTATGAAATCCCCCTTTGATTCTGGGACGACGCTTCAGCTCTGCATGTTCTCTGGTTGCACCCGGATTGGGTCATCATGGCCTGAGGTGCAATGATTCAGATGTTTCACTCTCTGAGTCAGTGTAACAAAAATAGCAGTGCCTAAATGCATCAGATGCAAAGCATACACTATTTAGGTCAGTAGATCAGGCCTAAAATAGATCATTGTTCCTTCAATACATTTGTCTTTGAGAGACGTTTTGAAGACTGGTGTGTGTGTAAACCAATCTTTAATCTTAGATAATTCCCTTTTGACTCAACTCATTCATGAATACATTTAAAAAATGTATAAAATCCATATTTTTTTTTACTAGCAATGGTGGAATTGTAAAAACAATTTATTCTTTTTTAACCATAAAACCAAGTTGTAGTGTCAATTTTCCTTTTGCTTGTTTATGGATTACATTTTCTAGTGAAAAAAGTATTTATTAGATTATTTCAATTGAGTTGTTCTGCCGATGCTTTAAATAAAATGAGCCAGAATAAACTGGGTTTCAATTATATCATACAGTTTAATCCCTAATAATAGTTCTGTAATAACTACTGATGACTGTCATGACACAGGCATACTTTTTAATTATATTAATATTTTATTAAAGTCGTCTTTTTAATTGTTTTAAATCACATTGTTTTACAAAAGTAGTTGTCTAAAATGTCTTTTTACATGCAGCAGTAAACCAAAATAGTTTTGATATATTGTCTTAAATAAAGATCCATGTTTTAATTAAATAAATATTTTGGCACATTGGGGACCACATGCTGTTATATTGAATAGATTAAACAGTTTTTTTATGAAAGTGATGTCACTATCAAAAGAGTTGTTGTTGTTAAAATAGTAATAACGCCTCTCTTGTTGTCTCTCTTTCTTCAGAACAAACGGATCTTATTTCCACACCAAGCAAGACAGAAGAGAAACTGGAAGAACAGAAGCCTAACCTTCTGGGTAAACCTGAGGAGAAAAGTGTGAAGGTAGAGTTTGCCACTAACACGACCCCTGTCAAGATGGACAAAGAACAAAGTGGTGCAGCAGCAGAGGAAGAGAAGAAGAAAGAGGCTATGGAGAAATATGAAGTGGAAGAAAAAGTGAAGGAGGAAAGTGTACAAGAGAAAGTGGAACAAAAGGTGAAGGAGGAAAGTGCACAAGAGAAAGCGGAACAAAATGTAAAGGAGGAAAGTTCACAAGAGAAAGTGGAACAAAAGGTGAAAGAGGAAAGTGTAGAAGAGAAAGAAAAGACCAAAGTAAAAGTGATTGAGCAGGAGGTAATGAAAGAGAAGGAGAAGGTAACCAAGGTGGAGTCATCTAGCGTCCGGATTGAGACTAATAAGCTGGAAACAACGGAGCAGGTAGAAAAGGTGATGAAGGAAGAAGACAAAAAACCAGTTGAGAACAAAGTGGAAAACAAAACAACAGATAAGAAAGCTGGTGAAGAGCAGCAGCAGCACATCAGCGACGCTGCAAAAGCTCCAGAGCAACCGTCGACACCCGTCAAGCCAGACGCTGGTCTTGACAAGGTGGAGAAAGCAGCTGATGTGGCGACAGCCGACGCAAAACCTGTAGAAGCGCCCGTGAAGGAGAATGAACCGGAGAAGAAGTTGAAGGAAGCCGAGAAGGTGGAGAAACGTTCAGAAAAGCCAGAGGAGAAAGTGACAAAGAAGAGCGCGCCGGAAGAGAAAGCGAAAGTGGAGAAAAAGAGTGCCGGGCTGAAAGAGGAGAAGAAAGAAAAGGTGGGAAAGGCGGATGCAGGTGCCAAGAAAACGAAGCCAGCTACTAACGGAAGCAGCGCTACTGCAAGCAAAGACCTAGCAGACAAGAAGACAAAGGTAAGGGTTTGATTAAACAATATTACACTCAATAATGAGAAGATAAATCCCTGCAGGAAACGGGAACATTTGGTCTTATCGGGCCAAGGTTTTGATCCACATAAAGGCAAACTTAGTTCACAACAAGTGACAACAACGAGTTAAACACTTACATGTTGCTTTAATTAAATAAAGATGAAAAACTTTAGTAGCTTGGCAACTTACTTTTCAAGAAGTTATTCGGGTAAGCATTCATATTTATCCTCGCACAATTACTCTAAAAGAAACAATAGGGAAGATTGCACTCCTGTGTTGTTCTCAGTGTTGTCTTGACCTTTTAGGTATATATTTTATTTGTATTGTTTAGATTGTTTAAGCGCTTTGTGACCCTGGTCTGGAAAAGCGCTCTAAAAATTTTAATTACTTACTTACTTACTTGCATATTTGTTTCTGGCTTCCTCCATTGTCAGTGGTAGTCGTGAAAGCGGAAGTGTCTCCTGCCCTGCTGCAGAATGAACTATCATTGAGAAAAGACTCTTATTGTGTCTGGGTTTTTTAAACCATTGACGCAACCAAATGCAGCTGCCGTTACTGACTCAATACTCTGAAGAAGTTTGTGGTAAAAAATAAAAGCAATCTTTAAAGAAATATGAATACAAATCCAATTTGAAGTTCAACTATTCTCTTTGCACCACATATCCAGACATGGTACTGCAGCCATTCATTAACCTCATTCATCGCTTTGCTAATATCCCTTTTATCTGCTACTTTAGAAAAAAAAAAGTATAATAATGTTATCATTTGCCATAAGGTGCTTTCTCTAATTTCATATTATCATTCTTTGTTTTTTTGATTAAATAAATCACACTAAAGGGAAATAAATGGACTAAATGTTGGGTAAAAGTTAAGGTGCAGTCAACGCTCAGTAATTAGACTGCTATTTGCTTCATAATTTTCTTCAAATATGTGTTGCAATTGTTTTGTTTCATTTCTTCATTAATGTATCAGTTTATTTTTTGCATTTTTTTCCCATTCATTTCCTCCTCCTTCTGTTGTGTTCTGCTCACCCCCAAAACTAGCCTGTAGCCGGCGCCACCAAACCGGCCGCCGCTCCCAAAACACGGCCAAGCGCCGTCACAGCTAACGGTAGTTCAGCCGCAGGTCCAGCCAAACGCCCGCTATCGTCCACCGCCTCCTCCATGTCAGATAGAAAGTCAGCCCCAGTTAAGGCTCCATCCACAGCAACCGCTGCCACAAAGCGGCCGTCCACCACAGCCACAAGCCGCCCCTCTTCTACTGCTGCTACACGGGACGTCAAGCCCAAGGTAGGTCGCTGAGGAGGCGCCGTGGACAATGAATGGGGTGAAAATATTTGTTTGATAAATCCCCCTCATGGTGACATAAGACACGTGTCATTCTGACTTCATGATACCAGCGTGATTGAGGCATAATTAATTAAATACAGATTCAAGTGCATGTGATATTGAAGAGAGTTCAGTGTATAATATAACATGACAAACTAACATTATCAACAATGGAAACTTCCAAAGACGTCAAAAAAGGGAGAGAAACATTTTGGTTTTTATTCATTTAGTGACTTTCGTGGAGGAAAATTTCAATATTTCCTATAATATACTATATTTAGTCACAAACAATTGAAATGGAACCTAACATCCTCTCTCTTTGCGCTTGATGGAGTCTGCTGACTCCTTTAAGAAACATCTTGAGACGTTTCTATTTGTTCAGGCTTTTCCTTGATTTTCTGGAACTCCTGTGTTGTTCTCAGTATTGTCTTGATCTTTAAAGTATATACTTTTTTGAGTATTGTTTTGATTGTTAAAGCGCTTTGTGACCCTGGTCTGGAAAAGCGCTATATAAATAAATATTACTTACTTACTTACTTACATAAAAGTTTATATTATTCTTATTTTGACCTGTGATAAATATGTGAGAGAAAACATGTAAAATAAATCAGATGACCTATATTTGGAGTTGAAGTAATCCCATCACTTTATTGATATGCAGTACAGAGTTGACTTTTTACTGACACGAACCACATCACTGTCAAAAGTAGCCATGTTTTTCGGCAGATGGCCGCCGCGCCATTCTTGACATGACTCCCAAAATCAGTTTCTTGTCCAGGGAGAGACGAGGCTGCTCACGTCATCGGTTCACTCAGTTGTCTTGTAAAATCTGGCCATTTTTTGTCCATTTGGCTTTGATATGGTATTATTACGAACCAGAAACATAAATTGTCAGTTTTGTAAACACAACATAGGATTTCATTATACCCGTGAGCTGTCAATTCAAAGCTGTCAATGTTCTGAATGATTAATCCAGTGCAATTCAGCAGCGTAAACTCAGGTCATCACAAACAAATGTACATATTTGTCAGGCTATTAAGTTGACCGATCTGATTTAAGCAAACCTCCTACAGAGCCTTGCAGAGTCCAAGCCATTTAGCTTTGTAACTAATGTCGTACGAAAACATTTTTGACAGAATTATTAGCGCCATAAATAATCGGTTGGAGGTCATTAGGTACGACCAGAATTGGAACACACTCTGTTGATTTATGAGAAGATTAAAGGATTAAAGGAACCCTCAGCATACATCGTATACATCAATAATTCTCAATGTATTCATGGATAGAGATCATTAGGCGGATCATTTTGACTTGATCATTTAAAAAACTGTGAGTAATCTTTATTTACATGTTCATATTATGCTCTAGTGAAACTTGTTTTTCAGTACAAAAAAAAAGTTGGAACCAATTGGGGAAAAAGAATAGAATAGAATAGAATAGAAAATGTTTATTCATCCCCAGAGGGGAAACACACTTTTACAACAGCAACACAATTGAAATTAAAGTGCAAGGATTAAAAAGAAATAAAAGAGATAATAAAATAAAATAAAACAATCTTAAAAATATACAAATTATTTACAATATTACAAAATTAACACTATTAACAAAATAAAATAAAATAGAATAAAATAAAATAAAATAAAATTAAATTAAAATAAAAACAAAAAATAAAAACACACAAGAAGAAAAACACACTACGGATTAACATCAGGATATTTAAAGTAAAGAGTTAAATATCCTGACACCAGTTGGGATGAAGGACCTTCTATAACGCTCCGTCCTACACTGGGGGTGCCTGAGCCTGCCACTGAAGCCAGGAAGTTTATGAAAACTGCTCAAATTAATCCGCAATCTCTCTGTGTGTCGTGGTAAAAGTCAATTTTCTTGGACTGTATCTATGTTTATTCTGATAATAAGCCATTTCTCTCTATCGCTCTCACGTGGTGGCCTTCTTTATTACACTGAGCGTGACACCACGGCTGATAAATATGCAGCCTTATTTAGAATGTCACTGCCCACGGGAGGAGGTTAGTCAGCTCGGCACGGCCGACCTGTTTGTACGCGGAGCGTCTCATCAGTAGCATTTGAATGGAGTTATCATTTACAGAGCTACTTGTTATGGTCAACGGTCTTTTGCTGGTGTCAGGACCCGCGATAATGGATGCAGATTTCAGATATGATCGTTTATGACATGTGTCCTCACGCCATGTCTCCCTTACAGCTCACCACTGAGAAACGTCCCCTTGTGCCAAAGGCCACCACTGTCGCCGTAAGTCAGACCTCTGCTGCCAAAAATGGAACCACAGCAGCCAGTAAAACCAGCACATCCACACGCACCACAGCGTCTACTCGCACCGCCTCCAGTGCGGCGGCGGCGACAACAAGAAAGCCGCTGGGTAGGAACGACACTCCATGTTTACCAGAGTTACCAACCTGGTTCATAGCTATCTTTTGATCACATCTTTCCTTCTTTTCAGGCTCTAAAGCAGATGGCAAGCCAGGCGAGGAGAAGAAGACGAGCACCCTGAGGACCTCAGCAGGTGAACTTGAATATTCCGACACACCGGGAACGTTTTGTACTTGTCAGAGGTCCTCTGTGCCGCAGCTTGCTGGGAGCTGTTTTCTTTTTTCTCTTCACGACTGCATATGGATCAGGGGTAGAATCGGATGACGAGTCCATCCGGGCCGAGTGTGACAGTGGCTCCGGGTTTCAGAGAAGGAATGTCATTGATCCATCAGGTCATGTTTAACATGCACAAGAAGGAGGCCCGGATAAGAAATGCACTTTCACTGCATAACTTTCCAAGAGCAGCTCCTCCTACTTGACATCTAGTGTAGCTACGAGTGTGTTTGAATTCACATTCATGTTAAAGAAGTTCTTCTGATCCTCCATAAGTCTCTCTCCGCCTGCTCTTAACTCCTCTTTCACCTCTCTCTCTCTTTCATCACGGCTCCTGTCACCAGATTAAGGTTTTGACGATAGAAAATAATGTTGGAGAAGGACGGTGTAACCCGTCCAACATGGCAACACTCAGCAGGCTGAGTATGTGCAAAAGAAGCTTTATTAGCAGCAGACACAGCATGCAGTGGATTATGGTTTCCTTTGACAAGAGTTTACCTCGTCCTGCTGATGCAGAGCTGCTTCCTTAATCTGTCGGGATTCACTTGAAAGTAAAAGAGCTGGGGTTTCTCAATTAAAGACATCTGAGAGCTTGGGCAAAACTCAAGGCACGGGTCCGCCTTTTCAATGTTATATAGCCCAGTTAGCTTCTGATGGCATCACGACTGGACCGGACCTTTGGAGTTAGAAGATGAGTTTTATATGTTGAAACTTTAAAAAAATGTTTATGAAATGTTTCTGTTTTTTTTTTAAGGCCCTTTATTTTATTTTTTTTGGAAATTTAATTCAATAATTTCAATACTGAAGGAACTCTTCTTTTTTTTTTACACATATATAAATATTTAATATATATTTTATTATTTGTAGCCTTTTTAATTCAATAAAAAATATTCGTATAGTAGTGCAACCAGACGATGCAGAATTTTAAAAGCTGTGAATGGAAAATAATATAAAATTTTGAAAATGTATTTTGTACTTGATTAGTAATATAACATTCTATGTGTAAAAAAAAAATTATATATCTTTTAATTAATTTATTCAATAAACACAAAGTCAACATTTCAATATACTGATTATTTAATTTTATGATTCACACGAGCCCCTTCTGGCACTCAAGACACACAGGAATGTAGCCCCTAAATCTTGGCTATCACTGGAAATGTTTCAAAATGACTAGCTTGGCACTCAACGATAACTTTCCCAAGCCATGACACACATAGACTACAGGGGTCAAGCTGTTCTACAAGATGTTTTTTAAGCAAGCAGAGATCGTAAATGTTAAAGTTAAATAAATTTAATTTATAAAGTATAATAGATGGAAGTTCGGAGACTAATATTAGCCCTCGATGGAGATTGATCACATGTCTCCACTCTCAAAGTCTGTTCAAAGAGAGTCAGTTACAGTCAAAAACTCTCCAAGAAATATTTTGTCCCGACCTACATTTCAATTGTCAAATTGCCATTTGACTTATTGACCTGCTTTATAGTGAAGAACCTCTGACATGTGTTTGCCTCTCAGTCATGCAGTCAGTCAATGAGATCTGAACATGTCTCATCCTTCCTCCCGTAGCCGATCCTTCCAAGCCCAGGACCACCACTAGCACCACCACAGCACGAAGCTCCACCACCAACACCACCACCACCTCCACCACCACCCGCACTCGCCCTGCAGCAGCCAAACCCTCCACACCTTCCTCAACGACTGCAGCAGAGAAGAAGCCCACCGTGCCGCGGACCTCTAGGACCACCGCCTCCACCACATCCGGCACCACGCTGACCAAGACCACTGCCCGGCCTGGAACGGCTCCAGACGTCCGCAACGTCCGCTCGAAAATAGGCTCCACGGACAACATGAAGCACCAGCCAGGGGGAGGAAAGGTATGAAATCAGTCATTTAGTATGACTTGAAAACAAGAAAACTAAAATTGGACTCTGGTAAAAGTCAGAGAATTGTGGTTGTGTAAAAATAAAATTGACAGCATTGTCACAATAAAAGCATACTTTAATCATTATAGGGAATAATGTACAAACATCTATTCAAGTACCGTAAGTACCCTAATACTCTCCACCTCTGCGGTAAATTATCTACTAATACTATAACAATAAACCAGTAGGTGATTAAATGTTCAGCACTAACTAAATATGTGATAAATCTAAAGTTAATTTTCCACTTGTAAAGTCATCTCATCCTTTCCTGTCATATTGTTTCCTTTTTTTTTTACTGTGTTCTCCACTTCCTCTGTGTTGTTGTGTTGTTTTTTTTACGTTGACCTGGGGTGGACATTTCTCCCCAGGTGTCATCAGCCCTTCACAGCAGGGGCGTGGCCGCCAAAGATACAACCCAGGGCAAAGTGAGTCCCCCCCACCATCCCATCACCACACACCTCAACCCCACACTGTGTCATCATGTTTTTTTCTTTGTTCCTCTTTCCAATGTCACCTTTTTCAGCAGAAACTAGCGTGTTTGTTTGTTTTTATTAACAACAGAAGTTCATTAAAACATGAAATAATTATAAATATAAATATATATAATCAATTAAATACAACATCTGTCAATTAAATCTTGTCTTTTAGTCTTATGTAAAAATCTCAACATAAAAATATCCTTCCCAATAATGGTTTGCTTTTAAAAGTATATATTTTTTATTTTTTGTGAAAAATAAAATAACGATTTACTTGTCTTGCTTTATTTAAATAGCCATCCTCTTACTTATAATAGAATGGATAGACAAATGAGATTAAAAAAGAAGTTACATGAGAAATACTAATACTAGTTTTGAGCTTAAAAAGACTTGGGTTGAAGGATGAGATAAAATATATATATATATATATATATATATATATATATACGTATATATATATATATATATATATATACGTTTGTGCTTATACTAGACTTATACCTTGTTATCTCAGGGTCAAGGTGACCCAGAGGCCCGACACCAAATGTCACTTGTAAGTAAGTAAGTAATTAATATTTATAGAGCGTTTTTCCAGACCAGGGTCACAAAGCGCTTAAACAATCAAAACAATACTCAATAAAATCTATACTTAAAAGGTTAAAAAAAACTTGTCTCCTCTGGGTCACGATGAAGGGTTAAAGTTAACTTTTGAGATACAAATAAAATAAAATAATAACATATGTGCTTAGACCTGTACTAGGCTTTGAACTTGACTGAAAGAAAAAAAAAAGACTTGTGCTCGTCCAAGGCTTCAAGGTTAATTGATGAGATAAAATAAAAAATAAAAATGTTCAATAACTGATGTTTTACTAACTTATTTTTTAAAATATGGATGATTTTAAAAGTGTTTGGTAAAACGAGATGGTATAGGATGAAGAGTACTTTGATACAATAAGCAGGTAAGTGTGAAGAGGTTGTTGGTCACTGACAAAGCTTCTGCTGTCGCACAACATCACGTCTAGTCGTTGTCATATCTGCCGTCACCTACAAGTCCTGCTGAGTCTTGTGTCGTGGAGAGTCGTTCTCAGCAGCTGCACCGGCTTTGATCACCGGTGTTGGGATCAAGAGAGATAAACTCACCGATAATCACATTTTGTCGCCACTAACATTTCTTTTACTCCACGTGAAATCGACAAACACATGTTTTCAAGGTTAACTATGCACTGCTCCATCCTTCTGTCCTTTCCTTCTCCTTAACTGATCTCCTTCGTCTTCTCTTGTCCTGTCTCTGACCCCTTAACATCCACTCCCGGTCACCGCTCCTCTCCTCCTCCTCCTGCTGCCGCCATGTAGGTTCAGATAGTCTCCAAAAAGCTGGACTTCAGCCACGTCTCGGCTCGCTTGGGCTCCAAGGACAATATGCAGCATGTTCCAGGTGGAGGGAACGTAAGTACCTGTCGGGACTCCAGGCCAGAGTCTTCACTGACTGGAAGAAGGCTTGGAATCTGTAATTTAAATTTAAAAAAATATATATATAATTTGATTTCAATGAGTGCAGCATTGGATCACTGCAGTCCTAAATTAGAGCCTCGACACCCTCTCTTGCTTCATGTACCCCCCCTTCACCCTCCAAACCCCCTTCACCCCCCTCCCTCTGTGTCGTCCTATCCCACCACTAACTTACTAAAACTCAACCCATCATCACAGCACCATTACAGTAGAATCTTGGGAGTCATTTCAGCTTCTTTTAAGGCGTGTTTTCATCTTCTTTTGTTGTTTTTTTTCACCCTGACAATCAAGATTTGGATTGATTGGTTTAACATGTACACTTATCGTTTATTTTTTGTCAGAGAAAAAAGAGATGTGGTGGAACACAGAGAATTGTAGTTGGAAGGCGAAATTAAAGGGACAAATTAAGTCGTTAAAATTGCTCAATTTTGTAAAAATTAGATGTTTTTTTTGTTTACAATTTGACTTGTTTGACTCTGACAGGTTCAAATTCTCAACAAGAAGGTGGACTTGAGTAAAGTGACGTCCAAGTGCGGTTCCAAGGACAACATCAAGCACAAGCCAGGTGAGCTGAGATCGTGCTCTGAAAATAACCTGTTATATTATTAACTACGGCTCTTGTTGTTGAGGTTTAGTCCCAGGTGTGTAAATAGAAAATATAGTCTCATCTTATTCTAGTGGACATTTTCATTTTTGTGTTACAATTATGGGAACTTACTCAAGATATTAAATTTCCCTTGATATCGTTACTTTTCTTCAGGTGGCGGAGATGTGAAGATCGAGTCTCGCAAAGTCAACTTCAAAGACAAGGCTCAGTCTAAAGTGGGCTCCACGGACAACATTTGTCATTCACCAGGTGGAGGGAACGTCAATGTGAGTTTGTAAACATCTATGTATGCATAAGACTCGCGGCCTGGAGGCCAGGAAAGTGAATTAATTCCAAAACGCATATCAACAGCGCTTGTGTGGACATCCTGCTGTACTGCAAAATAGATTCACTGAATGTCCAAACATAAAACATTAAACACAAGGTTGGAAAAGAAGCATCTTGAAAGGCTTCAGGATACGTAAAGTGATTTTTAACAGCAGGGACTGCAACGAAAATGAAGCTAAGTCTCTCTTTATTAGTACTATTGACCCATAAGAACGTCTTCAATTCATGGTCACTTTGAAAAGATTCTAGAAGCTATGATGTCACCTGACCTCTCAGTCTGTGCTGCATCTTCCCTCCATGTTCTCGCATCCTCCAGTGTCCTCCCACTCCATCTTTTTAAAACTCAAAATAGCTTCTCACTCGCAGACAGTCTTTGAACCAGGAGCTATTCTGGAGCACTTTTGAATCGGCTATTCTTAGATTGTTGCAGGTCGACTCGACTTTTTTTTTTTTGTTTTTTTTTGGTGGCACAGAAGTGAAAGTAGATTCATTCAAGTTGTGAACGGATGAGTATGAACTCGAATAAGAAGCACAATTGTTTCAGTGAGTCATTTTTATAGTTTAAAATTCAATTGGAAAGAGAAAAGTATTGGTTCTGAAACATTGTTCTCCATATTAGATGTATTTTTTGTTGATGAGCACTTAATTAACCAAAAAATATGTTCAAATATTGTTAACAAAGGGAATCTCACTACAGGATAAGACTATATATCATTTTTTTCATTGTTATCACTTTTTTTATTTTTATTTTTGAATCCATCTTTGCCAACCTGGCTCCAGATCGGCAGTCAGGGCCCATTCTTACCATCCAGATGAACACATGAAATGACATTTGGAGCAAAATATTCACTGGTTTTCGATCGAGCTCCTTCGTCCACCTGACACCTGCCATGTGTTTCCAGGCTGACGGGAGTCAGGAGACGACACAGGGGGAGGCGGCTCCCTCTAGTGGTGCGCCAGCCCCTGGCTCTGAGCCGGGGCAAGCGGGGGACTCTGCTGCTCGGGAGAATGGTCTGAAGGAGGGGGTACCCTGTGATTCTGAGGGGCTGAAAGAGTCCCAGGTTCTGGATTCATGCATCCCAGAAACAAGTAAGTTTGTTGGTGTTTGCTCCGAGACTAACCGAGCTCACGATGGGTCGATCCGGTTTCCAGAGACATGTGTTTCTTCGCTCAATAGGTGGCGCTCTCAGTGTACAAAAAAAAGTGTGAGATTTCATTCAATTTGTGGTTAAGATTATTGATCGGAGAGTGCCATCTAGTGGCCCTTCAACACGAGGACACTGGATCATGAAACGTCATCGACCCATCACTAGTCAACATCCATCTTTGTTCATAACTTCATCTTGTCAAAGTTAAAAAATAATCTCATCAACTAAACACACTAAAAAAAAGTGTATTGTGTGTTCGATTAAAACTTGTGTGACATCTTTTAAATTTGTTTTCATCTTTTAAACAAAATCATTGGACAAAATGCTCATTCGATATTAAAAATAATCTCTTAAATGATTTTATTATTCATTGTAATTTGCCTTTTAATTATTTTTGTTTATCTTTACAAATGAGTTCCTGATCACTTTGAACCCCTTAAGAAAAAATCATATATACATTTGAGGGAAAAAAAATGGGCAAAGTAACTTAAATACTTATTAAGTGACTTTATTTTCCTTTTGTGGTTTTATTATTCAACATTTATTCTTGATCTTTAAAGTATATACTTTTTTGAGTATTGTTTTGATTGTTTAAGCGCTTTGTGACCCTGGTCTGGAAAAGCACTATATAAATAAATATTACTTACTTACTTACATTTATCTTTAAACATTCTTAATATGAAAAAGGACAGTTTTCTATCATGTTTAAAATAAATATAATGTTAAAAAAGGAATTAAATTCACTAAAGTCGTATCCATCCAAAACTAAGTTATGTTAAGGGTTCTTCTTTCTTTTATTTTGTCTACTTAACCCATTAGGGGAACAAAAAGTTAAGTTATTTATTTTTCTGTTCACTTAAAACTGTTCATTTATACTTAACTTACTTTAAAAATTCCCATCATATAGAGGTTCTTTTTCTTTCTTTGTTCATTCTTTTCATTTCGCCCCACGAAAACTCAAGATTATATATTTATATATATCTTAACTTATATATCTTAGTATATATTTTGGCCCTTTAGAAAAATACATTCGCTCACCTCTTGTACAGGAGTTTACATCAAAGCGCCATCTTCTGGTCAGGAAAGGCATCACAGATGATGATCCGTCGTATAATAAGAAGACATTTCAGTTTTATGTGATTTAACTCTTCGAGCGTTGAATCGTCTTTAAGTCAAATCCAGGGATTTAATGTATTTTCAAATAAATGTGTTGCGTCACACAATTGTATTTACGGTGAACACACAACCGTGGCGAGTGTGTGTGTGTGTGTCTCTGCATGTGTGTGTGTGTTTGGTCTGGCTGGTGTTTGCTCATCATGTTGGCGTCACTCATATCACCATCATTTTTCAAACTTCTTATCTTGCAGGCATCTAATCTGCTGTCGCTCTGCCCCCCCCCCCTCTTCTAACACCCCCTCCCTCGCTTCTCTCTCTCTGTCTCCCCCCCTCTGTCTCCCCCCCCGCCTCGGTCTTTGACTACCTCTCTGCTTTAGATTGAGTCTTTCAAGCTCAACTTCCGCGAGAATGCTCGCTCTCGCTCGGACCACGGCGCCGACACCGTCACCTGGCCGCCCACCAAGGACGACAACCCCCCACCCCACACTCCCACCAACCCCGCCTCCGCCACATGCCTCCCCAGCACCACCACCGCCGCCACCACGTGACTCCGCCCTCCCGTTTGTGAGTCCAGTCGGAGGAACGGCAGCCTCTCGGAGAGATCGTCGCCTTCCTGCTTCCCATCTGACCTCCTTCTGCTGCACCAGTGACTCTTCCATCATCTCCATCTCTTCTGCCCCCCCTCCTCCCCCCCCCGACCCCTCTCGCCCCGCCCTCCTCGAGTGACTCATGAGACAAATGCGACATGTGTATCTGGTATTTTAGGGGTTCGTCCTCTGCAAAGAGGGCGACCAAGACTCGTTGGTTAACCGACAGCCCGACGATGGACTTCACCGTCTCCAGTCCTGCCTCGACCGCTTTCACACAACAAGCCCCAGCCCCCCCCCTCCGTCCCTTACAAACAGCTCCCCCTACTGGCTCTCGTGATATAATCATCGTGCACGTCCCCCCCCCCCTCCTCGGTTCACTCATCCTCAACTATAACATTAGTCAACGTAGGCCGTGTGAAGCATTTAAAGGCAGTGTAACTCTATTCTCTGTGTTCGTGACGACGTGTGTGAACTTGATGTACTGAACTTTTTGCTGTTTTTTTCTTTTCTTTTTTTTCTTTTAACACGTGCTCCGGTTCTCTCCGTATGAATATGAGTTAACAGGTTTTTAATCCAGTGGAAGCACAACACTAGCAGCGCAGAGATTTTTCACCATCGAAAAGCACAAACGGAAGGAAAAGTTGAAAAATGCATATCTTGTCACCACTTCAATAGTTTCTTCTCGGATTCATTTTGAGGATTCGCACTCGCAGATAAAAAACACGGAAGAGGAAAAATAATCTCACGCTAACTGTTAGTTTTGGATCAAAGTAGCCAAGAATATGTAAACAGTCGCACATCTAACCAAACCCATACTTATGTGTAACAAATAAAATCATTATTCTTCTGTAGAACATCATCAATTTTAACTTGTAACTAAGGAAAAGCTGTAAAAAAAAAAGATAAATATTGCATAAAATATTCTATTTTACTGTTTTTTATTCATGAAATCATTGCATTAACTACTCATCTAAATGTGTAAATGTATCATCTAAATAATCTGAAACTCTCTGTCCAAGTCTGTCCCAAAAATCTGACTTTTTAATCTTCTGAGCTCTTATTTCTAATAAAAGCTGATTCATTTTAAGGCTGTTTTAATAATGTAATCGTCACCAATATTCCCAAATATATTCTTCACACAAGAGCTGAACCAAAAATGATCAGCACCTTAAATTGATCACGTGATAACATCTTCAATTACATATGATTGACGTGTGTTTTGAGTCGGCGACAAACCAAAAAAGGATTAGTGCTGCGAAGATGTCTTGATGTTTCTCCAGCAGAGTGTGTTTGTGTGTTTGTGTGTGTCCGTGCCTGTCGAGGATTGTGTGTCTGGCTTAAACAGCAGCTACCAACAAGTTCTCTATTGAGTTTTAACTAAACTATATCTTCCCTCGTGCCTGGCCTTGTCTTTCTTCTGTAGCTCGGATCATAACTCATGGAGTGCGAGAAGTTTAGAGTTAACAAATGAATTGTGTCGCTCAGTCTGCTGTCACAGTAGGAGACGCACCCCTGAGGAATAGATGTTGTACATGAATTGAAAATAAATGGTGAAGCAGAAACATGAGTCGGGAGAAGGCAAGTCAATTGTATAAAAAGGATTGTATCATGGCTATTACGACTATTAAGGATCTTCTTTGCATGGCGGGGTAACTGTCAACATCCTTTTTTTTTCTTGCGAAAGAAGCCTCTGAGGTGAAAGATTGTCATAGTAATTCACTTAACTAGAAATAAAGAAGCCCCCCTTTTTTTTCTAAGCAATGTTTTTATGAAGCCTCACATGGAATGATGAAGCTTAAGAAGTTCTTCACGGTAAATCGTCTCAGTTGAAGTTATTCCTCGTAGATTTTAAGACAAATTAAGGACATTTTTCTTGGTGAAATCTGCATGCTTCGATGCACACGGGCGACTCGAGCCTTGTCTTAATATTAATGTCAGGAAAAAAAACAAACCCTCTGCAGCTTCATGTGATGAAAGAAAGCAGAGGCGCTGAAGATGAAACTGATGGTTTCGCCTGATCCGCGACTAAACGCTCAGAGGTCTCTGAATATAAAGTTGTTGTTTTTTCTTTTGCAGTCGTACCAGCAACAAGTGTAACACTAGCAGTGTCTCTCATTAATACCTGCACAGCATGCTTAAAAGTCAATAAAAATGGGATGTGTTAGGTCGACTTAATGTGTCATTTGCAGAACCTCCTTGTGTTTGTTTTTGTTTTTTTTTAGTAATTTTTTTTTTTTTTGGTTTGGAACAAACGTGTTTATTGTGATTACTTGTTAATTAGTGATGTGATTATTAAACATGAAATAAAAGAAACTAAAATGTATTTCTGTGTGTCTGTCGGATGTTCTTGAGAAATGTATGTTTATTTAGTCTAAACGTTTTAGTTTTTGCTCGATAATGAATTTATTTATAAATATTAGTTTGGTAGAAATGTACAGCGTAGTACAAGTAGTCGTCAGAAGGTGGCAGTAAAAAGTTGACGCTTTGAAAAATATTATTTTTAGTCGGTAAAGCCCGAGAAGAAGACGAACATTGGGAAAAACTTCAAGACCATGATTATTAATTCGAAAAAAACACTCGTTTAGTATTTTAAATTATACACATGTAGATCCAAACAACTTTTATATTTTAAACATTTTTATCTCGTATTGATTTTTTTTTTTAATTAAAATTTTAGAATACAAACGTGCTACTGTTCTCTCAACGGTAGATGGCGGTGTGAGTCGAATCTCTCCCTCATGACGACGAAGAAGACCGCGGTTACTGTGGCAACGATCAACACCATCTTGCTAACGTCACGATGTGCACTTCTCTACAAAATAACGAACTAAACCCGCATTAAGTTTCAACCTGAGCCACAGTAAAACACCAAGGTTTGTTTCTTACACCTCTAGCTGTGTTTTATCGCACGTTAAAACGTTAGCTGTTGTTGTTTTTCATCTCGTTTGTGACCAAATTCGTCTTCGTTCTGCAATAACAAGTTAGCATCATAACATTTTGGTGTTAAAGTTGACTGAATTGTTTTGTTATTTTCTTATATATAATAATGCAAGGCTTCATTTGAAGAACGTTCAGTCCTAAAAATGTTCTTTATCTTTATACCTGTGTAATCTATTGTGTTATCTTGTTCCTTCTCTTTATTTCTCTTGTTCTTGTTCTTAGTTTAATTTTTATGAATAATTGCTGTATTGCTGTGTCTAATTGGAAAAAAAACAAGAGAGACCTCCTGAGGGATCAATAAAGTTCTACCTAACCTAACCAAAAATTCGTCATTTTAAAGAGAAATAATGGCGAGCCAGCGACCTTCTTCCAGTCTGGGACGACCCATGAGTCGCAGCGGTACTGCGCTTCATCCGAGTGGAAGACCACCTACATCCATCAGACCTCCTCCTACTGCCATCCGTGTTGGTACCGGGGTGAGTCCACGTCGACCAGAGCCCTCTACACATGTAGACACAAGGTGCAGCGAGCAGGGATGATGTCATGACGAGAGATAAGAAGATAAGAAACCGAAACATACATTTTCTATAAGCAGGAAAATGCAGACAAATACATGTATAAAGACATATAAAGAGTATGTAGTTGTTTTGTAGGAAACAGAATAAAGATTTGTTTATATTCTACAGTCTCAGGATTGTGTAATAAACAGGAATATATCAACTAAAGATGACGATTTGTCATTGTATTTGTATTTTTACAATGCTTTGAAAATACCATTCTGTCCAACATTAGGATAGTTCCATGAATCCGTCTAAATTAAATAACATGTTTTGTATTTGTTTTCCTGCTCAGATGGTTCCAGGTACCAGTGGTCTGAGAGGAAGTCTGACCACCGCCACACAAGGTGTCCTCTCGGCGACCATCAAAGTGACGGACAGGCCAGTGACCCAGCAGGGGCTCAGTGGGATGAAAACTGGGATGAAAGGTTGGTTTGAAAATATATTTGTTCTGTCAAAAATTTTGTATTTTCTACACTCGAATCGCTTTGTTAAAAAAATGTTTTTGAATTAACGTTAACATACTTTTCTTAAAAGACGTTTAATTTCCTCGCATGGTTATGTTAGCATTCGCTTGCTTTGTAGTAGCTTTTAAGGATTTTCCAAAAACCTCTTCACATCTTTCTTTTCTATTCAAGGACCTCAAAGGCAGATCCTGGATAAATCCTATTATTTAGGTCTCCTCAGGTAACATAATGTTTTGATGTTTTTAAATGTCTGTAATAATTTGAGCCATGGTGAGTTTATATGTGTGTGTGTGGAAAAATACGATTATCCTTATAACTCTAAACAAAATGAAACTGATTCACCAATAGGAGTAAAATAAACGAGTTGACCATCGAAACCAGCAAACTGCACAAAGAGATCGAAAACTACAACCAGGAGAACTCTGTCTATCTCTCCTATGAGAGAAGGTGAGTCGCTCAAGAGATCATGTGAAGGAATGTTTTACTCTTGTTCACGCTCATGTGAGTTTGGTCCTGATCCTCACAGAGCAGAAGGTCTGGCTTCAGAGATCAGGGATCTGCAATGTCAACTTGCTGACTTCAACATGGTAAACGTTTTTCTCTGCTTTGTAGTGTTTCTGCTGAGAGACGTTCTTCTTTGTGTTTTTATTTGACATTGAACGTGTGATAATAAGGCTCGATAACTACCTGAATAAACACAATTTACATTAAAAATGTAAGCTTTAAACCTGTTGCTACAATCTGTCAACACGTATCTCCATCAAGGTGTTATCTTCGCTCTGCTCATGAAATAACTGTAAGTCTAACAAGAAGGTACTAACATTAATAAATGTCACTGTTTAGTTGGTGGACAAACTCAACACAAGCACAGATATGGATGACATGACCAACGACTACAACAGCGTAAGTACTTGAGTATTATTCAGTCATTTTGTGTTATCTTTTTGTGTATCAGTTCGACATTCTTTTAAATTAATTGCATCTGATGATAGAGCAGTTTCAACAAAGAGCAGGAAGATAAGCAAGTTTGTCCGAACCTACTTTACCTGATTCGAGTGTATCTTCAATCAAACATTTTATAACAAAATAAAAAATATTTTTGTGTTTTTGTTCGTTCAAGTTTCTTAACATCATTTTTCGTCCTGATCACCAGTTAAAAGCTCAGAATGACAGCGAGGCCGAAGGCATCGACCGAATCTTCACTGAAAGACGAGAGTAAGTACACGTGAGGCATTTGAACGCTTAATATCACATGTATAAATCTTCATGTAATTGTTTTTTTTTTAGCCACAATGATTCTATTTATTTATTTGTATCGGTCTCATTGTTGGCCACCTGTTAAAAGAGATACTGGTGAAGGAAAATTAGTAAATATGGGAAAGGTATATGTATAAAAAAATATAATTTCAATTAATAATGATAAATATTCAAAAGAGTCATGTGTAACCTTCTTGATCCATATATATGTAGTTTAATTTCATATCTGTATGAGATTGGACAATTTGAGTCTCAATTACTATGAAAAAACATCATTTTTAAACATTAAAAACATGCGCAAAAGTGAATTAATTGCAAGAAATGTAAAAGAGGTCATTCATCAGGTTTGATATGGCCCACAGCCACTGCGATAAACTCTGTCCATTCGTAAAGGAGTTCTCAATTTTTAGGAAAAAGAGATGACTGACAAAAAACCCCGAAAAGAAACGACCTCTGATTTGATCACACTGATCAATTATTACAATGATACATATGTTTTTCAGTGTTTTTTCATGTTGAACTCTAGGTCTGGGGGCTAAATCCAGCACTTCACACCACAGGGAAGCTAATGCTAAAATAAGCATTAAATAGTTGAAAAAAGGACTGATGTCACATTCTGTTTAGTCTTTCTGTCGAAGCAGGGCCAGATGAAGATCGTTCAATGAACAAATATTTTGTTCAGCCAGTGTGTCAGCCTGACTGTCGCCAACATCGCCCCTTAAGCATAATATGAAATCTGTAGCTACCCAAAGATTTCAGTCTGCAACACGAAAGGTCGTAAGGTTTTCAGCGTCCAGTCTTTCATCTCTCCTTACATACGGGTCTTCATAGTACACCTCCTCTTCGTCGTCTTCCTCCTCTTCCTGTTTATTTATCCGTTCAAAAGTGAAGTTTAGCTGCTCCACGCGTCGGCCGTCGCTGGAATAAACAGATGTGTCGTCCTCTTGGATTAGCCGCCGGTGTCTGTAGTTGTGGAAGAGCATGTACAAGGACGGGCCCTTGATGGCGCACGTGATGATCAGTACGACGACCAGAGCGGCCACTGCCACGCCCACTGTGAACTTCCACGAATTTCCCTTCGCAGTTGTCTTGTCTGGAAATAAAAGCAGGGAGGAATTAGTATCTGTGTGTAATGGAAACATAATTTAGGTTCTTACCTTTATTTATTGCGGTGGTGGCTCTGTTGGTGCCACCTGTATTGGTGCCTACTTTGCCACTGCTTCCGGTGGTGCCACCTGCAGTGGTGCTTACTTTGCCACTGTTGCCACTGCTACCGGTGGTGCCACTGCTTCCGGTGGTGCCACTGCTTCCGGTGGTGCCACTGCTTCCGGTGGTGCCACTGCTTCCGGTGATGCCACTGCTTCCGGTGATGCCACTGCTACTGGTAGTGCCACTGCTACTGTCGCTGGTGCCGGTGCTACTGTCGCTGATGCCGGTGCTACTGCCGCTGGTGCCGGTGCTACTGTCGCTGATGCCGGTGCTACTGTCGCTGATGCCGGTGCTACTGCCGCTGGTGCCGGTGCTACTGTCGCTGATGCCGGTGCTACTGTCGCTGATGCCGGTGCTACTGCCGCTGGTGCCGGTGCTACTGTCGCTGATGCCGGTGCTATTGTCGCTGGTGACGGTGCTACTGTCGCTGGTGACGGTGCTACTGCCACTGGCTGGTGCCAGTGCTATTGCCGGTGGTGCCGGTGTTATTGCCGGTGGTGCCAGTTTCACTGCCATGGAGGAATCATCGGTGCCCTGAGGAATCAGGCAGAGTTTGTCGTTGGTAAATAAAGATGAAAGATTGTGGTGTTATATGAGCGCAGGAGAGTTTGACGACTGAAGCAGATTTTCTTACCACCAACGCCGCTGCCGTCACGCTCCCTATGCTCACCGCTGCCAGAGCAAGCAGGAGTGCGAGAACAAGCTTTTTCCTGCTCATGGTCTGTTCTAGAACGTAAACGAGTTAGAATGGAACACAAACATTTGGGTCAGGAAATAATATCAACACCTGTTTTCTTGTATAAGTCAAATTCTTTCTTTTTTGAACGGAAAATGTGTCGACGTGAGTTGTAAGCTCCTTGTTAAATTATGTAAAAGCTCCTCTTCTTTGAGGATATTTTATATAACAGTGTCGAGGGATCAGACAGAAGAAGATGTTCAATTCATTTTAGAATCCAAATTTTGAATAGGAATGTTGACACAAGAGAAAAGAAACTCACCTGTTGTTCCAGAAGCAGAAAGGCTAGTTTTCCGTATGTCACTAGGAAGCAGCGAGCAGGAGACCTTTGCCCTCGCTCATAAAATCCACCCTCTGACTGTTGAGATGAGAAAAAAAAGTTTAAGTTTATGACTAAGGTCGGTCACATGACACACAGGCGGGAGGAGGCGATCCGAGCCATCGAGGAGGAGATCAAGAAGGAGAGGCGAGCCGCGGATGAGGTCGTGCAGTCGATGCCGGCGGCCAAGCAGGAGACGTACTTCGCCATGACCAGCAACAACGAGGAGATGCTGCAGGTTGGTGCAGTCCAGGCCTGGAACCGGCATCGTCCCACTCGTTGTGACACTGACCCTGTTTGTGTGTTTGTCCAGAGTCTGACCGTCCTGCAGGAGGAGCTGGACGTCCTGCTCACCAAGAAGGAGGACTACGAAGCTGTGAGTTGGTCATATTAAAAGGGCTTGAGGGCGATACTAAAGCGGGTCCCTCACATGCTTCCGACAGGACTTGGATCACTCTCAGATCAAGCAAGAAATGGTTCGACTCCACCAGACTCTGGCGGCGCTGGAGTCCAAACGGGACGCGATGGAGGCCGAGCAGAGGAGCATCGGCACGCCTCAGGAGGAGCGAGAGAAACTTCTGAAACAGGTTGGCTTGTTTTCGAAGCTACCTCCGACTGCCAGCAAACGTACCCAAGTTAATTGATGACTATAAATATGTATATAAAAAATTCTGAAGAAAAAAATAACACAGTGATGTTTGCTTACAGTAGGAGTTTGTATTGGCAACAAGCGATACCATACGTATCATGATACAGGGGCGACAATACAATATATCGTGATACTGTAGGATCAAGAATATATTTGTAGTATTGTCGAGTACTTGACTCTGATGTTGCAGAATTTACAGACCACATGACTCTTGATGAAGTCGTAACTTTCATTTATTCGTAACCAAAATATGTCCAAACATCAGCTTTAAAAGCTGCTGGAGTCAACGGTATCCTCTCATCCTCAGTCATCGTCTTAATCTCGCAGGAAGGAAGTTCATTGAGCTGTGGATGATGTAATGACTGCTGCCATCTAGTGGCGTGAATATTTGCATGTTGATTGTTCGTTTGAAGAAAAAAAAAGGAAATATTTATTTTACACTTTATTGGTCTACACAAGTACTATGAACTCACTTAAAATATAGTACAGTGCTGGATCTGGATCTGAAATATTCAACTTATTACTCATTATTTCCAGGTGAAGGAGGACAACCAGGAAATCGCCAGCATGGAGAGACAGTAAGTTTTATTATTGTTACTCGATCAACAGCCGAATAGTTCACTTTGGAGGTGTTCTGAATTACCATCAGGATCCAAAAATAACTTGAAGATCTATATGATTTTAAAGTGATATCTCGAGCTTGTTGTTATTAATGTGAGGGAACATGAACATGAGGTTCAATAGAATAGCTGTGTTGAAGCAATAGCGCCACCTAGTGGCCTCAAAAGACGGACGGAGATTCGTGAAGCGTCACAAACCCAGATAACAATCAATGCTCAATAAGACTCACTGTGATGTTCAAGCACTTTCATCGTTTGAATGTCGTGTATCCAGGCTGACGGAGATCAGAGAGAGGACCGGACAAGCCACGGAGCAGGTCCGGCATCTGGAGCAGGACTCGGAGCAAGCTAACGGTGACTTGAACTATGACCAGAAGTTTATTTTATTTTTAAACGTCCACTTATTAGCAATAATTATTCCTTATACTTCTCTATGCTCCACCAGGGGAGTCTCAGCAGAAGTACAGGGAGCTGAAGAGGAGAGAGGAAGACATCGACCGTGAGTGATGCTTCCATTGAGATGATGGTGACATTCTGATTAATACCTCAGCCAAGGAGGTCGTGTGTGTGAGGTGGTTGATGAGTTGATGAGGTGTCACGTCTTTAATTTCAAAGCCCACTAGATGGAACTTTCTACTCTATACGGTTTATTTTGAGTCTTGAGCCTGAAGGTGACGACACTGTTTCATGAAGCTTCGTCAACTCGTCTCTTGAAAACAAAGCGTACTGTTGTATTTGGTGAAAAGATGTGTCATTTGATCAATTGAAAAACAGGTTTTCGGGTTGCTAAGCGACATCACAAGAACGCAAAATGCTAGGAAATGTCACTCACATTTTCATCGGGGGCCACATTGTGTGTCATTTTTTTTCGGGGGCCGTCAAGCGAGTAAAAAAGGAAAAGAATAAAAGATTAATGTAAAATAAACCTAAATATTCTAATAAAACATTTATAAACCTTTTCTATTAAAATTAACTAGTTAAAAATTACCTTTTTTCGCAAAATACTTAATATATTTAAAGAGAAAACGAAGTACTTGAGAAGGTTTTTTTTAAGGGTTAATACAATAATAAATCCAAAATGAAATTGTCCGAAACATCTTCCACATGTTCTAAACTCAGGCAACACTTTGTCAGATCCAGTGGTTAGAAACGAGTCCAGGTCTTCGGTTTCTTTACTCATGAAAGTTGGTTTATGAATCTGATGTGTCGCATACAGTGACTTGAGCTCCTTGGCAGCGGTATTCACTCTGCCAGTGCCTCTTCAGTCAGTCTATTATTTATTGTCCAGGGTTCTTGGGGTCTCATGAGGAGTTTGTGGCTCAGGAGCAGCAGAAGTTGAGCCAGACTCAGGAGAACATCGTGACGCTCCTGGACCACAGCAGCAGGGTGAGGATGAGGAGGAGGGACGAAGATTTGAGGGGGGTCCTGAACCTGTGTGTGTGTGTGTGTGTCCAGAACATGATGCGGCTGCGTCAGGTGGACACCATCACGGCCAGCGAGCTGAGGAGCATGCAGGACGTTCTGGTCAGCAAGGAGACCGAGGTGGTCCGGTCGGAGAGCACGACCCGCGGGCTCAGCTCCGGTGTGTCTCCTTGGTCCCAGCGAGAGGGGGTTCAGATGGCGCTGACTCTCGCTGGTTCTCCTCCTCCTCTCAGAGTCTCAGCGGCTGCAGCAGGACCTGGAGAAGGTGCAGCAGCTGGAGGGCAAGATCTCGGGGGAGCTGAGCGGCCTGAAGGAGCGAGTCACTACCATGGAGTCCGAGCTGCTCACCTACAGGGACCTGGACTCTCTGAGACGCTCGGCAGAGGAGAGGAAGAAGGTCAGAGGGAAACTAATACGTTCTACCACTAGGTTGTGCTGTTGTGCAGCTCAGAAGTGAGAAGGAGGAACAATTGTTGATTTCCTGATGTTGGCGAACAACAAAAAAAATCAACTAAAAAATCCTTTATTAAGTATTTATTGTCACATTTATAAATTCACTTCGACTGACATGGATGATCACACTTCCTAAAAAATGGGTTTGAGTGACGTCATCAACTTAAAGGAACAGTGTCATTGTTTGGGTTTCCAGGAAATGGTCAATTTTCTTGGTTAAAAAAAGATATATATTGACTTTTCTGCAGAGCTCACAAAGTTGAGTGAAGTGTGAGTGTAATTTATCTGTAACATTAACCTCGTAAAACATCCGATGCATGATTTAAATAATATTTTGATGTCTCCTTGCTGACATTGGTGGACAAAGGATCAATAATTTAAGTTTTTTTTTTTTAAAAAAGGGTTCTTTTGCAAAATAAATCTCTCAGGAATCACAATTCTTTGCAGGTTTTATTCATTTTTTTGTCATCATTTCCAGAGATCAGTAGGTGGCGCTCTCCGTTTGATTTAATCAATTAGTTCCGAATAGAGAGTGACATCTAGTGGTCTTTGAAAAATCAACTCGTACCATCTGAAGTCAAGACATGCATCAAGCTCTGGATCCCCTGAGATAACCCGACAGTGTTTCATGAAACCCTCACGACTCGAGTTCTACAAACTTTCTCCCGTGTGTCTGCAGAAGCTGCAGGACGAGCGAGTGTCTCTGAGTCTCCGCCAGGGATCCTTCAAACAGCTGCTGGAGGAGCTGAACCACAGCTATGAAGAGCAGAAGACTGGACTGCAGGAGAACGAGACTCACGCTCAGGTTGGTCCTCCACCTCGTCCCTCGTCCATGAAGCTCATCCATCTGTCATCGTTCCTTCAGCTCGCCAACCTGGAGAGGAAGTGGCAGCACCTGGAGCAGAACAACTTCGTCATGAAGGAGTGTATCCTTATCTTTTTCTTCTCCAGCTCCGTCCCACGTGGATTTGTCACGATTTCTTTAACGTCTCCTCCTCAGTCATCGCCTCCAAATCTCAGGAGAGCGACTTCGGGTCCGTGGCGAGGAAGGTTCATCAGCACGTGTCCGAGTACAACAAGAGCCTGATGGAAGCTCTGCAGAGCAACAGGAGCTGAAGGTGGTTCATGGTTCGCCTCCACATGCTTGCTCATAGAATGTGTTGGTCTAATAATATTTTTGTATAATAAAATAGTCGTATGAAGAGTTGCTTTTGTTTTTGTAACCATAAGTTTGAGAAATATTAATTCATTTTCTATGTCATTTAGTCTCTGTTTAATCTTTAATTTTGTAGCCTCTCCCAGGTTCTTTGGGCGAGAGGCGGGGGACACCCTGGAAAGGACGCCACAGACTCATAATTACAGACAATTTCCACTAGTTCTTAATCAAACTCTGTAATTTTTGGGACTGTGGGAGGAAACTGGAGTGCCCGGAGTAAACCCACGCAACACAAGAACGTACACACTCCACACAGAAAGGTCACAAGTTGCCCTCCTTCCGTCTTGGAAGTGAACCAGCAACCTTCTTGTTGTGAGGCGATACCCACTGTGCCGATATATGTGGCCGTAAAACTTATTTCGTATTGTTGTTTTTAATCACTTATGTTCCATTTAAAAGGAAAGAAAATGTGTCTTTCTTGCAACAAACATTCCTGGACTGCTTCTTCAGCAACTGTACAAGGTGGTTTCAACATGACCAGGTGCTCAAAGAAACAAAAGAAAGTTGTTCCGATTGACCTGGATTCCTGCCCTAAATGTTCTGAAGTTACACGGAAGTATGAAGTAAAAAGATTTCAACACATTGCTGATAAAAGACCCATCCAACCAGAAACAGACACTGAAATACAAGAGAGCAACTAGACACACATAAAGTGAGTGAAAGAGTCGTGGTCCCAGTAACAAGTTGAGTTTTTAGGTTTACGTAGTTGAAAGGGTCTAGAGATAGAACCAGGTTGAGACTGGGACTCCCACCTCAACATCCCTGGTTCAAGACCAGCCTGAACCTTTTTCCAATAATACTTCAAACATGGTCCGTCTTAAGATGGAGGAGAAAGTCCAAGTGAAATAAAAACATGCAATTAAAGTTGTTTTTTGGTTGAGTATCATGAGGTTTCATGATACAGTGTCTTTATTTTGAAAATGATGCCATGTTTTAGTAGATCAGAGCCAAACTATTTTTCACTGAGAGTGCCATCTAGTGGCCTTTCAAAATGACGACACTGAATCATGATTCAGCTCCAACAACTTGTATTGGTCGGTGGTTGTGAAAAGAAATCTCGACAAAAATGACCTTGAGCAGAAGTTTCTGCCGCAGTTTTTAATAATTTTTATGACAAAAACGAGCATCTCATCTTTGCATCTTTGACAATTAAAATCAGGACCAGGTTGTTAGAAGCTTCTCTTGGAACCAAGAGTCCAAATAGTCTCAGGTGGAAAATAACAAAAACCACTTCCACTCTGAAGCGGCTTCAACGACGCGCTGCTGCCTCCAGGAGCGGAAACATCTATCGGACGCAGTTAGAACGTCTGAACCATCAGAAATAAAATGATTCTTCTGAAACGATAAAATCCACTCGTGGACATTAAAGAAGAAAAAGTATAAATACTAGTGTTTTAGTCGACAACATCCACATTAAAAACAACAAAAAAAATCTGATTCTCTTTAGTAATTAATAAGTTAAATGTTTGTGACTATCAGTGCAAAAATATCAAAGAGAGAGAAAAAAAAGAAAGGGGAAGCTGAGCAGTGTTTGTGCGTCGCCGTGGCGACAGCATCCAATCGAGGCACAAGTTCGGTTCCCGAACGTTCCTATCAGTCGCCGCCGTCCGGAGCTTCTGAATTGTGCGAGGACGTGTATTTTAACCGGAATCCACCTGGAGAGAACGAGGCATCGCGTTTAGAAAGCCGTAACATTATGACCCCCACCTTGCCTCGAGAAGGGAACCCACCTTGCTGGGAGGCGTCGGGCGGCTGGTTGCAGTCCTGGGCGTAGTGACCGCTGACGCCGCAGTTGTAACACGACACGTTCCCGTTCTTCTTGTTGATCCCGGCTCCCAGCGCGGCCGTGTGCATCATCCCCAGGGCGCCCGGGTACACGTGCTGGTACACCCGCTGGCAGAAGGACATGGCGGGCGCCATCTGCTGATGAAGGCTGTAGTTGGCGGCGACCACCGCCGCCTGCGTGCTCAGCATGTGGGAGGGCACGTCGGCGTGCCCCGGCGTGTGCAGGGGGCCGTAGGGCGGCGGGTGGGCGCCGGGGGGGCCGGCGGGGAAGAAGGCGGGCATGGCGGCCCCGTTGGCCTGGTGCGTGGCTTGAGCCTGGCTGAGGTAGTTGTTACTGCACAGGCTGGTGAGCTGGAAGAGGTGGGGCGGCACGCTGAAGACCGGCCGCGGAGCCGCTTGCAGCTGCGGGGCCGGGTAGTAGAGCGGCGTCTGACACCCGCTGACGCTGACGCGACCCCCGCAGTTGTTGTGGCAGCCGCAGGTGCCGCAGCCCAGCGCCTGTTGCTGGGGCGGCAGCGGCGGGTGGGGCGGAGCCAACTGCTGCGGAGTCTGCGAGGCCCCGGCCGAGGCGCTGCTGTTGCTGAAGGACAGGCAGTCGATGTGGGCCGTGCTGTGGGTGAGGGCGGGGCTGGGGCTGGGGGCGGGTCCCGGGGTGTGAGTGGGCACGGCCGGGGGGACGGCCGCCTGGACGTGCCCCTGAGACGCCGCGGGCGCCGGTGCCGCGGCGGGGGGGAGGGTGAAGGCGGAGGGGAGACCGGACGGGAGAGTGAGACCGGAGAGTTTGGTCTGGGGAGGGTCCAGGTGTGGTGCGGAGCTGGTCTGGTTCTGGCATGCAGGAGCTGGTTGAGAAGACGGGAAGGAGGTGGGGCCTTGAGATATGATGCCTCTACCTGGGGTCTGAGCCACAGTTGTCGAAGGGGCCCCGTCAGAGTCTTGGCTGTGACCCAACACGGTTTTAAACCTCTGGACCAAGGGGGGCAGAGCCGGACTTCCCGGAGGGAGGAGACCCATGGGGGTCATCCCCACGCTGGTCAGTCCCTCTTTTTTCTCCGGCTCCGATACCACCGCGGCACTGGGCACGACCGGCGGCAACAGAGGCATCTGCATCAGCAGGGGCCCGGAGGGAGACTTCCTGTCGTGGATGACGTTCTGGTTCTGTCGGGCCAGCGGCTCGGCGCTGCCGTTCGGAAGGACGTAGGGAACCGAGTGCATGAAGGGTAAGTGCGAGAACTCCGTCCTGGGAAGTGCGCCCGGCAGCCTCTGGCCCGGGGGGTTGGCGGACAGAGGCTGGACAGGAAACGCGGCCCCGGGGACGGCCGGGTCCGGGTGGTTGAAGAAGTGACTCGGACCTTTGCAGGAGTCGTCAGAGTGGCTGTCGGTATCTGCGGAAAGACACGGGCCGGGTCACGGCTCTGGACGTCAAAACGTCACGGGTGCAGTACCTTTGTTGTCCTCGCTGTTCAGGCTCCCGGCGCCTCGGTGCTGAGGGCTGGACGGCGAGCTGTAGCTTTCTGACGACGTCTCCCCGAACGTATCCGGACACGAGTCGTCGTCTGAAAACGATCCAGTTACTCCTGCGTCAACCTCCGCCGACGGAACCAGACTCACCTTTTCGTTTGTTCTGCGCTGGAACCAAAGTACCGTTGGTCACGTAGACGCTTCCCTTTGCTTTGTCCCTGTGGAAGAAACACAGTCTTCAGGTTCTTTCGACGTCGGGCGTGTCAAGGCCCATAGTTCGGTGAAGAAAAACACAACATAGAGCCTCCAGGTATGAAAAGATCATCATAATTCCTGATAAATCAGTTAAAATACACATTTAGTTCGGCCGCGACTTAACGCTTGAGTTATCTCGAAGATCAGAAAACAAATGTGTTTGGGGTATCCATTGTGTCGTCTCTGGGTCGAGGTGAACGACCTCCCTGGCTTCCAGAAACACATATGCAGTGATGGAGGTCGTCCACCTTGACCCAGAGACAACACAAGGGATACCACAAACCCATTTGTTTCGCATTGACCCTGAGATAATACAAGGGTTAAGACTAAGAGGGCTCAAGGATTTGGGCGTCTTGTGTGTTTGAGTTTGACCCTGGTTTACATCATGTTGTGAACTAGTGATGGGTTGATGAGGCTTCATGAAACAGCTGCTGACGTATCATGATACAGTGTCTTTTTTCAAGGCCACTAGATGTCACTCTTCGTTCAAAAAGGATCCCTGGTTTTATTGAATTAGTGGATCAGAGTCAAATATTATAAAGCAGTGACTACCTTTCAAAATAAAGACACTGTATCGTGAAACATCATCAGCCGTTTCATGAAGCCTCATGAAGCCGTCACTAGTGTAAGCGGATGCTGACGTACCTGTCGGTGGCCACTTTACTCTTGACTTTGTTCACCTGCTGGCTCGTCTCTCCGTCCTGTGGTTCGACAGATCGGTTTGATTGACACGTCAGACTAAGAATACAATGCATCACCGCCAAAGGAGGTTAAATAAACATCCAATTGCAAATAAAAAAGGACTAAGAAAGGTTCAATCACTTTGATGGTCAATAGATAAAGTGCTGCATCGTTGGCCCAAACAACTCCTGTGTGTTGTGCAAGTGAGTTCAATAGCACTCTACTGCCACCTGTTGTTCTACTAAACTCATTGCTATCGACGAAAAATAAATGTAGAGCCTCAAGACTACATTAAAAAATTACGCTATGGGTATAAATATTAATCCAGTCAAATATTTCTACACGTGTGTTTGACCAAAAACCAACAATCGTCGTCAGTAAAAAGTGGATGTTTTTATCCAGCGCTGAGGTCACGGCCGTGGTGCACAATAAACACAGCAGCAGAGGGAAGTGGTGTTGTTGTCACGGTGACACGTACGTGTGTGTGTGTGTACGTGTGTGTGTGTGTGTGACAAGAGGATGTGCTTCGTCAGCAATCTCTTGTGTTCTAAACATTCACAGAGTCTTACAGCAGCTACAGAACGCTCTCGTACGCGACACATGATCCGTCTTTTACTTGAAAAGTTGCTACAGCAAAAAATCAGAGTTCATAAACATAAAGTGAACCTTGACCTGCCCCCGTGACATCACAGAGCAGCGTGTCATGAGTCATCATGACCTGACATCCTCTTATCAATGACGTGGAGTGACAGCGCGCTCCTTTACCATTCAAGTCCTGAGCTATGGTTCGCCACAGAAACAGATTCTTCGGATCATTCACTCGCCTGCTCAACTTTGTGGTTGCTCCTCAGAGAGCAGTTCTTCTTCCTCCTCTCGGCTGGACCGCAGAGCTCGGCAAGGTGACCTCCTCTCCGGCTCTCTAGCTGGAAGCCTTTACCACTATAGAACGCATTCAGAACGAGGCTGTTTAATGGCCAAAGCTGCAATAATCCAGCGAATATATGGAGGAAACTCACCCCTGGCACGGACTTTTGGCTCCCTGTTTTTTCTTGTGTCCTGGAACGTACGAGTCTGGACACCAGACATCATTTGTAAATCAGATTATAAGACAAACATAGAGCACAAAAATATATACATAACAACTTATTTTTTGTTTTTTTGTATTGAGGCGAGAAATAAGAAATCCTTTCAAGACCCCACAGCACCAAAAACAAACTAAAATACTAAAAATGAGGAAACTAGTGATGGGTTAGTGACGCTTTATAAAACAGCTGTTAAGACAAGATATTAATTACAGGGATAACTTCAAAGTAGAAAAATATTAAACATACTAATAATAATAAAAAAAACAAGGTATCATGATATAGTGTTTTTATTTTAAATGGCCACTAGATGGCACTCTCTGCTTTATAAACTTTGTTGTGATCTACTAATTCAATTTTTTTTTGAGTGCCCTCTAGTGGCCATTCTAAATTAAGTGAGTGTATCACAATACCTGATCATCTGTTTCATGAAGTATCATCAACCCGTCACTAGAGGACAAGGTTTGGTGAAAACTCATCAACCAATGACAACAAGTGATCGTTTTAAACTCTTACTTTGTAGTATTGATGGATGAAGCTTAATGTTCGATCATTGATTTTAACAATGGCTTTATAATGAATAACAAATGCCTTCCGCCGGCCAAAAAAAAGTAGTTGGACTGTGGCAATTTTTATAATTTACAAATTAAAGGATTAAAACGAATAATTTCCAAAAGGTATTTTCCTAAAGGAATCAATAAAGTTATAGTTATCCATCTAGTAAACAATATATTTAGCGTCGTTGAAAATCTCCATTTCAAAAATATCCCGTTGCCTTCCTATGTTGTGTTGCCATGAGTTGAAATGTGATTTAAAACTTGACAAGATTATTAACGGCTGCCTTTATAATCCAACAGAGAGTGGTGAGCGATCTGTAGACCAGCACGTGGCCAAGCAAATATAGAAGTGACACATGAGGATGCCAGACTCAGCCGTTTCCAAATAGTCTCCCAAAATACACACTAGGTAGATTCTCGCAGAATAAACCCTGATGGCAGCGGCTCTGGTTAGTTTGTTTACACATTGGCTGGTCCTTGAATGCAACACTCGTACCTTCCTCCTGACTGGAAGCATCGGAACAGTCGACTTGAAAGGATTTACCTGCAGAGAGACACAGCTTGTTTGAAACGGGTCGAGGAGGTTATGACCGGAATGAGCAAAAAATGTATTTAGATCTTAAATAGTTTTGTGTCTCTAAACAACAAACAGCTCAGATAATAACACTCAGCCACCGCTTTTACTACACAAAGAAGTAAATAAACATAAAAAGTAGAGAGATAATGTTTGCCCTGAGCCTTTTAGAAAACATTCTATGACTTTTTTAGATTTTAAATTGAGAAACATTGCAATATTCACTTCATTCAATTGATTTTCTTACAATTTAGATTCGTATTTTACCAATTCTGGCATCTCCAGCATTGCATTTCACAAGTTAATAACAAACTCAAAGGCTGTTATTGTGATTTAACACGTTCTATACACGCCTGTAATTCACATTTCTGGAAGAATAAAGCAATCATTAAAAAGTCGGTGCAACTTAATTTGCAGGTCGTAACCTCAAACTGGTTTTTCAGTATTTGCTCTAAAAACAACGGTAATGTTTTAAAACTTGTACTTGCATCGGCAGTTTGGTAGTTTGGAAGAATATCTGGAGTTGCAGTTGAAGAAGTTGCACACGTTCCTCGTTTGTTTGAAGACAGAGGGAGCAGAGAGGAAACATTCCCTGGAGAAGGAAAAAAAAAAGAGGAGGAAATGAAAACAAGCCATTTATTGTTTTTGTGGGACACAAACAACACACTGTGTTTCACACAAACACAAGAACCACACAATCACTTCTGTTTCTGCGGCATCTTAACTAGCAATGGATCGATAAACCTTCATGAAGCAGTGTTCTTATTTCCTGGGCCCACTAGATGGCGCACTCTGCTCCGCAATATTTTGCTTTTACAGTTTTTTTTCCCAAAGCGAGGGCGCCACCTAGTGAGCTCCGGCACTGAAGAATGAAGCTTCATCAACACGTCCTGAATTGAAGAATCTGTGCTATTTCAGTTCAACTTCTTCGAAATATATTTAGCGTAGTTAATACTTCAGTTACATTTATGGCTACAATAAAAAGAAGCATGTGTCCCAAATATAAATGGATATTTCAAGCTCCAGCCTGAAATCAATAAAAAGAAAGACGGGATCACGAGCTGGGAGTGAGCTCAGTCTTGTTTTTTCAAAGTTTCACTTCTGATGAAACGAGAGAGAGACAGAGAGAGAGAGAGAGAGAGAGAGAGAGAGAGAGAGAGAGAGAGAGAGAGAGAGAGAGAGAGAGAGAGAGAGAGAGAGAGAGAGAGAGAGAGAGAGAGAGAGAGAGAGAGAGAGAGAGAGAGAGAGAGAGAGAGAGAGAGAGAGAGAGAGAGAGAGAGAGAGAGAGAGAGAGAGAGAGAGAGAGAGATCACATGTGGGGGTGGAGGCGGTTCTGTTCACTGAACAGCAACGAGGAAATGCAAAGATTAGTCCTCTTATATATATATTTTTTCACTGGCATGGACATGGTTTCTGTCTTCCAATGGAGTTTGTGCTACGTTTCGTTTCAACAGAAAGACACAGCAAGTCAGTGTTGAACCAACACAGAACAGAAACTACAACGTCAAGCAAGGAAATAACAGCCTGAGCTGTTGTTGTTTGATTTTCTCAAAGACGAGTGATTCCCGGCAGAACTGTCCTAATATTATTATTATTATACGATACCAATATCATACCTGAGGTTTTTCTCCGTCTCTCTGCTCTCGTGCTGCTCGCCCTGGTTCAAGAGTCGCAGGATTCCCTTTTCAAACGAATCAGTGCAGTGATCTTTAGGAAGCTATGGACAAAAGACACGAACAACGTTAACAAAAGATACTGCAGGGGTTAAAACAACATTCGACACTTGACCTCGACTGAAACTCATCAGTCACTTCCCTTTAGGGGAAGATGAGTCATTACCCAGACCACAGATTATTTTTAAATAGTCAAGTGGGATGTTGATGAAAACACACTTGAGTAAACAGAGGGTTGCGGAGACTCGCGGGTCAACATCATTTAAGATTCGATTTTAAGATGATCTGACGAACACTTACCTTAAGCAGGAAGTTCTCCAGTTCAAGATGAGTTTTGGTCACATTTGTGGAAGAAGAGTTGGACCACTTCACCTACAGAGAGATGGTATCGACCGTTACATTATGACCAGAGATCCAATATGGCGGATTCACAATGAAATCATCCGTCCAAGTGTCGGTCGGAGATACGACGTCGCGTGAACAAACGTTTGATTGGTCTCCAGGACTGGCAGATGGAGCGCGATCAGTGGAAGCGAGCGGCGCTTTAACGGTGAACCGGCGGAACAGTTTGTCTCCGCGCTCAATCTGTCGCTCGAGAATCACTTGGTGCTGGAGTCGATTGATAACACGGTTCCAAGATAACACTATAAATCATGTTGCTGTGCTCTTAAGAATCTCTCTGCGACACAGACATGCACGTCATGCACAGAGTACGCGAGACATGACCTACCTCGAAGCTGTACTCCTTGTCCAACCGTGTCCGAGTGATTCCTCTGAGAACGATTCCTTCGATATGCACCGCTGCAAACAGTGAACAATCAGGATAAATCCTTCGACGACGATCAAATGCTTCACAAAGCTGCATACATTTGGCACGATGCATCACTACCTGCCAACTGTTCAGCCTGCCGAGTTGGCAGAGATTAAAATATAGATAAAAGATGACAAAATAACTCTATTACTTTTTAAAGTAACACAAAATAGTCACAAGGACAAGCTCTAAAGCATGTTAGAAAATGGAGAATCCAACTAAGGCATTGAGGTGATATTTAGTCGGGAGACTTGTTACATTAATAGTTTATACAGTTTGCAAAACATTACTTATTGTCGCTTTAATACATTTCCAGAGTCAAAAAGAAGCACAATTGTAATCAACCTGAAAGACAAAAGTTTCTTATTCTTTATTAGGATGAACACTTGCTTGACACACAATAATACATTTCACTAAAACGTAATTACCAATAGACAATTTGTGTTCCCGAAACCCAGCATATTGTTTGGCAAAGCGTTGCCCCTTTTACTAGTAGAAACTAGATGTTCTCCACAGAGGAAGTGGAATCCAGGGACAGGGGATGTGAAGGAGGCTTTGGGTCGCTGCTTTTAAAGATTAGGACGGAGAGCCCTTCATTTATGATCTACTGTCAGCAGTACATCTTGCTGGGTTCACATTTTTAGTAGCTAGTTTAAAGTATAAAAAAAAAATGACATGTGAAGCAATTACGTTGTTTCTAAATAAATGTCTTATTGTGTCAGTTTTCCACTTGTATTTATTTCTTTAGATTTTTAATTTGATGTGGGACTATTTTTGATTTAATTCCCATATCACACGACCGCCAAAGACTTGTTTTAAACAGCCTGCAGTTTAGTCTTGTTGTTAGCTAACCAATGTGCAGATAGAAACAACAACCTGCTTAGGTAAGAATCTTGCTACATCCTTCTCTAGTCATATTAGCTGCTTCTCTCTGTGCTTGATCTCTACAGCTGGACCATGTTCTCTGCAACAGTTGCGATTTTTGCGGGTCATTACAAAACTACAAATTGTTTGGACCTGCTATAGTCCTCTAAGTAAGCTTCTTCTTTAAGGCAGGGAGGAGTACATAGTGGTATGCAACAACCCTTGTCTTTAGTTATACACATAGAGTTTAGAATTACACTAAATGAAACGGCTTATTTTAGCTTGATTTCTAAATGCTTTACCTTCTCTTTGCGCCGCCCAACGTGGGGATCGTCGGCTCAGTCGAGGAGGGTGTGAGTCAGAGCTGTCACCGAAATCCTGAGAGGGCAGGTAATCCACCTTCTGGCTCAGAAGTTCCTGGAAGAATACGACAGCTGGTTATGATTACAAGTCGGTCAGAAGCGAACACACGGAATATTCTTCTCGCGGAGTTGCAAAAATTATATTAAAAATATATGAAATGGCAATTACATTTATAGAAAAAATGATCTAAAAACATGGTGTGGTTTAAATATGACCTTCTTTTACTTCTTAAACAAATACAGGGCGATCCAAGAACTTGTCAGTTCAAAGATTGAGCTGTAAACATAGATGGTACAGACTCAAGAATTAACTCCATGACCCATCAAGAATCATACGTCCGTGTGGCGCCTGCTCTCGGTCAATGGCAACAGTCATTCAGAGCGCCGCTTCTTAAACAGGCAAACACATGGTCATTGTGGTCGTTACAAAACACAGCTTATCCACGAGCCGGAACTTCAAATTTACCTCTAGAGGGACACGTGACAGTTTTCCTGACATTCTATAAAACAATGGGGTTGATCTACTTGAGGGAACAACTCATTTCCGGTTTCACGGATGAATATAAAATGTAAAATATCAATAGGTAAAATTAGAAAGAAACAAAGAGGCAATTATAGCTATAAATAAAAAAATGTGACCAACTAGAAAACAGATCATTAATTTACACAGAATTAACCTCTCATTTTGTCCAAATTCCTTCTCAAGCTGCTTATCGTTCTCAATTGTGAAATCCGTCTGGATTTTAGAACCAACTCTGGACGTTTCAAAGGACAATTGAGAAACGACTGAGACGATTCCATCAATGTCGACGTGCCGTCGTATTATTATTATTATTATAGCATCTTATTTCAGGTATTGACTCGTTCGTTTGTTTAGATAGCAGCTGTTAGCATCTGCTGAATGAGCGGGGGAAACCTAAACAACCCATGTATGCGAGCCAAGCCTGTATTAAGTAGAAAATGTTTTGTGTAATTGTGATCTCTCGTGAACGGTTCGTTGGTCGGCGGCGCATCCATCAGTGTCATGTTGCACATGGTTAGAGCAGCAGAATGAGATCAGCGCATGTTGCCAGTTCAATTGATGAGAGCAAAAAGTCAGGAAACCTTTTTTTTTTTTCAAGGTTTATACTTTTCTTATAACATGTTCAACTTGTCAAGCGTTTATTATTATTATTTCTTTCATTTCCAAATGTTTGTTGTCCATTACACTTAATGACGTAAGTTAAGGAATGACAATACTTTAACTATTTAACTACCTATTCAATAAAATAAAGTTTTTCTTAAGGCAACTCTTTTCCAGTAGCATTAACAGTGTTATCGAGCCAGATGTTTTGGTTTTGTTCTTACTTTAAGGGGCTTGTTTGTTGTGCCCTAGTGACTTTTTTTTCTTGGTAACTGGTTTGCTATTTTGGGTCCTGGGTGACATGATCTCATTCTGTGTCGTCTGCAGATAAATGTGAAAGAACATGTTTCCATCAGCTGTGTTCATAAGAGATTTAATACAATTCCAGCTTGTTTATCTCTGAATTGGTTAAAGCAGGTTCTGACCACGACAAGAGAGGTGGAGATATAGACCTCAAGGCTCTACATTAAAATGCTAAAAGAAAGAAAGATATTAAAAAAATAAATTGTTATTTTTTATGTTAAGATATGAAGTCAGTTTTATAGTGATGTATTGTGCACTTACTTTTATTGAAGAACTATTTTGCCATATTGAATAATTGAGCCCATTGTTTCATTTTAAGATAATCCAAAAGTGATTTGTTTCAGTTTCACTTATTTAGAAATAGGTAGCTTTTAACTTTCTGTTTCAGCTAATCCAATGTGTTTGCTCGCTTTCTTTCCACTTAGATGATGTTTTGTTGACATTTCTTATCGGCGAGGCAAAGATTAGCTGAAACCACCGAGTCAACAGTTCATAAACATACCAACCCAATTCAAAGGCTGAATAAATGACCAATTTCCGATCCGGTAGCCAAGAAGGAAACAGTTGTGAAAACTGAAAGGTAGACGGGAATTCCGATGATAATTAAGGTTGGAAAGAGAAAAACATCATTTAAATTTTTTAAAACATTGTTCTCCTTAATTGGTCGCGTTTTATGCATTTCTATTATTAATTTTGTTTCAATTATTCCTACATTTCTGTCTGAATAAGAGACTACTGTGGTTCCATATGTATAAATAGAAATAAATGTATTTTAAAGTGAGAAAAAAACTATCCTATAAATGTATATATAACTGTATACCAAAATACACAATTAAACAATCTGCTCTTCACAATCGAAAAAGGAGGTTTAAAAGTTGCTCTTTTCGCTGCCATTAGATAATATTCATGCTACAGTTGATAACCATTATTAAAGCTAGCATTTGTGTATTACGGTCCTATTATTAGACAATTTGACCTCAATTCGAGAAAGAATGTAAGCCTGTTGGAGTCACATAATTTAGGGCTTAGCTCCTCATTTGTGGAGAAACTGAAATATAGGACTTGTTTAACAAAAGTTTCAGCTCAGCTTAGAATCAATTGTTGCTTTTATTATAGAGTAAAACAAGACATTTATACACAAGTCCACTAAAAATGTGATTTGTTATTAAACCAGATCCAAACTAAGGACCACATGATGAAAGATAATAAGATAATAATATACATATAAGACCTAGTTCTCTCGTGAAAAATGGGGCCAAACGAAAGCCACTAAAAAAAAATCCAAAGAAAACATAAAGCAACCGAGAGAATACAAGTTCCTGTACAATATACATGGTATAAATACTTTCAAAGTACTTTTTTGAGGACGATACTGATTAAAATATTTCCAAGATGCCCAATACCTTCATCTTGGTGTCTTTTTTACAACAATACGTCTTTGAATTTAAGAGTAACAGATTAATTTGGAAAAAAAAAAAGTATTTTGTTTGTTTTAAGTAAATAACATTTTTGACATGTGTAAATAGTAGTGGTATGAATGGCTTTTATTAATGTAATCTTTTATTTATTTAATTATTTTCGAAGTTACCTGCATGTGTAGTAAACAATGTTAACTTCTTATTTATATACTTTATTATTGAATTCCAAAAGTATCTACACTTGGGTTTACATGTTATTTGTATTGTTAAACATATTCCTGATATGCTTGAGTTTTAGTTTCATATTTCTTTACCGTTATTATAAAAGAGGATCCATGTTTATTTCTGAGAAACTCTTACCGTGGTCTGGCTTCTCAGCAGACTTTGACGTCTCTCCTCCTCCATGGTCATCTGGAGTTTGTCCAGTTGTCCGCGGACCGTCTCCCGCTGGTGGAAGTGGAAGGCCGGGTGCAGCGAGGCCATGGTGAAGAGCAGCACCAGCTGCTCCAGGGGTCCCACCGCCGCCTCGTAGCCGCGGCACGACAGCCCTTCCCGGCCCGCGGCGAGCCCCGACCGAGTCAGGGTGTAGTCGTGCTTCTTGTAGAACACGGCCGGGTCCACCCGGCTCAGGATCCGGAACAGGATCCCGGCGCACTCCCTGCTGTCGGACCCGAGGAGCGACAAGTAAACCAGGAGCTTGGACCGAACCACCGGGTCCACGACGTCCGTCAAAACCCCCAGATCGCCGGGACTGTTCGCCCGGTGCTCGAAGTCCCTCAGGACGTGACAGTCCTTCCGAGCCAGGTCCTCCAAGTAGGACCCGAGGAAGCGGAGCTCCAGGGACTGGCACATATGCAGCAGCCCGCACACGAACTCGACCCGCTTGGCCGGGTTGAGGTGGAGGCCGAACCACTCGAACACCGTCTCCTCGTCCAGTTCCGACGAGCGTAGCCGGGGAGCGGGCGCCTCGTCGGGCGAAGGAGGAGGAGAGACCGCCCCGGGGATCCGTCGGTGGTTCCCCCGGACCAGGGGCTCTTCCTCGGCTGTTTCCTCGCCTCCTTCTTCGCCCGGTGTCACCAGCAGCTTCATCTTCAGCATTATCAGAACCACCCGAGAAGTCGAAGCGAGTGTTTTTCCTACATTTTTTTACCTCCGGTCGTGAGGCGGGGACGCGCAGGTGTTCCAGCGGCGGGACGAGGAGCGACTGACGCGGCGACCAGATTCCACAGTGACGCTCTTCTTCTTCTACTGCCCCCGTTACAAGTCGGGGGGTTCTCGCGACTGGCCGCTCTGCTGCCACCTGTCGACGGACCAGTATGGCGACATGCTGGCACTGGAGAGCAGACAGAACCATCTGGAGCAGAACAGAGAGTGGACTTCAGATGGTTCTGGGGGGGGGGTCTAAACTCCGAAAACAGGGCCCATCAGAATAATAACGATATGAAACATTATACATTTAAACGTATGGCTTAGTTTGTATTAATAGTTATTTATATATTTATGTATATATATAGATATCCTGGTCTGGAAAGGCGCTATATAAATAGAGATTATTATTATTATTATTATATATATGTTTATTTTTTTACTGTGCACTTTTGTTGGGGGTACAAAGTAAGAATTTCATGGTACGTAGTACCTATGACAATAAACCCTTTGAATCTTGAATCTATTTTATTATTTTATTCTCTAATGATACAAAAAAAACATACTATTTTGTGTTTACAAAACTGCAAATAGAAGTTTCTGTTACTGATTTATTCTTCATTGGGGAAATATAAAGAGCAGAACAGAGAGTGGACTTCAGATGGTTCTGGGGGGGGTCTTAACTCCGAAAACAGGGCCAATGTGTTTCCTCAGAATAATAACGATATGAAATATTATACATTTAAACGTATGGCTTAGTTTGTCTTAATATTTTAAATATATAGATATAGATAACAATAATAATAATAATAATCTCTATTTATATAGTGCCTTTCTAGACCAGGGTCACAAAGCGCTTTGACAGCCATTCACACATACTGATGGGAGTAGGCTGCACACACGCGCCAAGTCTGCCATCAGGAGCAATCGATAGTTATTTATATATGTATGTATATATATAGATATATATGTGTTTATTTTTTACTGTGCACTTTTGTTGGGGGTACAAAGTAAGAATTTCATGGTACGTAGTACGTATGACAATGAACGCTTTGAATCTTGAATCTTGAATTTTATTATTTTATTCTCTAATGATACCAAAAAAAAACCATTATGTTGTGTTTACAAAACTGCAAATATAAGTTTCTGTTTCTGATTTGTTCTTCCTTGGGGAAATATAAATTGTCAGAGCAAATCACAAAGAAATATTAAACATTACACATAAACTATAGGGCACCTAATTAATTAATGATGTGTTTATACACTTATTCAGCAGCAGTATTTAGCAATGTTTTCAAAGATTTAGCACATATTTGTTTCATTAACATGAAACCATAATCATAAATCCAAAATCAAATGTAAGTAAGTAAGTAAGCAATTTTTATTTGTATAGTGCTTTTCCAGACCAGGGTCTCAAAGCGCTTAAACAATCAAAAAAATACTTAATAAAGTATATACTTTAAAGGTCAAGATAAAACTGATAATACAACAGGAGTTCCAGAAGATCAAGGAAAAGCCTGAAGCTAAATGTTAAATGTATATTTAAATGTTAAATCTAAATCTGAATGTTAAATATATATCTTACTTTTAAGTCTAAATGTTAAATATATATATATCTAAATACACAAACTATATTAAGACATGCAGTGCAAGTGTTTGTTTTTTAAATTATAAGAAATATTAATAATACACTGCCAATAAAAATGTCTGTTTCTGATTCTTATAATGAAATGAAAAACATGAAAAAGTTGATAATAAGTAAAATAATAAATTAGTACACATGCACACACTAAAGAAGTACAAAAGTGAGGGTACATAATAGATTTCTTGTTATAAATTAACCTGACAGCAGGAAAGAGCGGTGGAATCTGAGTATTTTGCAGAATAAGAAAACTTTTATTGCCACCAATTGTAGCAACACAGAAACTTGTGGTTTCATGAATACATTATAAAAATAATCAATGAAATTAATACAATAAAACAAACAAATAAAGAATGATTAAACAGAATACATCACTTTTAAAACGGAATACAACGTATTTTATATCAGGTCAACAATAAAGCACGTCTGTGACTTGTTTGTAAAAACACAAAATACCTTATCAACTTTTTTGTTTTAACTTTTAATGGTTCATTTTTGACATTTCTGCATTGCTATAAAACTAGCAGTTCTTGAACACTATTCTTGACATGCATTAGAGCTGATATATTAACAAGGACCTCAATTCATATGTGAGGCAACGTACACATTCCATGCTCTCGCCGACCATATAAAAATAACTTGCTGGGCTGGATTTGGCCTGAGTAAGGTTTCCTCCAGGAACTCTGGTTTCCTCCCACCGTCCAAATCAAACACAAAGAGGTCAGTTGATGGAGCTAAAATTTCCATGACTCTGTAAGTCTCATCTTACTGTGCTGTGGCGTTTTGATGATATTGGCCCTCAATCCTATCAGAGTCACAATCAGAAACTTATACTGTCAGTGATTCTTGTAGTTGTTGTTGTGGCAGTACAGCCTCAAATAATGGAATATGATAATAGTGAAAGCAAAACATGAGCAATAGAAAAACTGAACGAAACACCAAGGCAGCCATGTTGTGCCCTAGGTAGCTGGGATAAACTCCAGACTCCTGAAATTATATTAGTAGTATGTAATGAATGAGATGAGATGAATAATCAGCAAATCTAAATCCACAAACCCTGTGTTAGTCTGATGGTCCACTTTAAAAATGTATACTTATTAACAATATATACCCTTTAAACTTTCAAATATACTGCTTTACTATTTATAACTGAGTAACTTTAATTCGTGTTTTTCTCACCTCTCATTCTGGCCCAAGTTCTTTAACTATTGATTAAAAAGTAAAAATGGCACTTTTTTTTATTGCTTTTGGCAATACCTACCCCTGGTGGACAAAGATTTAAATTACAGCCTTGTATAGTTTTAGTTTGTTTTTATCTTGAGATTTGGTGACCATCGGGTCGTATTGATCGTATATTCTCTAGTATCAAAGGTCATTTAAACACATATTTCATAAAATAGTTACAAAGCAAGAATGTTGCTACACTGCCCCAAAACACATTGAAAGATATAAATATATATATATAGTTAAATATAGATAAATATCTTTGGTATTCTGTGGAATACAGCATGACTTTAAAGATTAATTCAAAGATGAACAGATATCTGGAGGAAGATTTATTCAGCGTGACAATACAGCTTTAACATCTGTGATCAGCAGGTGGCGCTATAATTCCTTTCAGCATTTCCTTCAAGGCATCTGGATGTAAAATGTTTCTGTGACAAACAATGAACGCAAATCATTCAACAAAATGACACTAGACAATATATTATGATTTTGGAACTTTTTTAAATGCCACTTTTGTCACTGTGTCCATTTATATCAAGTTTATGCAATAATAGGAACGCAGTCGTTGAGAAAAAGTGATTTAGAATATATATTTTTTTAATTTAACCTGTAACTGAAACAGTTGATGTTGTTCTAAAAGCTCAACTTCTGCAATGGTGTGCAATTAAACCAATAATGGTTGCGAGCTGTTCTTACTGATAACAGAATGCAGTAAAAAAATACACACACTATTGATTTTCGAAAACTACAAATCCTTACTTATTCAATGGGTTTTAAGCTTAAGCTCTTGTTAACACAACGCTTTTTAACCCCTGTCACCTCCGCCAAAGAGCGTATTTTTCCCATGTATGTACAAAGTTGCATCAGTGAATATTTTTCTTTTTAGAAAACAAACGAACAAACAGACAGTTAGTCGGATTCAAACGATTTACCCGAATGATGAAATGAAATGGTCAGTAGATATTTGTTCCTAAACCTCCATGAAATAGTGTCCTTGCATGAAAATAGCTAAAAGACAAAAATTCAAATATTATAGAGCAGAGAGTGCCATCTAGTGGACAACAAGAGGAAGTATATTGCATCATTAAGCTTCATCGATCCATCACTACTTGCCAGTTTGAGGTGGTCTTCCTTTTAACTAGAGTTTTATTGAAAACAGAATTGTGTCCTTCGCAATGATAATTCAAACATTATAAGTTGCTGCATTTGTATATATACATAAATATATATACAGTATATATGCTGGTGCAGTTTTACACTGCCATTGTGGAGTCCATTATCACTTCCTCCATCACCGTGTGGTACTCTGCTGCAAAAGCTACAGACAGACCGCACCAGATTATCCGTTATACGTCACCGGGACATGGAGGTGTTGCAGGCAGGATCGTAGCTGACCCTCTCACCCGGGAAACCTCCTGTTCCAACTGCTCCCGTCCTGAGATCGATACAGACCAGAACATCCCGGACAAAGAACTCTGTCTATCCGTCTGCTGTCCGGATCATGAATATTGCTTAATTTAATGAAATGTATTTTATTTTATTTGTTTCTTTTCATTTAATTCATATTATTTTATTTGTATATTCTGTAATGCCCACACAACACATTCAAGTGTTGTGTTTAAAACGCTGGCAAAAATGTTTTGTTTTTTATTTGAAGTGGTGGAACCTATTGTTTGTAGTAACTCATGTTGGATTTATTTAATAAGTAGATTTAAACAAACTTGCATCTTCTTTCCAGATTGATTACACTTCAAGTGACATATATGTTTTGAATTTAATTAAAATATCACCATCAGAACTTTAACCAGTCAAAAAAGTCCTAAAATGGACTTGAAAAATGAAAATAATTTAAAAAACATTGGAAAATAGATGTTGAAAAACTTTTGTCAACTCCTAGAACGAAGGGGAAATAAAGCTGTTCCTCTGAACAAACGTTTCTGTCAATAAGATCAAATCTTCACTTTGAGGGCAACACCGTGTGCATCGTGCTGCGTGATGACTGACACTCCCACAAGTCAGCGTGTCAGCAGGAGGGACGACTTTCCCCACCAAGTCAAGACTTTGCTCTTCACTTCTCTCTCAGAGTGACAGACATCACCGCCTCCTCCCAGAGTCAAGTCCAGGGTAAGAACCTCTCATCTCATCTCACGCGCTTCTACGTAAACCAGGATAACAATTTTGATTATCTCTTGATGTTCAGTATCTCCATGTTTCACTTGGATGAAGCGTTCCCATGTTTTCCTGCTCTGGGTTCAGATTGACCGACATGGACCGGCCATCAGTGGAAAGAGAAGCTAAAAATAAATAGCAGAAGCCAACATCAGCCTGCATGATTATAGGTCGTGTTGTTAGTGAAATAAAAAGTCAACATCTGACTGTGTTTGAACCGCACCGTAAGTTAAGACAACAGAATGATCATCATCTTCCTCAACGCATCTGTCCCCGGCATTTTGGGAACAAAACGATGATGCTGCATCAGGACTAGGTTTGAATTGGCGACAGATATTCAAACATTTTTTTTGTATTGATATATATTCTTGTTACTATTCTGTCCTTTTTTTTTGTGACTAAATTATTTTAAACCTCTCTCAGAACTCGGGTTCCATCCTGAGGTAAATCAAAGCTGCCAGATTCCTTAATTATAAGAAATTAAATGAAAGCAAAACAACTTTTTGAAGGTGCAAGTACCTGTTGATATTTGCCTTTTGATGGATGGGTGTCTGTTAACATTGCATCTTTACCTGTGTAGCTGGGATAGGCCCTCGGATTAGTAGGAATGTCATTTTCTTTTGGTGCAGTGTACACGGCTTGAAATCTTTTGTGATGAAGCAAGTTTTCTCTTTAACAATATAATGTAAATAATGGCACAGGAACAGACACTGTAGGAATATTCGTGCAAGGGGTTTGGACTTTGGTCCGGAGAGCTACAAGTATAAGAAACCCTTGAATTTCTGGGATCTATTTTTCCTTAATCCACTATAGTCTTACTTCAACTGTATAGTGTCTTGAGATGACTTTGTTATGATAAGACACTTAAATAAAATGGAATTGAATTGAACCCTGGAAAAATGTTTTAATTGTACATGTATTTCTGTTATTTTCAATTGAGGAACACTTATTTGATCTACAACAACAGATCATGGCAATATCCTGATGGTTTTCTTTTGTCCCAAAAAGTTTTCTAGCCATAGGTGCTGACCACTGCGGACTGATTGTATTTAAAAGAGGGAAATATACCCAAACTAAAAGTAAACATCACTTCTCATTATGTGATGATCCACCTTGTCCGTGAGCCATTTGTCTCTTTCCGACATTCGCCAACAATTGTCTCAAATTACTATTCAATTTTGAGAGGAACGCAGAGGGAGAACATGCAGGAATCAAACCCTCGGGCGCTCCTCTCTAACGCATATTGAACACGCAGCCATACTTAAAATCTAAAAATAAAAAAGAGGAGTTGGAACATTTGGCGAAACTGTTGCCTTAAGGAAGGAGTAGCTGTGCTTTGCTGGACGTATATGCGATGATGTTTAGCAAACATTTGTGGAGGATAGGAAACGTTACGGATGCGCCACTATTCTCGGGAGTTTTCTCTCGGCGAGCCCAGCGACATCTGCGCACAAGGAATGTCCTGTAATGAAGCCAGCTGAGGCGGTTGATGTGGTCGTGTGCCGTACGTCTAGTTGGCCAAAAGTAGCCTGTGGTCAGTAGAAATTCGCTGCCCACCCATTCACACTGTGTGTTTATAATGACAAACATGGGTCAAGATGAAAGGATGTTGCATGTAGGCTGGTTGTGTAGCCGTGTGTGCGAGGAGAGCATCAAAGAGAACTTTTATTAACTTCAATCAATCCAACGATGAATTCATAATATTAAAGCAGCAATAGGTCACATTTAGGGATGCAAAGATCCGATACTGGTATCGGGAATCAATGATTAATAATACAACAAATGCATGTCACAGAAAACTCTCATTGGAATTCAATAAATCCAGCATCAGTCTCTGTCATACTAATGCAAGTGTTTCTTGTATTGAAATGGTGTTTAAAACAAGAGGTCTTCAAGCATAGCTTTTGTGAGTTGGATTAAGACTAGTTTATTGGATTTGTTTACATCATTTGTGTTGCTCTAATCCAAGATCATAGAGTGTTTCATCAATTTATATTTTATTGCGGAACCGAATTTAGTTCAGGGGTTTCTGTGATTACTGTTCGACAATAGCGCGGATATTTACACTGTGTTCCATATTATCACTTTGATACAGTATTTTGTTACTTCAATGTCTTCATTTTTTCAGATTATAGTTTTTTAACTGTAATTTAAATGTATTTTCCTTAAGTTTGCAAAATTCTGATAACACTTTTAACCTAAATATGAACTCTTTAATTTAGTCATTTTTGTTTTTTATTACAAGCCTGACCAGTTTTATTTCACGAAGAGTTAACATTTTAACACCGGTTTAGCCCAGACTCAAAGTCCAGCTTTTGTTATTGGTATCGGAACAATATAAGTCGGATCGGTGCATTTCTAGTAACATTAAAAACATTGTTTCCCTCTTTAGCATAGGATCCAATATGGAAGTGTAACTGCAATGCTGTGGCTTCTCTGTTGCACCATTGCCACAATCCACATTGCATTTGTTTAGTAAACTAGATAAAGATAAAGATTTATTTTTTCATCTCCCTGGTAACTTAAATACATTTACCTAATATAAAAAAAACGAATGCTGTAAAGCAGTCTGGTGTTCAAGTGGAGACTCGTAGGAATCTTTCATATGGTGTTCTACTGCTCAGAATTATTGCAATCATTACAGTAAATACGATAAAATAATGATGTTAAAATGCGATGTAGTGCTGCTTTGAGCGAAAAATATATTTGATTTCCAATCAAAATGATAAAATATTAGTGTGAAATTACATTTAAAATGAATGTATTGCCAAGAAACATCCCCTGAAAAATAACAAAAAGAATACATAGGCTAAATTAGAGACGACACAACTTGGTTTCAGTCACCATTTAGAAAACAAGTATTAAAGTAGATACTTCGTTAAAGGTCCCTCAAGGTTTTTCATTGGTGTGTGGAAAACAAAGCAATACATTTAAAAGAATAAAGTCATTCTTGAATCAAAAGTGGACTCAAGATATGACTGTGGCTGCTGAGGTGAAGAATAAACATCTTTCTTTCCTTTAGCCTCCAGCAGTGGCAACTTACAAACTTCCTGCTGCACTTTGACGTCTAAATAGAAAAATGTGTCTTTTGCCTTTCCGTCAGTTGAAGTTGACAGCAAGAGAATCTGAAGGATAACTTGAAACAAGATCATTGTTCTCTGAAAAACTTTCTCTTCAGGGCCTTTGACTCATCTTTGAACGGTCAACGTCTTTAAGTTCGTTTCATTCCTTCTCGTTTCAAAGTATTGACCAACATGGTCTGACAGTTATACAAACTGGACGTCCATCTGTACGTCATTCATTTCCGAGACAGCTAAAAAAGAGAAAACAAATGAAAATATTAAAAAATCAGTAGGACAGATGGGTGAACAATATAATAACAGATAGTAACAGAGTTTATCAACTTTATAAAATTACAAATGTTTAAAACGCTGGAGGGATGAAGAGATTATTTTCCATTAACTACCATAACATAGATGGCAACCAAACCAAACCCTTCTTTAGAGTATACGTTTCTAAATACCCCTTACTTTGTACTTTGAGAATATCAAAAACATGCTAATGAACTTTTAACAATACACACTACATCTCTTAATATGCACTGTGTAAATAGTGTCACTGTTTTATTATGTTTAAGATTTTATTTCAGATTTTATTTCAAGTCTAATGTAGGAAACAATACTAATATAAATTCCTTGAAATAAAAATAATTATAATTCTGATTCATTAGCATCACTATGTAACATTTTAACTATTTAATTCATACCAACAAAAACATTTATTTACTGAATAATTATAATTCATTAATAAATACGACTTTACATTTTTCCCACACCGTTGAACGCACTATAGCCATTTCTTCTCTATAACCTGTGTTGAGAAAAGTTCATTCGTGTCATTTTTAAACTACAATAACAAATCTTATTTTGGCAAGGTTAAAAAAGGGAAATAAAAGGTAATATATATTTCAAAACCACATTTAGTTGAGTTTAATTTGTGACATAAGCAGCATCTACATTGCATCTTGTCTCATTTTCATTGTTGAAGACAAAATATTAGCTAATATAATATTATAATATAAAGGAGGAGAAATGGAATCTTGGTCGAGACGACTATAACTGCTTGAGACCAGGTGAAACAGAGAGAGAGCGAGACCCGAGATCAATAACACAAAAAGGTGGTCTTGTGACCATGACCAGTTTACGCACTATATTAAGGAACGAAAAGACGTATAGACAGAATTCATATTAATTATAAAGAAACAATTTATCTATTATTTAATGTCTCAAAACTGTAATTCATTGTTGGTTCAATAGCAACAAATAATAAATATAGGATGGGATTAATTGATGCTGAACTAGATGCTAATACTAATGCTATTTTGTTTTTTAAATACAATTTTATTTATGTTTAAGATTTATTTTTTTCACGTTTACTATTACACATATCTACCTAAACAAATGTCTAATTGGTGGAACATTCAGCTAATAAATTAATTCTGATTCTGGGATAATAACTGCATTATGATGATTGCTACAAGTCTAGTATGATGCTAAAGCACACATAAATAACAATCTTATTCCTGGAAAAAAATTTTTCCTAATCTACTATGTTAGCGAAAAATACCTCACCCCAGGTGTATTCACCAGCTATCCTGGGTCACCTGAGACGTTCCAGGCCAGTTAACAAACATCGTGTCCTGGGTCCGCCTTCCTACTGGTGGGACACCTCGTACCTGTGTCCTGTTTCTTTTGATGGTAAAAAAAAGAAAGAATACCAGTACAAAATATTAGTCACACATTTTTCAATACTTTCAATAAACGGCCTATTGTAAGAACTATATATTTATGTTTGATATTTTGTCTCTAAAGTTTGTGATTAATGGCAGTGACAAGAGTCGGGGACAAGTTGACTCAAACAAAAACATGTCTGGAATCACTGAAAATTCACTTTCTATGGGTGAAATGTGGAGGAGAGAGAGACACATTTACTGGAGATGGGAGGAAATGTGGTTGGAGTGAAAAGCTGTGGTGTTCAGTTTTTAGGCCGTCTATGAAGACTTTGCCAGGCATGTCTGCTCTGTTCTTGTTTCAGCGCTAAAGCATCTTGTTCACTGACGTTACATTCTCCAGTCCAGGTTTTGGCTACATAGCAAAACCACTGTAACGGACTTTTTAAAAATAACTTTAAATGACAAAAGCGTGCAGCTCTAACTAGCTTGCATGTAAACACTAACATAGATTTAGTTAAACGTTCCAAAAGAGCATTCTACTGCATTTCGATAAACATGTAATTTCCTTTATTTTTCTGGCCACACGTATATCTATCTCACTGACATCTCTCTCAGGAAATTATGTTTTGGTACTGCCTGTCAACACAAATCAGTTGCAACTGTCACTTTCTGACATTTTTAATCTTGTTTTTCAGCCGGTTCCTTAAGGTCAGATGCATACAAAGATAAGGTGATGCAATATACCTGTATTCACAACCTCACAGCACTTCAAGGCATCAGCAAACATCTTTATTTAAACTTGTTTTGCTGAGATTCTCTTGATTGATACTTTGGTGATTGGAAAAATGTATTTACTTGTTGATATCCACTCCTTTCAGCCTGTGTTGCGAGCGTTTACTCCGGGAACTCTGGTTTCCTCCCCCAGCCAAAAACAATCAGGACTTAAAGGGCACCTAATGTGCTGATTCAAGTGTCTCTTGAATTGTTCTAGGACCTCTTTTATACTCATCAGTATGTTTCTTTTTTCACAAAACTCTCATTTAATAAAGATATTAACATTAGAAAATAAGCTTAAGCCCCGCCCACTTAAAATGCGCTGTTTTGGCTGAGAAGAAGTCTCGTCCATTCAACCACGCCCACTCTGCTCTGATTGGTCACAAAACACAAGTTGCATTCAAGGACTCACGTAAATTTCAAACTCACCCCTGAAACTCCCGTTTTGTACATTAAAAACTAATAATAAAAATAAGGTTTGATGCTTACATAAATATTTATTTTGTTTCACAATTAACATGTAAGTTCTTAGCTGATTTAGGGCTTCTAGAGGAGGACACCTGCACCAGAGTGATGTCAGAATGTATAATTTAAACAGGAGAGAACTTTATTAAGTAATAACTTCAAAACGGAGCAATGTCATGATGAATGAACTACTGCATTTTGAAGAGGACAACTTCAACATTTACAACATGTGAGTAGGTCAGGAGAGTTGTGTTTTCACATTAGGTGCCCTTTAATCGAGAAGTTACAGTCTTTTATTATAAATATTACTAAAATTATGAATGATTTTCAGACAATTCAACATCGATACATCTTTCTCTGTCAACATTTCTAACAAGTAGATCAAAAAGTACATTTTTCTCACTAGTTCGGTTTGGATCTGTCGTCCCTCAGGATCTTTTCCATGCCGGCTCGGTCAGACTGAGGTGAACCACCCTTGCTCGACAGCCATGTTGCTATGGTCGGTGTGGACTTCGGTATTGCTGCTGGCTTCACTGACGTCTGCAGACGAGGAGGAAGACGTCAGGGCAGGTACATCTCACACTGAGAGCCTAGTCCAACATATAAACAGTCATAGTGGAACAAAATGTTGCACATAATATCATACAATCGGTTAACTTCTGGTCTATAAAATGAGAAAATTAAGGCTTTCTGAAGCTTTTTATTGTAAAAAAAAGGGATTGGGGCTTAGTAAAAGCAGCCACATGCATTTATAACCACTGTAAATCTTTAATAAAAAAAAAGCCATGGTGAAAAATAGACTTGTTGTTAAATAGAAATGAGCAGATAATAAATGACCTCACAAACCTCTTCTACCTCTATTTCTGAATGTTTAGGTTGCAGCACTGCGGTCAATGATCTGGTCTACATCGTCGACGGCTCGTGGAGTGTCGGCTTCGGTGACTTCGACACGGCTAAGCAGTGGCTCATCAACATCACCAGCCAGTTCGACATCAGCTCGCACTACACGCAGGTGATGAAGAAGATGATGATGATGATGAAGATAATGCCTTCATTGATTGAACAGCATCATCATGATGAGATATATCCGACTCTCCTCCTGCAGGTGGCTGTAATCCAGTACAGCGACACTCCTCGCCTGGAGATCTCTCTGGGTCGCCACCAGAGCGCCGCTGAACTCATCCGAGCCATCAGAAGTGTCAGCTACATGGGAGGAAACACACAGGTAGACACAACCGTTGATCGTTCCAGTGGATTGATCTATTCCTCAAACATGTATTTTGAAGATGTTCCAACCACTAAGAGATCTATCAGGTAAAAGTTTGGGCAAACTTTAAGTCCGGGGACCAGCTGTGGCAGTTGGATAATATTTAATAATCGCAATATAAACTGCTTTGTTTGTGCCTTGACCATATTCTTCAAATCTGCGTGGATTGTTTGCACATTTCCGTAAATCTACACTGACATAAAACAAAAATTCACAAGATTCTATGAATTAAAATATGAATAGATGGTTTGATTTCCTAAATAAAAATGGAGTTTCAGACACCTCATTTTACCATTGTGTTATCTTAGGGTCAAGGTGACCCAAAGGCCCGAAAACAAATGTTTTTGGGGGATCCTTGTGGTATCCACTTTAACCCTGAGATAACACAAGGGTTAAGGTCTTTAACTATAAAATAAAACACATAATCGTAGAAGTTAATGTTGACAAAAAGGATATTTTTCTCTATATTTTACATCTGTTTTACTATGAAAAAGCCTCTTATACTTGTGTTCTCCAGTATCTAGGGTCCCTTTCATAAGTATTCAAATATTTCTGTAGTTCCTTAAGGATTTTCCAGCAAAGTGTTTCCAATTTTTCTGATCCTAATCCTGAGACCATTCATCACAGAGAACAAAAAAGACCTGTCACCAAAATAATGGCCATTGACATTTTCCATGTTTTTCCTTACTGCCCCTTAATCAAACCTCAACAAGTAGAAACCTTAACTTTTGTGTTTTCAAGACGGGCAGAGCTATCAAGTTTGCGGTGGACCACGTGTTTCCGACTTCCCAGCGAGCCAGTAAGGTCAAGAACCGCATCGCAGTGGTGGTCAGCGACGGCAAGTCTCAAGACGATGTGGTAAATAAAATAAGAAATAAAACAATGTCTTTTAAATTCTTATTACAATTTCCAATATTTATCCTGTCAATCCCGATGAAAACCTCATATTTAATAAGGCTGTGTTTCCCCAGGTGGACGCCAGTATGGAGGCGCGAGCCGAGGGCGTCACGCTGTTTGCAGTTGGAGTTGGCAGCGAGATCACCACCTCCGAGCTGGTGTCTATTGCCAATAAACCTTCATCCACCTATGTGCTTTATGCCGAGGACTACACTAACATTGAGAGGATTCGGGATTCGATGGAACAGAAGCTTTGTGAAGGTAACACAGTTTTTATTATAAAATAACTTTTTAATCGAATCAAAAAAGTTTCAGTTTGCATTTATTTAACTTATACAATACGTGGACGATGTCAATGAGGGAAAAGCATATATTTTTTAATACATTATGTGCATTTAGAGGGTGTCATGTGTTTAACTTGTATCGCATGGTTTAATACAGTAATAATAAAACATTAATAGTGTAACGACGAAAAAAAAAAAAAAAATGTAAACCTAAATTTCCACCTCTGCATTTACCTATCAGGGATATTCATTTTTAATATAATATTCGTCCAATCCCTTCTTTTTAAAGCACTAAACACCATGAGGATGAATTGTAGATGGTATTATTGTTATTGTGTTTTTTTTTTTTTTCATACATGAAAACCTTTTATCTATTTATACATTTTTAAATATATTTATTGTCATTTTCTCATGTCAAACCAAACAAAACGGAAACACATAAATAATAAACATTACTGACAAAACCAGACAAAGTAATTAAACAATAATTACAATTAATATTGTGTTATTGCTATCTGAGTATTGTTTTGATTGTTTAAGCGCTTTGTGACCCTGGTCTTGAAAAGCGCTATATAAATAAATATTACTTACTTACTTACTTATTGTGTTACTTTCTTTACATCAGATCTCAGTTATTGGTTACGTTGAAGGAAACACAAAGAATGTATAACGCCTTCCATTTTTCTTCCTTCCCAGAGTCTGTGTGTCCAACAAGAATTCCCGTCGCGTCCCGTGACGAGAAAGGCTTTGAGCTGATGGTCGGTCTGAACATCCCGTCAAAGTCGGAAAAAATCCAGGGTTCCCTCGTTTCAGAGACGGCCTACAATCTCACCTCCTCGGCCGACATCACCGAGAAGACCAGGTGGGTTTTTCGTCTTCTAATCTGCGGCCGTTGATTTGAATTCATCGACGTTATCTCTGCACCAGGGAGATCTTTCCAGAGGGCCTCCCTCCATCATACGTCTTCGTGGCCACCGTACGTCTGAAGGGAGCCTCTGGAAAGCTCGCCTACGATCTTTGGAGGATTCTGTCGAAGGAGAACGAGATCCAGGTCGCTGTCTCGTTGAGTGGGAAAGACAAGACGGTCATCTTCACGACCACAAGTCGCATGAAGAGGGTGCAGCGAGTGGTTTTCAGAGACGAATTTCAGGTCAGATTTCAAACTCTTTAACATAACAATAAGTTTGTTTCCCCCACTTGTCCTGAGAAGTTGTCACGAGGACGTCACATGAAAGACAGAATAGCATTTTAAAATGATTTGATTCAATTCACCAGCATAAAACATTTTTTTTTTCAAAATATATGTATTTTCCTCACATGATGAACTTAATAACTATACATAATATAATAAAATGTGTATATTGTGCAAGGGAATGCTACAATAATCTGTGGTCTGATTGAGGTTATAGCAAGAAAATCATTGTAATATTTAAATAGAATAGGATGGATAAATCTGAGCGATAAAATTAAATATTAATTAAATAACATGTGGGTTTAAAAAATACAATATTGGTGTAAATGAACCAATAAACAGAGGCCTGTGTTTTCCATTTTTTTTCCAATTACTATTTATTTAATTTGAATGTTTCCTGAATGCTTTTTAAATAAATTTAATTTGATAATATAACAAAATCACACATGACAAGATTAAGATAAATCAACAACAACATGATTCTTTAAATTATCACGGGTATAATATTTTAGTTTTGTTCAAAGTCAGTCTCCATTACAGGTAAACGTAACATTCCAGTACAAACTTTATTCCCCAGCAGGAAAGTTAGTCCCTCAATGTGTCGCATAAAGAAAGCGTGTCTTTATTGCCGTGGTAGCGAAAGGTAATAACATATCCTGTCAGGTTGTTTTAACTCAGTTCTGCCCCCTGACTTCCCTTCTGAGGATATAATTATGTGGAGATTTCGTCTGCAGAAGTATGACTTGATTTGGTTTGATGTGGCTCAAGGTAGAAGCCTGTGATTTTTTCATTTGGAGATGATGGTTGAGGCGTGGTGGCCGAGGCCGGTGCCAGCCAAACAATTGGAGCTCTGTACATCCCTGCCATGAGCTTCTTGTGATGGAAAATGAAAGCTCTTCGGGGATTTAATTCTTGAAGGGACATTTATTCACGGAGCATTTCTAAATCAAGCGTTGCTGTCGGAACCAGAGTAGGAAGCTCACGCAGATCTGTTTCGCCAGCAGAGGAACATTTTGACAAGTTAATAATTGTTTTACAGTCCAAGTGAAATTAAAGAAAGGTGTCTTTCACACGAACAGGCTCGACTGAATGCATCTTTATACTTGATAATTAGGAAAACAAACAGTCTTCAGCTTTATTTTTGTCCTCATCACAGTCTCTCTATGATGGAAAGTGGCATCAGCTCAAGCTTTTGGTCCGAGCGCGCCAAGTCACTGGTTTCCTTGACGATGAACTGATCCAGGAAATGTCTCTGGATCCTATGGAGCCAATTTACATCAATGGAAAGACACAGGTGGCTAAGAAGAAGGGAACAGACATCACTGTGCCTGTGAGTCTAAAGTAGGAATGATGCATGCTGTCATGAAACAAAAACACTTTAAGTATCTTTTATTTTCTTTATTTTTCATAAAATGAGATTATAAATGTCAACCCTTTGTTATCCATCCCTCCCTCCCTCCCTCCCTCCCTCCCTCCCTCCCTCCCTCCCTCCATCCATCCATCCATCCATCCATCCATCCATCCATCCATTCTTCCACCCATCCATCCATCAATTTATCTGCCCAACCATCCATCCTTCCACCCATCCATCCATTGATTCCTCCCTCCCTCCCTCCCTCCATCTATCCGTCCACCCATCCATCCATCCACCCATCTATCCTTAAAACAAATAAAAAAGAGAACCCAAATTTATGTTTGTCCAATTCCTTAAATGATCCCTAAATGAAAGCTTGATTAGTTTTTCAGGCTGTTTTAGTATGTTTTGACATTAAGCTTCAACATCTGTTGCTATTCCTTCGAATGCTAAACACTACTGCTTCTCCGCCCGAGGTTCCGTAATGGTCTCATTTGCTACTCAGGTGGAGATCCAAAAATTGCGTCTTTACTGTGATCCCCACCAAAGTGAAAGGGAAACAGCTTGTGAGATATACTCAGTGGTAAGACTTGCATCTTTTTTTTACTTTTTTTGTTTAATCCTTAATAAATCTGATCTGATTTCCTTTTTACCTTTTCTAACTCTGCGCAGGACGATGCAAGGGTAAGTGAAAACGAAGTAAATATCCCATTTTTTAAATTAAAAAAGTAAATATCAACGTTGTGTTTCCATAGTGTCCATTGAATCGAACAGCCACAGAGGAAGAGGAAGACTGCAACTGTGTGTTTGTAGGACCACCAGGGCTGCAGGGGCCTCCAGGGAACATGGTGAAACATTCGTATTTACATTATTAACCTGTGCAAACCGAGGCTTTTTATTTGTCGAGAACATATGAAAATAGTTTTTCGCCTCAATTCTGTCATTGAAAAGTTATCAGTTAGCGGCTAAACCACATTGTAGTCAAGTAAACCTTAATGGGCCTGTTTATTTGGACCTCACTGTTATCTGTTTGTGTTTGCACATTAAAAACAATTAATTTAATTAAACGTTCATATCTTTTTTTGTAATCTGTGAAGGGTTCTCGGGGTGAGAAGGGCAATATAGGACAACCGGGACCTGTTGGTATGCCTGTAAGTACAAAATAATTCACTTTAATTCACTTAATTTTGGACTTCATATTTAAACATTTGTTGCACGGATGTATATTGCATTACCTACTACAATACAAAATATGATTATTATATTTAAAGAGATATACTCTATTTTAATAAATATAGCAGGAGTAAAAAATAATTTAAATGATATTGTGAATGATCTAAATTTCCAATAAATCTACCAAAATAAGACAAACATTAGTCAATGAACCGTTCCTTCTTTCTTTTTTCTGTTCTCCACTCAGGGTGAAAATGGAAAATCCGGAGATTCTGGTCCCCCTGGTCTTCCAGGGATTGAGGTAATACATAGAATAGAATCATTCTGATTCATACATCTAAATTCATACAGAGTAAATATGTCAGTTCATGACTATGAAATGAATCGTTGCAGGGTGAAGATGGACCACCGGGATCGAAAGGGGAACGTGGAATCACAGGAGACAAGGTATGAATGCAAATAGATACAGTTAAAGTTAAAATCATGCTTCTTTCAACAAGCGTTTATTCAAGGGAGAACCAGGAGACCAGGGCCTCCAGGGAGAACCAGGATCCCCGGGACCGAAGGTAAGATGTAAACACATTCATATTGACTCAATATTATTTTTAATTTAATTTCATCAAGTCATATCATGATTACCCACCAAGTACTGTAGTCATAACACCAACTTTGTCATAACCCTTCTATCTAAGCTGTTACTTCTTTAATCTTATCTTAAAACTAATGTTAGTAAAACGCACATCATGACTGATCTCACTTCTGTCCTGTGAAGCTTTCCCATCACTTGAACTGCTAATCTTCATCACCCATTTAAACAATCTCCTCCCATTCCAGCATCTCTGAATTCTGTTCTTCACCTCACATTCAGTCAAGTACATGATACTTCTGGATTAGCAGCGTGACTCTAGTATCGTGACTGAGTACAAAAAAATGATGTAAAATGATGATCGTGAAGAAACTGATGTCTCTCTTTCATTCATGCAGGGTGTCCTTGGTGAAAAAGGGGGAAAAGGACCTGCGGGACAAACTGGACTAAGGGTGAGATTAAAGTTTGGCATTTATGTATAGGAACATAAAAATGGCTCGGCAAATTTCCAGTGTGCGTTTCAAATTTTTATTTATCTTAAAAGCATAACCAGGAAATAAAAAGGCTGGATGGTTTGTAAAAGGCACTCTGAATAAAACGCTAGAAAGGCTGTAGAAGAAGAATGTAAAAAAAAAAAGTCAAACTCTTGTCCCCATTACAGATGTCAATACAAAGAATTCCAATCATAGAAAAACTGAAAAGACATTTTGTTAAATACGTTCCACGAACAGAATTAGAAACAAAAAAACGTTTATTGGCAGTATTGAAAAAAACACAGGAATGTTTTATATAAAATAAAGTTGATTAAAAATAAATACAATAAAATATAATACAATTACCATTAAATAAGAGTGCTAAACTATTTTGCCCACTTGTGGGATGGAGTTTAAAACCCCTGGTCTAGAGTCAGCCTTTGTGTCTGTTATAAGGTGAATAAGGCTCCGCCAATGAGGCTTCATAGTGACAACAATGTAGAGCTCAAGGAAATAAATGAAGCCAGACGTCCAGTACTTATTATAGGGTTGTGTGTTTTTATCTTAGGGGGATCCAGGATTGCCTGGTCCTAGTGGGCTTATTGGAACGCCAGGACCAATGGTAAGCTCTTCAAAAGCTACATCTAACCATTGAATTTGTGGTTAAAAAAATATCAACAGTTGATAAAGAACACATGTTTTATGGTGATTGGCTAATGAAGATTCATGGAGCAGTGACATATTTTCCACAGCTCAGTAGGTGGCGCCCTCTGATTAAATCATGTAAGGTTTAATTTCAATATCTGTTGTACCCTATCTGGTTTTCACTTGAAGTGGTTTTTCATTTGAACTGGATTTGTTACTGGGATATGTGTTGCTTTTCATCCTACTGTGTTTGTTTTTATAATATTATGTTTTGAGCTGTTCCTAACGCTGTCATGTTGAACTGAATCATCTAATTCTGCTCTTAGATAAAGCACTTGTGTGACTCCTGTCAGTCTATATAAATAAAGACTATTATTAGTGGGCTCTGAAAAAAAAGAAACTGCTTCACGTAGAGTTATCAACCCATCACTAGTGTTTCACACTTCACAGCTATTGTCTTTCTTTGTGGCCAATATTGCTCTTATGTGGTGAGTTTTGAAAGAAAATTGGGGTTTATCGTTTTTAAAGCAATTTTAAACAACAGGTTTTCATGTATTTGAACAATCTGTAATATTTGGATCTAGCGTGATGTGATCTTATTGTATTATGTTCTTGTTAAAAGGTCCGCATCCAAAAAAGATAAATAGTTAATGTGTGTTTTTAAAACACAAAGGTTCCTTCTCATGTTTCTGAACCTTCCCTCCATTTGCTCTCGAACACTCGCAGACTCCGGGTGAAAGTCATTTATTGTGATAACAGGAAGAGTCCATAATTACTGAGCAGCAGACGGCCCCGAGTGCTCAAAGAAGTTCAGAGAGGACTGAAAATAGCATCACACGCTTGTAGCGGGTGGGCGTATGAGCGGGCACTCCTGCTCACAGATGTGTGCATGTTTTTCTTCATTCATGGCCACAGTGACCACAGTTTCTCTGCTGCCACATCTGTTCTATTCAGTCGACACTTTCATACGAGAGTTGTTTTAACAAACTATAAAGCCTTGTCAATGGAGGACTTTGACGTAAACGTTTGTAAAAGGGACATTTATCTGTTCTAGTCTTGTCTTGCTGCCGATACCTGCAGGTTTAGATAAGATACATATCTTTTTTTTGTCCTGAAGAAGAGAGTGTGTTTCTTTTATATTGAAAGCATCCTCAAAAAACAAAAGTCCAAAAGCAAATCTAAAGGAAGAAAGATGAAGCTGTACAGTGTAACTAAACAACAGAAGCGACAAATATGAATTCGTTCATTTTCAGTACCGTTAAATCCCTTATGAAGATTGCGGGGGCCGGAGTTTATTCCTGTTTCATCGGGCGAGAGGTAGGGGACACCCTGGAAAGGACGCCAGTGTGTCGCAGGGCAAACAAAGAAATACAACCATTCACAAACACACTCATACCTACGGACAGATTCCTAAGGAAGTGACAAATATAATATATTAAAATGACTATATTATTATATATAGTAAAATACTATTATGTGACGGTTTCACTTCTGTATTTCAAAACTATATTTACTTTTGGCATCAACCAGCATTTTCACGGGGAAAGATTTGAAGTGTGATATCCATATTGACATATTTCTGATATATTTCCAAAATTATCTCATATCCAACTTTTTATATTTATCCTCCAACTTTTAAGTTTTCACTGTCAATGTACCAACGATTCGGTGAAAGCCGACCAATGAGGAACCACTTGGAAGTCATTGACTTTGATCCTAATTGGAGCAAATCTTATCTAGACAAGAGCCACATCAACAGTTGTGCGTCTCACCCTTATCGCTCTGCCAGATACCTCAGCGTATCAGCGGTTCCTGGAACAGTTTTCTCTGCAGATGCTGTAGCTTCAATAAACAGTTGAAAATATCTCCCTGCAACCTGTCAAGGCACATTAACCCTCTTAATTGTTGCGAGGAACCAGCCTGGTTACCATAGTGATGAGCGCCGGAATCATAAATAAAACGTTATGTTGGTGGTTATTCAAGGCAATTGTACGTGAACGATACGATGTTCAATTCAGATCATTGCGTCAATCATGATTTTAAAATGCTAATTTTAGTCCCGAACCACAGTAGGAATGCAACAGATGTGAAAACAAGTCGGACAATTAGCTGCGATAAAAACCTCGCCGTAGAACATCAGGTTGCTTGTATGTTTGGGGTAATCACAGCGTGTCCTTGTTTACAACCGTGCCTTTAGATTGTTAAAGCAGAGGGTACTGGGGTCATGTCCTCTGCTGTGGGAAACTGGATATTGTGGACGTGAGCACCAGTTAACATGTTCACTGTACCACAAAATGAACTTTGCTGGGCAGCGTTCCCCTTCAAATGACAATGTTTCAGAAGCTAAGCAATCATTTAGAGTCAATGTAACTTTTCCTCTCTCTAGTCGCACATTTTTCCCGAGTGACGTTTCAAGAGAAGGACCTCTCTGCCTACACCCAGTAGATCCATCCCTTAAAACAGATGTTTGTTGAATTCCATTTAAATCCTTAGCATGTTTATAGAAATGTGACAAGTGTCTATCATATGCTGATGTCCATTGTTCTTTAAAAGACTGTGACACTAAAGATGGTCAAAGATGTCGGCCTCAATAATTAAATAAAGATATTCAGCGCACTATACAATTAATATGACACGTTAATTTTGCTCATGCAAACTCATGATGCTGTGGTTAATGTGTGGTGTGTCAATTAAAATCACAGTGTCTAAAAGGTAAGCATAATTTGTGTTGGAATGGATGCACAGTATTCTTTAGTCTAAATAGAAAAATAAGAATATTTTGACTAAAAAGTGTCGATTACTTGTGCTAGTTAGGACTTAAAATACACTAAAATACCTTAATGAAAACAAGAGTTAAATGTAAGCATATGATATGAAAAAGTCCTAACCTTTCGTCGACTGAATCTGAACTAGACCGACAGCATTATGGCTAATGTTTTCTTCCATTTTGGCAATTTTGAAGATTAATTATACGATTATATCTGACATTTTTTCTAAATGCAATCATTAAGATTCCTTCCTCAATAACTGCATTCATGCAATACATATGACGGTTTTAGCAAAACAAATTGGATGAGATGTTGCGATACATTGCGAGACCCCATGAAAATCATCTGCTCCTTACTCCTTTATTCATCAATATTTCCGGAAAGTTTCTAAAAGACAAACAAAAAAATGTACTCTCAGAGAAACAACTACCCTCAACATTACAACAGTACCAATTTCCAAAAACCAAGATTTACTGAAAATGTATTTTTAAACTCATAATTTTAAATCACTTTTTGAAAAAACTATCCTGATTGAATGTAAGTAAGTAAGTAAGTAATATTTATTTATATAGCGCTTTTCGAGACCAGGGTCACAAAGCGCTTAAACAATCAAAACAATACTCAAAAAAGTACATACTTTAAAGATCAAGATAATACTGAGAACAACACAGGAGTTCCAGAACTTCAAGGAAAAGCCTGAACAAATAGAAACGTCTTAAGATGTTTCTTAAAGGAGTCAGTAGATCCATCAAGCGCAAAGAGAGAGGAAGATCGTTCCAAAGCTTAGGAGCAACAGCCTGAAAAGATTTCTCTCCTCTGGTCCTGAGTCGTGTGCGAGGAACCATAAGTAGATTCTGATCCACAGACCTCAGAGCCCGAGCTGGGGTGTAAGGCTGGATCAGATCAGTGATGTAAGGAGGAGCCTGACCATGAATAGATCTGAAAGTAAGAACCAGAATTTTAAAGTTGATCCTGAAAGAAACTGGAAGCCAGTGAAGAGTTTTAAGGACCGGAGAGATGTGAGTTCTTCTACTTGAGCGGGTCAGAATTCTCGCTGCAGAGTTCTGAATCAACTGCAGACGAGACAGCTCCTTCTTGTTAAGACATGAAAACAAACTGTTGCAATAGTCCAGACGAGAAGAAACAAACGCATGGATTACAAGCTCCAGATCATGTTCCGACAACATTTTCCTAAGTTTAGAGATTTTTCTCAGTTGAAGGAAACAGTTTCTGGTCAGTTTTCTGCAGTGTCGAACAAGAGACATGTCTTTATCAAATACAACACCCAGGTTTCTCAGGCTCAGTTTGACAGACTGACCTAAGTCATCCAAGTACTGACTCAACCCTGGAATCTTATCATCAGGAGCAATCACCAGTGTTTCACATCAGTGTTAGTGTGAATGTATTGAATCGCCGGGATTCCAGACAGCGCCACATAATCTGGATTTAGAGAAGTGCCACAGGGGATCAACAAACAAGCCACTGAGCTCAGAGTGCATTTCTAGTGAAACGTTAACATTCCTGTCCACCCACTTGTGACAAACACACCGAGTATTAATGTGGCATACATGTAGATATCCTGTACAATCCCTGGAGTCTTCAACATACTCTGTAATCATATATCCATATAAAATACTTGTGTAAAGCTTTAGTTGATGACATCTTTGATATTACTGGATATATTATTGGATAAAGGTGAATGTCTGAAGTAGGATTTCAAACAGGTTTTATACTCATGCATACAACAGTGAAAATGAAAGCAGCTGATAAATCCCACAATTAACTGAACAAATTGTAGCTATGTAGATTTAACAAGGGGAATATTTTCAACTGGTTCTGTAATTAAGTGCAACAGAGATAGTAGCACAGCAGCGACCCTGAAGGTTAAACACTGAGGATTACATCTAAAGAAACGTGGATCAAAGCCTGATTGATTCCTGTGCTCAAAAAATAAACCCTCTTAACATTTTCACAAATTCAGCTCGGCTGAGACAACCTTAACAGGTGGCCGGCCAATCACAGTGCATCAGCTGTGGCTCTGAACCGAAGTGATCTAGAAGCTCACAGCATCTGGTGCCTACTCATAAATCCTTGGATCTAATGATGATATTGAACTTCACCAACGTACTGGTAGATGCAGAATGAGATGATTAATTAGGGTTATTATAAAGGGTAATTGAGTGTTATTGAACTGCAGAAGGCTAATGACAAGTATCGCTCGACAACCCTCAAACACTGGACTTTACATTAAACAAGCACATAACGGCCTCTGGAAACTGAAGGGCTCTCATTCTCGGCAAGAGTAGATCGTTGTCGGTGTCAAATTCTTTCCTTAATGAGATCTGTGGAAACAACACTTTTGGTATGGGGTAAATTGAAATGAGAGGTTGCAGGAGAGGTTTCCAAATTTTTCAATGATAAATCCTATCTTGTTTGCAGATAGATAAAGTTTGGGAGAAGTCTCATTGGATGATGAGGTTTCTTGACATTATAATGATTTTTAGTGAGTAAAAGAGAAAATCTTGATTACTTGTGTTTGTTATAACTTAAATACACTAAAATACCTTGATGAAAACAAATAAAATGTGAGCATATAATGTGAAAAAGTTCATTTTTTTGGTCGACTGAAACTGGATTACACTGACAAGATTATGGCTGTGATTCTAATGCATACATATGGAAAAGACTATAGACAACTAGACTCGACTAATTGGAAGTTCATTGGAAGATCATTGGAAGATACAGTATGTTGGGATACATTGATTGTGAGACACCACGAAAAAAATCATCTGCTGAGAGAAACAAAAAACTCCTGGTCTTTGTAATAATAAGTCCCATCTTGTTTACAGACAGACAAGCTTAGGAAGAACTCTTCATGGACGACCAGGTTTATTGACATTATATTGAATAGAAGTGAAAATAAGGTGTGGGAGGAGGAGCTGTAAAGATGGAAGTAAACAAAAGTATAGTAAAGTATTAATAAACTACTATGTGGACAGCGGAACTAAAGGGAGACGAGGAAGAGTTTCAAGCAAACAGACCTATAGTATGGTCAAGAGAAATCAGGAGTATAGTTATAGTTGAAGATGTTCATTGTCTCATTGAAATTTTCAGAAATTACTGATTAGATGAAAGTAAATAGATGGATGGATGGATGGATGGATGGATGGATGGATGGATGCGGTTTCCGACAAACAATATTGACGTAATGGGGTTAAGGTATAAGAAGACAACCAAAGAAGACCATGGGTTTGGTAAAGGAGGACACTAATCTATAAACTCCATTTTCCAAGGTGCACAAACTGTTTCTAAAGTAATGCTTGAATTATTACAGAGGCAGCCTCTAAAGGTTCTTAAAATGGCTTTGAGGCATCCACATTTTCTACAAATGGATCATGAATGGCCCAGAGATGAGGCTATTATACTGCGACAAAGAGGCAGGATGTTGTCATTAAGGACCCATCGAGACTTTTTGTCATGGTTGCCCATGTGTATTATAAAACATATGCTTCTGACGTCTTGCAACGGATCAATGGATATAACTCATTATACGGGTGGTAGAATTAGGATTATTCAGATTTTCTAGCAGAAAAACCTCATTCACAAAATCTATTTTGACGCACAACATCAAATTATCTTCTCTTTCACGCCCCTCTTCCTCTTGTATCTTTTGTTTATTGATATATATCTCAGGGTTCATGGAAGCGTAATGACAATGTAGCGAGTAACAATACACAACATGAACATTTGGGCTGTGCACTTGTCTATTTTCTCTTGTTCTACAGCCAGAGATTTATGTCATCTTGTCATTTATTGCGGCTGTGGTGGGCGTCTCTACTGTGTAATTATGAGGTCTGTTGCCTTTCTGGTTTTTACTTGCGTACCAAGAGTAGACATTAAAACAGGAGCTGAGACTGTGCTGCTAGCATAAGCAACTGTCACACAATTTTTGAGTAAACCTTTATAACCATGATTGAGAGCCGTGAGCGAGTCGGTAATAGCAAGCCTTCTTTTCACAAAACTGCATATCTAGATCATATTTTACTTTGTCTTGTTTGCCTCTGCCAAGGATGTGATCGAGATATGTTCATCCAAACTTTTCATTATAACAAAATAATTTTGAAACTTTGGAATGTATTTCAATGAAAAATTCAGGAAATCTTGGTAATGACACAATAAAGACATGACTACATTTTTGTGGTGTTCCTTCTTGATCCAGTGGGATTTTGATGGAATGATATTCACTTATACTGCTTCTTTCATAACTTAAAGCACTACTATTAAATAACTTTAATGTAAATGTGGTTGCTAGGGAAGATAGTGGTTAGGATTTTGTGCTTTCTATCTATCTTTCATGTCCAGGGATTGATTCCTGGTCACATGTTCCTTTAAACCCTTGTGCTTTCTCTTGGTCAAGGTGACCTGGTGGCCAAAAACAAATGTATGAAGTATTCTTTTGTAATGTTCGGGTCAAGGTGAACAACCTCCACCTCATGATCACATGATATGTTTTTTAATAAATGAATTGCTTATTAACTTTTATAGAAAGAACAGAAACGTTATACAAGCAGCAACTCTACTGCCATCTTCTGTCTGATTGAGATATATATAATAATATATCATAATACATAGCAGAGTAGAGAGATACAATTAACAAAGCACAATAACATTGTCAAACAAAAAAAAGATGTCTACAAAAAATACATTATGTGTCAAAATGCATTTCTTGATGAGGCTCATTATTACTCTTCTCCCATAATGTGAGCCTTATTTCCACTATGAGCTTCCAAATTTGTTGGGTTCTGTGTAATTGTGACTATAATCCAACATGTCAGACTTGACCTCTTAAAACAGTATGGCTGTATTTGGGACGACTTTCAGTGTTATTTTAAGACTAAGTAAAAACACTCGGCCTCAAATCTAGTTTATTCTGCCAATTTAATGCAGAGTTCACAAAATGTTTCCTGACAGTTCACTATTTACAAAAGGCGACACCATTCATAAATTGTTTAATTTCAGATAATGACCTACATGCTTTTTTTCTCAGAGCTCTGGAGATCTTATTCTAAACTTACTCCAATAAACAATTGTCCAGTGTTACCAATGAGTGGATTGGTAACACTTTATATCTCTATTTCAGCACTTGGGGAATCAACACAATTTTATATATATTAAAAAATATATATATTAATATAGAGCATTATATGTTGCAAATGATAATCAGACCTTCACATGTCTTACATGAAACAAGCAGAACAAAATTGCATTTCAAGACTTTTCTCAATGTATTTTGGAGACAGTTTAAAAAAAAAAATCATTAGATAGATGGGTGTACATATGTATATATGTAGGGATGGATTTACTGTATATATGTTTAGATAGATGTACAGTATAGATGAAAAGATAGATGTTTACATGTATAGATTAATATTTAGATGTCTAGATGTATAGATAGATGGATGGGGGGTAATATAGACCTATAAAAATATAGATGTTTAGATGTATGGATGTAAATATACTGTAGATGTAGGAATAGATTAATAGATGTTTAGAAGTAAAGACAAATTGATAAATGTATAGATAGATAGATAGATAGATAGATGAATGGATGTTTATATGTTTAGATCAATGCATAGATATAAAGACAGATGTGTATACGTATAGATATTGTAGAAGTTTAGATAGATGTATAGATGTATATATGTTAAGATCAATGTATAGATAAAAAGATAGAATTATAGATATATAGATAATTTAGATGTATAGATAGATGGATATATGTATAGATAGCTATATAGATAGATAGATGTATATATGTTTAGAACAATGGATAGATATAAAGATAGATGTATATACGTATAGATAATGTAGATGTTTAGATAGATGTATAGATGTACATATGTTAAGATCAATGTATAGATACAAAGATAGATGTATATACATATAGATAATGTAGATGTTTAGATACATGTATAGATGTATATTTGTTAAGATCAATGTTTAGATATAAAGATAGAATTATAGATATATAGATAATGTATATGTATAGATGTATAGATAGATGTATAGATGAATGGATTTATATATGTTTAGATCAATGCATAGACATAAAGACATATATATAGATAATGAAGATGTTTAGTTAGACGTATAGATGTATATTTGTTAAGATCAATGTAGAACTATATAGATAGACGTATATACGTATAGATAATGTTGATGTTTATAAAGCTGTATAGATGTATATTTCTTAAGATCAATGTATAGATCTAAAGATAGAATTATAGATCTATAGATAATCTAGATGTATAGATGTAGATATGGATGATTTGTGAATTAACTTGATCCCTGGATAGTTATTTGACATTAAAACACTTGCTGAAGCCTCCCAGAGTATTCCACTAAAACCGTTTCAGCAAGTGTTACAAAGTAAGCCGACAAAATAAAACATGCTCTTAAAAACACCAGAATATGTTTAACAGCTTGTTTCCCATGTTAGCTGCCAGTGCTGTGTTGTGTAGTGGAGTTCGACAGAACCTGGTTCACAAACAGTGTCCTGCGGCTGGTTCAAACGTTCGCTGGTCGTGTTGTGGCCCGACTCTGGCTTTTGTTTGTCGCTTTGGCTTTTTGTGTTTTTACGATCTGACGACTTACCGACATATCTGCGACCACAGGGCCACGCAGCGCCGCCGGTGTCCATGCGTCACGAGAGCAGCTCCCACCCTGCTCTTTACATTCGCCAGAAACCCCAGCGGATTTGACCGTGTCTGAGAATAAATACACTTTTAATAACAGCACAGACCACCGAGTCTAGTTTGTAAAAAGAAAGTGCTGCGTCAGTGAAGCAGATGTATCGAATAAGAGTCTGTTTAAATGCTGCCTTTGTGAGATGGAACAGATGTGCTGGAGCTAATATAAAACAATGCAGATGTGAACAGTAATCCTCTATCACTTTATCACTTGTTCAATAAAACTTGTGTTAATAACTTCATTTTGGGAGTGTTGCTTAGCTCAAACAAGTACTTGATGGATTGAACTCTAACCTGTGATCTGTGTCCTTAAGGGAGACCCTGGACTGATCGGTGCAGCTGGACCTCAAGGACCCCCGGTGAGTGAAGGAGACCCATGTGCTACCACATTAAAAACAAAAATGTATCCCTCCGAGTAATTATCAAACTGTGCAACTGTAGGGTTGTATCATACAATTACAAACAAACAACAACAATTTATAATTTGAAGAAAGTCATAGAAACAAATATTTATCAATAAAATCTATTATTAAATACCATAATAGCACAAAGAACTGTAGTAATCCTCCTTCGCATACAATTCAAATTAATCTCTTAAGGTCTTTTGTTCTCCTTGTGCTTTTTAACTCTAAAGTTCCCAAAATTATAAAAGAGGTTTATGTGTACTCTAAGTATTCTGTAGTTGTGAGCGGTTGTGTTCCTCTGTATGTCTCTTCGACAGACTATTTACCTGTTCAGGGTTCCCCTCGCCTCTCACCCTAGATAGCTGGGACAGGCTCCAGCCCCCTGCGGCCGAGATACAGGAATAAGTGGTAGAAAATACAGTTGAAACCAGAATTTTACATACACTGAATAAAAAGACACATAAACATTTTTTTTGTCATTGTTTTACATTAAATTAAAATAAAGGTTTCCTGTTGCAGTCAATTACGATAATCCAAATTATTTGTATTTGCTAAATGCCAGAATAATGACAAAGATAATTTTTTAGATACTTTTTTATTATTTTCTTCAAAGTCATTAGTTAACATACAGCTCATTAGTATTTCTTCTTCTTCTTTTTTTTTCTTTTTTATTTGTATAGCGCTTTTCCAGACCAGGGTCACAAAGCGCATAAACAATCAAAACAATATTCAATAAAGTATATACTTTAAAGATCAAGATAAAAACTGATAACACAACAGGAAAATCAAGGAAAATTTGGTTCCATCGCCTTTAAACTGTATGACTTCGGGTCAAACGTTTTGGATATCCTTCCACAAGCTTCTCACAGTATTTATCAGGAATTGTGGCCCATTCCTCCTGACAGAACTGGTATAACTGAGCCAAGTTCGTAGGCCGTCCTGCTCACACATGCCCATACATTTTCAATAGGGTTAAGGTCATGGCTTTGTGATGGAAACTCCAAAACACAGACTTTGTCATCCTTAAGCCACTGGCTGATGTCTTGAGATGTTGCTTCAGTATTTCCACATAATGTTTTTTTTCTCATGATGCAATCTATTTTGTGAAGTGCACCAGTCCCTCCTGCAGCAAAACAACCCCACAACATGATGCTGCCACCCCCGTATTTCACAGTTGGGATGGTGTTCTCAGGCTTGCAAGCTTCCCCCCCTTTTGCCTCCAAACGTAACCATGGTCATTATGGCCAAACAGTTACATTTTTGTTTCGTAAGACCAGAGGAAACAAAAATTAAGATCTTTGTCCATGTGTGCATTTGCAAACTGTAATTCTGGCTTTTTAAGGAGTAATGGTTTCCTTCTGGTAGTGTGGCCCTTCAGCCCACGCCGGTCCAGTACTGGTTTCACTGTGGATAATGATACACTCTTACCAGCTTCAGTCAGGGTCTTCACAAGATCTTTCGCTGCCGTTCTTGGCTTGATTTTCGGACCAAAGCATGTTCGTCTCTGGGACACAGAACCGTCTCCTTCCCTGAGCGACATGATGGTGTTTCTACTTGTGTACAATAGTCTGCACAGATGAACGTGGCACATTTAGGCGTCTATAAATTGAACCCAAGGATGCACCACAATTATGCAAGTCCACCATCCTCTTCCTTGGCTGTATGTATAGGTCTTGGCTGATTTCTTTTGACTTTCTTGTGATATTTCACTCAAATGTTGTCAATAAACCTATAAGAAGCTTCCAATGACATGATTTCAACATCATCTTGGCTTTCCCAAATTGTTTAAAGGCTCAGTAACCATAGTGTGTAAACTTATGAAAATAAGAAAGAAAATACTTAAGAAAATAATAAAAAAAATGTCATTATTCTGGAATTTAGCAAATAGAAATAATTTTGGTTATCCTAATTGACCTAAAACCGAAATGTTTATTTTGATTTCATGTAAAACAATGACAAAAAACATGTGAATGTTTCTTTTTATACAGTGTATGTAAACTTCTGGTTTCAACTGTAAATAAGTGGCAGCAAATTATAGTCAGTCAACTACATTTATTTAAACCTTGCATATGTTATAAGATGGTGAAACAATTAAACTCACACATAGTTACACTTATATGAATAAATAAAGCCGGACATGTAAATGCACAAAAGAATAGAAGAAAATACACAGTACATGCACAGTGTTCCTAAAAAATAAATAAATTCAACACCTAATACAGATAATATATACTATATACAAAAAATTACATATGAACATGTATTGAAAAAAAAAATCCCCAACAACATTTCATATTTAAAATGTATTGACTATGTTTTCCTGACCATCTGGTCAATAAATCTCAAACTCATTTTTGGGGCTATATTTTGTTTGACTATTTTAGCTCAATAAAATCAACTGTTGTTAAAGATAATGGTGTAAAGTGCTTTTTAACAGCATCAGCCATCTTGAAATATAAATATTAATTAAGATAAAATCCAAATTAACGCCAAGTATCTTTTATTTTTCATCAAAAGTATTTATTTTACTGTCTCACTCTATGCCATTATGCTGTTAACTCAGCATTCTGTCCGTTTAAAACTCAGTTTCAAGTGGTCGGATAAAGATCCATCAACGTATAAAGTTTTTCGGTGGCGCGTCTTAGCAGTAACATCTGCCAGTAAAGTCACCGCCCACGAACCGTACGACAAATAACACACAAACAAAAACCTGCAAACTGTTGTATGAGGACATGTTTTTTTAAAAAACATGCATTAACTTTCTTGCTTCTGCTGACTCGGATATACATTATTAATTCCAATAAAGCCACATATCTGCATGTATTGCTTTTAGAGTAAAAAAAAGAATGCTGTGGTTGAATTGTATTTTATGTCTTCCAGTGAGAAGATACTAAAATAACAAGCTTAGCTTTTAACATGTTCTGTCTCTAAATTCCAGCCTGCAAAATGCATCACTGTCACACCCGCAGAAAACAAAGCTCATATAAAAGTGTGCAACACTCCTAATGTATTCTAGCGGCTATTTTCCACTATAAACTTTTATTCCTGTTAAATGTGTTAAAACCTCTTTCCTCGTCAAGTTGGTGTCGGTTTTTTGGTTTAATTCAGTCTGTTTATGTCGCTGTTTTACCAGCGTGACAGCACGCGAGGCCCTTTGCTCTGATAAGTGTTTATTTGCACCTGAAAACCAGTTTTTAATGCTCATGATTTTATTTCTGTCGTCAGGGGGCTCCTGGACCTGCCGGAAAAGCAGGACTGGAGGGACCTCAGGTAGATTAATGTTCTCACCAAAGTACTTTTTCTTTAAAAAATATCACAAGACTTGATCACCCTATTTGTTTTGCAGGGAGAGCAGGGGTCCCCAGGGCCCCCAGGAGCGCCTGGATTAAAGGGGCTGCTGGTCTGTCACCTTGATTTATTTCTAAATATGGCACACACTGCATGCATTTTACCTTCTTGGGGGATTGTATATGAGGAAAATGAGCATGTCGTTTTGTAGATCTGTGTTATTTTAAAACAGTAAATATTTCTCCTGAATCACCTACAAGTCGATTCCCATTTGTCAATACGTACATTTAAACAATTGTTGTCAAAGTCAAGTTAGATCAGCCTGTAGTTTTTCCATTGTGACTCCAAATCCAGACCTTCATGGGTTAATACATTTGATTTCCACTGATCATTTTTGTTTGGGAATTTGTTGTCAGCACATCCACATATAAAAAGAAACAAAATATTTAATGATAACAGTTCATTCATTCAGATTAAGGATGTGTTATTTTAGTGTTTCCCCGCATTATCCCCATTTTGTTTCTCAATGACTCATGGGTTGGAAACAAAAAGTGTCTCAATAAATCTTTCTCCGCCATGATGTGGTCAGTAAAATTCTCATCACCTGTCAGTGGTCATTATATAACGATTTGCTTTCAGGAGATGGGCCTTTGCTGCCCCCGTTTGGTTGAAATAGGGTACTACTGTCTGTAGGAGGCGTAAAAACGCAGGACAACTATCAGTTTATTTTGGGATATTTGCAGTTCCCTTGATTAATGTGTACCCTCTTATTTTTTTCTTTCACTAATGTGATGATTCTACTTATACCTTTGTCTCCACGCAGGGAGTCCAGGGGCCTCGTGGGCTGCCAGGAGAGTTTGGTCAAGAGGGACCCAAGGTCTGTTCAGCTCATCATTTTTAATTAAAAATATGATCTTATAAAGAACCTTAATAACGCTTTTCAAATAGCGGTCAAACTTAATTAAACCATTTGAAATGCTGCCATTGTACATTTTATTCAAAGGTGGCATTTTTATATTTTTTCGTTGTCACGGTGATGAGAGGATGTTCAGTTTACTGATCTTATCAGGATACTAACATTTCACCTTTAAAAAACAACAACAAAACAGCTCTTTAAAGTCATTTTAATTGAAGTATCGATTGAGCCGGCCTTATCTGCTGATGTCTTATCTGCCTGGCTATCCTTTCATCCATTTATTACAGTGATTGCTCGCCGACACGTGGCTCAAAATGTGCGAGTGATCAAACATTCCTGAGACAGAGCGAGGCAGTGGCATTAACCTTTCGTCCGTGGATGGATTGTTGACAGTACTGTATATAGTTGATGGAGAATGAGACCTTACAGAGCAATTTCCCATTATTGACCAGCGCACATTCTGTTCAATACACTTGAGCTTTGATTTATAGTCTGTTTCCACGTTTTTTTCTGCGGCACAAAGCAATGTTATGATTTTTTGATGATGAAACTTTCCATCATTTCTGCTTCATTAAGGGAAAGTGTGGTGATCCAGGGGCTGCTGGTCCTTTCGGTCCACCAGGTGAAAAGGTAAGAGGATTTATTGTGGCCCATCTTAAGCAAGTGATGGATAACAATCAATTAATGAATAGAAACACTCAAAAAAAACTATCAATACTGCAATATGTACAGCTTCTTTATCTTTCCGGAAAAATCTGCAGCACTATATCTACAAGTCAGGCCTGTTTGCAGCCCTTAAGCAGATTTAATTCGGCCCTTTGGTCTCTTTTATTAACTGTTTTTTTTTTATCAACTGACTCCTTTAAGAAACATCTTAAGACGTTTCTATTTGTTCAGGCTTTTCCTTGAATTTCTCGAACTCCTGTGTTGTTCTCAGTATTATCTTGATCTTTAAAGTATGTACTTTTTTGAGAATTGTTTTGATTGTTTAAGCGCTTTGTGACCCTGGTCTCGAAAAGCGCTCTATAAATAAATATTACTTACTTACTTACTTAAAATACCAATTTAAAAGTTCTAAAAATTCAACTTATTGCAGCTGTTTGTGCTGTAATGTTGTTGCTAATTCTGTCTCTCCTTGAACAACAATACACAAAAGAAGAAGATGAGTGCTGATGCTCGTATCAGTGACTCAACCTCCATGTACTTTACGTTAGCGTGTTCACGGAAATTGATAACAAAAAAAGACATTATAGACTTTTACATTATATTCCTCTGCTGACGGTGAAGAGCCGACACTTACGCACAAAGAATCCTGTTTTTCCATCTTGCATCAGGTTTCATAATGTGCATAGCGGTAAAAAAAAAAATCCATCATAAAAGTAAATTTATAGTGAAGTTTTAATTTCACTGATACTATCAGGCGAGATAACAAGCAGAATCCGACAAAAAAAAAAGAAAAAAAGAAGATCTCTCAAGGCTCATCCTTTTTTAATGAATTTTTAAAAATGCAAATTCAGTCACATCAACTCTGGAAAGTTTCAGATAACAAGCACACTTGGCAGATGCCGACGCTACGGCGGCAACACACTTATTAAGGCAGCGGGGGTTGATTGCCATCAGCGCCCAGTCAAGACATTTTCATCCAAACTGGTTTATCTAGGTCACGTCTGATGCTTTCCAAGCTAACGGAAGCGACATATCGGATGCTTTTAAGGGCATCGAGACACACTGATGCTTCTGAACTGTACATTGACGTGGTAATCCATCAGCGAGACGATTTGTTTTTTGAGTCATATGTGTCGTGCGTCACCTCACAGACCAACAAAGTGACTTGACATCTCCGTGAAAAACGTTGAAACCTCCTACCGGAGAAAGACATTAGCGGAGAGAGAGAGACGGTTGAATTAGTTTTGAATGAAAATGCCTTGAAGGTATGATAACATGTACAGGTGGCTCACCGAGACGTGTTCAGACGCAGATCTCCATTTCTATGAATATATTAGCATTCTGAGAGAAATAAGAATGGAATGTGACCTTGAACAGTTACAGTAGCTTTCAGGATCTTTAGCAAACCATGATTTCCAAAGTGACATTAAGCAGAAGTTGAAGTGTGCGTCTGTTGAGTCCATCGAAAACATCTTAAATCCAGATGATCTGCTGCAGCCAGATGAAAACTGTTGGCGTTCAGTTCATCAACTTGAAGTTATTTTGCCATTAAAATAATAGCTATTACTCTTACAGACAATACAAATGTGTCTCTTAAGCTAAATGTTTTTTTTATTTGCTGTTGAAATGTGTGTTTGCTTAAAATGTTTTAAATTAGTCCATAGTTCCTTGAAGGTTTTTTGGTTCTGGAGCAGGAGCAAGATCTTGTGATCGGCTCATGGAGCTTCATGAAACAGCTTCATTCTTGGGTGGCGTTCAAAACATTCAACAACGGATCAGAACATGCCATCGAGTGGAACTTTGTAAAGAATTAACTGCCTCATCGGTAGTGTTGGGTATTGTTCAGGTTTATCTGACGCCAAAAACTTAAGTAATATTGAACATTTTCAGTAGTACTTTGGGGCCTCATTTTGTAAATTGTAATTGACTGAGTTACAATCTGTTAGTATCATTTTGGGTTTTAATTAAGTAAATGAAACAGGTTTAAGTAGACACATGGACCCCCGATTCCATCTATATGGCCCCGCATGAACTAAAATAATACTATAAAAATGGCGATTTATAATATCATTTATAATTAATCAGTATTTATCAATACTATGACTAGTTCAACCCTAAATATATTTCCCTAAATATCCTTGTTTTAGTGGTTTTATATGATATTTTAAAACAAAATATATATAAGATTAATTATTACACATTTTATTTACCTCTGGTTTTAATTTCATTTGTTATCATGCATTTTTGTACGTATATTTTTCTAAAGATTTTTGTTTGGATATATTTTTTTCTCCTCTTTTTTGCCTTTTATTTGTATTTGTTTTATACTGCTCGCAGTGCTTAATATAATATTTTTCAATAAATATATATATATATATATATAATGTATAGAAAATAATAATTAATTGATTTAATGAAATAATGGCATAATAACACTTGTTTTTCATTTGATTTTAAATGAAAAAATATATTTAATACACAATGTTTTTTTCGAATCTTAAAAAAAAAAAGATATATATAAAATATGAATTTGAAATTTGAATGTCCCTTTATTTATTTATTTATTTATGATATTCAATTCTTTATTTGTACCTTTCTTCCTTTGGCTTGACGGCCCCTTATAACATCCACAGTATATAATGTTGCCCCTGAGGAAATATAATAGCCCACCACTGGGTTTAAGGGGTTTTTCAAACGAAATTCAAACTCCTTTCCTACTCACCCTCATGTTTGGATTATTTATTTTTTTATTATTTCAGGCAGAAATTTAAACCCATATGACGGTCATAGTCTAGTTCAAGTCTCTTGCGTTGTCAGTACACATTACAGAAAGTACGGAGGTATTTGGATGTGATGAGACTGTGTTTGATTTAAATTGAAGATGCCTTTAAGTTATTTTCAGGTTTGGAATCTGACTTAAAACTATAAAGAAAAGAAGATTTTATTCAAAGTCACAACAGTTTACTCATTATAACGAGAGATGAATACAAGACCCTCTCCCTAGATGGTCCCATTTTCACTCGACTGTATCAGTCGCACCTTTATACGTGAGCATACGTTATCTACTGCCCGTGAAACAGGACAGAGTTCAGTCACAAGGAAACCACAACCGATGTTGTTAAATGTAACAGATGGAAGATCAATGTTTCTTCTTATCTGATTGAATCGGTCGAGTCTTACAACATCCTGAGACATTCCTCGGACAAAGCAGTGATTGAAACGAGAGCAAAGGTTAACATTTAGTTTCCAGTGGTTGAACAAATATGAAAACACTCAACACGCTCAGTAAGTATTTTCCCATCAGTTATCTACAATTTTTGGAGCAAAAAAACCCATAATAAAATAGAAATTTGCATCACTTTTACAGTCTATCAGAATCAAATGTTGGCCGACCGCGACAGATATCAGACATGCCACAATATCTTACAATAACGATGTGTTTTATTACACAAAACAGTATAAACTTTCTGAATGTATTCTATATACATAAATATTGCAAAATATATCAGATGTATGAAATAAAAAAAATAATATAAAAAATAATATACAAATAAAATATAGGAACAATATTCTTAATAGCACAAATCCTTCATCACACAAATAACACACTCAAAAAAAAAAAAATATATATATATTACACTGTTCCAATGAGACCAGAACACGAATGCTAAAAGTTGACCTTTCTGGCCTTCCTTGATGCAAAATCATCAATGATGTCATCATAGGAGGTCTGCTCCCCTACTGTGTGATTGATGCTGATAACAGCAAGGCTAGTGAGATGTTCCTGAGACATGGTTGACCTCAGGTATGACTTAATCAACTTCAACTTTGAAAAGCTTCTCTCTGCTTGAGCTACATTGACTGGCAGAGTAAGTGCTATCCTGAGAGCAGTCCAAAAGTTGGGATAGATCTCTGATAGATCCTTATCGTGCAAGAAAGTGATAAGATCAAGAAGGCTCATTGTTGTTGATGGCAATTTAGGGAAGTTCTTGATTTCCTGGACGAGCATTCTACTGTCCAAATCCCCGTCCGATCATTTGGAGAGACCCAGAGGTGAAGTGTCCCCCGCGCCCCCCCTCCTTTCTTCTCTCACTCACAGCTGCACCTTGTCAGCGAACAGCTCCAGCAGGGGGCGCCAGATCGCCTCATACAAATCTGTGTTGCAGAGGCGCATTTTAATTTTTGTTATCAAGCGCTCGTGCCGCCCCCCGTATGTCATGAAAAAATGCCCGTACCTAAAACCGCTACTGGTGCCCATCATCGTAGTGATTAAACTTCAGGTTAACTAATAAAGTCCAGTAGGTGGCGATCTCCAATCAATCAATTATCATTGTTTAAATCCAGTGTGAGTGTGACATTTAAAAAGGAGAATCATCCGCCCGTTTCTGAGTCCAGGTCCTGTCAAATATAGATGTCTAACGCTGGACATCCAGGACGTTTTTCCACACATGACAAAATGGCGAGCTGTTGCCGAGCGCTGTAGATATGTATCGGCCAACCTTCACTCTCGTGGGAGCGATCAATCAAGGAGGCGTGAATCCAGCGATGGAGGGATACTCTCGCGTCAGGGATCCCCGGTCAACGGTCCATCAGGACCCGGACGGCATTAGCCAAAGTCGACGTCGCACTCCGGCAATCACGGTTTTCTTAACAAACGGCCTTCTTTATAGTCACCTCAAAATCCCTTTCTGAAGCTTAGGATCAGGACATGAGACGGTAATCCCGTGACCCTGAGACGTTCCATCAGTAATAAGAATCTATTTCCTCTCATGCATCACCTCGGTGTAACAGCAGAATGCATTTCATTGAAAACAAATGTTTTATTTCGTGCTTCAAAAGATGCTCGAGTTGGAAAACGACGCCATAAAAAGTTGTGGCGGCGGCATCCTTATCACAGGTTTCTGAAAGGGGCCAATACTTTTGGACACTTAAAAGAGAGGTCTTGAAAATTCAAACAGCGGCCGGGATTACTGAGGGCACTATTAATTCCCTCTGAGGGATCAGGGTGTGATTCGGGTGACAGCTTTCTCTTCCCTGAAGCAACCTCATTTTCTCTCTCTTCCCTCTGATCCTGTCAGCCAGTTCTTATTCCACCAGACTGCAGTTGACTTTCACTGTCAATGACAGCTCGAGTTTAATGTCACCGGTGAGGGGAAACGTTTTTTGCAGAGTTATGACCAGAAATGTCATCCTGTCCTGTTTGATTAGCGATTCCTGCGGATATTTTCCGGTGTTTTCAAAATAGAAATAAAGATGGTATCAGCAGCCATTTGATTGGCGACAATTTGGGTCAATTTGAGTATTGAAGACAGAGTTTTGCGAACACTATCGGCTTCACCTCTTGGTGTTTTCACATGACTCCTTTTGTCATAAAAAAGACAAAAAATATAGAAAAGATATTTTATTTTTTATTTTTTAATAAAAATATAGTTAAAAACTGAGATAACAGGCCAAGTGAAATATAAAAAATTATAAATATTCAGGCAAGTTTAGAATATACAGGATGGTGCCCCTTTTTTAATGAAGAAAATTTAATCAATTACATTGTACGTGTATTGATTTTTAAATATTGTTATTAAATATATATATTTTAAATATATCATTTTAGCATCATAATATTGCTGCGGGCTCACAAAAAAAACAATCACACATTTTTTAGAGACAATCTTCTCAATATAAATCAATAATACATTATATATTGATGTTAACATCCTATTAATTCTTTACGAAAAAGTGGAAGGTGTGGGAGGCGTGAATGAATATTTGATCATCATCGGAAAAAAATTCCAACTACTAACATAGTTTGACTTTGTCAGGGTTCATCTGGAGAGCCAGGATTCCCCGGGTTGCCAGGTTCTTCTGGGCTCCCGGGCTTTAAAGGTCATAGGGTAAGTAACTGCCATCGTCGTCAACATCGTCTTAAATCTATCAATTGTTCTATATTTCTATCGGCAGGGCGAGACGGGAGAGACGGGCCCTAAAGGAAAACAGGTATTTTTTTTCATTGACACAAAATCCTTACGAAACATCTATTTAGTTTGGTATTATTGATTGCTGAATGAAAATTAAGTGAATCGAGTTTTAAATGTTCTTTTCATTTGATTAAGGCAGAAAAACATTTTGTTTTAATTCCAAATAAAAACACTTCTTTGTCATTTACAGTATATTCATAACTTCAATCCCTTTGGTCGCAAATGTAACTTTCTTTTTCCATTGAGAATGAAGACCATGCATCCCTTTGTCCTGCATGAGCTTAGTAGAAAAATGATTTGCTCAAAAAAAGAAAAAAAAACAAGTATTTACTATAGAGCTATTGAAAATGTTTAGTGTGGAAGTTCCCATTACAATAGAGAAAGACTCACTGTTAGTGATTTAAAAATGTGTAATGCTGACTTGAGTACTCGATGGAACACAACTTATTTGTATTGCACAAAAGCGAGTCATAATAGATAATAAATAGATAATAGGCTTTATAGAACAGATCATGAGCTCAGTGGATCTTAATAGAGAACAGTTTCTGTTTTTTTTTCTACAATTCTATATTACAGGAAGTTATTTCTTTGTTGTTGTTTTGATGCTCGATGTCTTGGTTACCTCATTTTATGTTGTTTTCAAAGCATTTTGGAATATCATATCATTTCGGTGCATCCCTAGTATTTACCCAACCTGGGCCAGTAACCAAACGTGGCTCTTTTATTGTACTTGTAAGTTCAGATGCTTGAAAAATGAAACAGATATTTTTTTCAATGAAACTTAACACTTTTATCTTGCATTTCTTTTTTCATTATTAATTACAAGGTCAACTTCAAAGGTCAAAAGCAAAGAAATACAAAGTATAATTTGAATGTTTTTGAATCACATTTACATGTTTTGTCGTAAATTATTAAAAACAAAAACAAACGCCAAGTATCATGTGTAAATTAAAGAGTAATTTACGCAAAAAATAGATTCAAACAACACAAAACACTACAAGTAATAAATGAAAAAGAATAATAAACACAAAACACAAAATGTACCTGCACATGGAAATATTAACGTTCAGGACAGTAGTCCCTCCGCAGCACACCTCTAAACAGTACTATAATACAATAAATAACATTTAATGTCATTATGTGTTTGAATTTTAATAGCACGTAAGATTTCTTATAAAGGTCCTCTCCATAGAGGGCGCTCTTGCAACATTTCCTTCCTTTATTACATTTGTGTGCCAGTGGAATACAAAACATCATTGTATCTGTCACATTTGCATATACATTTATTTATTAATCTTTTATTTATTTATTAAAAACATCTTTCTTCAATATACCTTCATGACCTGCACAACAGTCACGGTATATAACATGGCCACTGATTAAATGTAAATGAAAAGTAATAAAAACAAATAAAAAGTGTTAAAGAATGCAACAGTTTGGCTTTTTTTTATATTATTAATACAACCTATTGTAAAACAACATCAACAAACCCCGCAACTGCAGGAGTCACGAGCGACAAACACGTCTCTGGAAATCTCTGTACAAACAGCAATCACAAGTAGCTGCAGGTGCTTCAGTTTTTAAATCACGATGATATGAAAACACTGCCGGTAGGTGAAGTACATATGGATTAATCCTCAAACACAGTGTCGCTAATTCATCTCCGTAAAGGTTGTTTCATCAGATTTAGCTAAGCAGCTGCACAAACAGCCAGCAGGTGTTTTAATAAAAATGCGAAAGAGAAATGATTCGACTCGCATACAACCCACAAACACGGCGACAAAAGGTTCCACTGATCAATGGCTCGTCTCCGAAAACAAGGTGATTTAATTACAAAAGGAAGACGATGAACCAACTTGAAATTCCAGCTGTTGTCAGTGTGCGAAACAAAGTCGTGGGACAAAGTCTGTGAATCACTCAGTTGCCTTCATGTGCACCAGAGAACAGAGTGATGGCCCAGAGGAGCAAAGACAGAGAATATGTGTGTGTGTGTGTGTGTGTGTAGCAGTAGCTCCAGGATGAGGTTGCGAAGCCACACGCGAGCTAAAAAGTGTGGTTTGTTAAAGGTCACCACTCGCCGATTCCCATCCCCTCTCGGTGGGTTTCTCTTATTGGCTGCGAGTTGTAATCATGACCTTTTGTTTTAACGCACACACGAGCAGGAGCTTATGCGCGCACACACACAAACACACACACACACACTTGAGAATGTTCAGTCACAACATCCTCTAACAAAACATTGATTGTGGCACATATCCCTGGTTACCAAACACACAACAACACACAAAAGTGTGTGTGGGGAAAAAGAAAATTGACAAAGTCTTGACTTAAGTCTGATACATGTGTTTGCAGGGAGAGCGAGGCAGAGATGGAGAGCCAGGAGATCCAGGGGTACCTGTGAGTTTGTTTTCATTTGCTTTCTATAGGGGGCAGCAGAGTATAGTTCTTCAACAGCTGTCGAAGTCGAGCGTATTTTAGGGAAGTCAGTGTGAATACAGGGACAAAGTGTTCTGGAGAGGGCAGCAAGATGAGGCGATTATTCAAAGTCGCCACGATTAGACCAAACGCTGCTTATTTCGTCTGTACATTTAAACATATGGTTAAGCTGTGGTTATTATTAAAATGGATACAATATGTTGCTGCGGGATCTTACCAGTTATTATCGCAGACTATGGGGAGAAAACACGCCTCCTCTTGGTCTTTATAAAAACACGTGGACGACTCTGCGCGAGTGCGGCGTGACTGATGTGTCACGGCGCGCTATTACAGCACTTCTAATTGCTGTTCATGCATATCATTAAAATGACATTCATGCTGGCTGCTGGATCTCAAGACGGCACAATTAATTATTGTTCTTTGTTTACACGGACCATGAAAAATGAAGTTTATAGTCAAATGGGTGTGGAAATTAACTGGCAGATGGCGGTTCTGCAACGCTGACTGTCCTTTTTTTATGCTGATTATATGCCACAGAATTGTAGCTCCCTCTGACACCGGACATGAAACAATCCCTGACAAATGTTCTGTCGGTTTAGACTGACTTTAATTGAGACTTCAAGCTGGTGAGGAGGATTTTGAACTGTTAATAGAAACTTAACTTTATATGGCTGACTACTTGTGATGGGCTTTTAAATTGGTAGATTGATGAGGCTTCATGAAACATCTGAAGCTTCATCCTCTTGTTTGACACTTCTGGAATGAAGCAGCAAGGCGGGAGACACTTCTGTTTTCACGACAATGCAATAACACTGTGACGGGAGCCAGATTCGAAAAACTTCAATTAGGGATTGGGTTGGAACAATTAGGGATATTGGGGCCTCATGATAAAACAGGTATCATGATACAGTGTCTTCATTTTGGAAGACCACCAGATGGCACTCTCTGCTTAATAATCTCTGACTCTGTTCAACTATTTCAATGAAACCTGGCATCATTTTCAAACCGAGAATTCCATCTCTTTGCCTTTTTAAAATGAAGACAGTGTATCATGAAACCCCATCAGTTGTTTCATGAGGCCTTATCAACAAATCACTGGTGTCTACTAGTAATAACAGGTGTTAGAAAATAGCGATATAACGATATATCGCGATATTTCCTTTCCCGATACTGTATTGATATACAAAAGCACTGTATTTTTTTTTAAAATAACATTTTATTTTAATTTAACAGACATTTTATGGTTAATAGTTCAACAGCTAAAAAGACAATGGTTTTATGTTTTAATTATATGTCTTTAATTTTACAATTATTTGACAGTGTTTATTCATTTGTGTGCTGCATTTAAGAGTTATGGTCACTAGTTGGCATCATTTGCAATTTCCTTCCTGCCAAGACTGAAAAAGAAAGGATACACCAGACTGGAGCAGCTTTTAAAGCAGATGTTTGGACTCATTTAGGCTTTTAAACAAAATTTAAAGATAAAACAGATAGTGGATATTGCATGTTGCACCAGGTTGTTCAAGACCGTTTAATGCACCTCATTGTTCAATGTAAGTATAAGTTACATTTATTGTTAATATTTTGAGGAGCACTTTAGTACAAGCACTTTCATGTTTGATCATTTATTTGTTTTAAAAGCCAGATAAATGTGTTGTTTCTTTAAAAGAAACATGATACTGTTGTTACTACAATATCGCAATATATCGCAATATACCGCATCATCACACATGTATCGTGATCGGTACTGTATCGCCACATTCCTGCCGATACACATCCCTACCAGCCCTACTAGGATGGTGTTTACCGTCACCTACTCACAGCAGGAGGGTTGTCGGCTTAATTACAGTTTGAGCAACACTCGGGTCAATGAATCTAAACCGTCTGTGTACGTGACCAGTCGATATGTTCCCCCGGTGGACTGTTGATCTGTCCAGGGTGTCCCCAACCTCTTACCCCACTTAGCTGGCATAATCATCCACCCTATGAGATCCTATTAACCCCTTAGAGAGTAACATGTCCTGATTGTTTTAATTAAAACGATTGAATCTACTCTCGATTATTATTTCTCATTACTCGTAGGTGTCTTTTACTACGTTCACTACTTTTATCAATAATCTTTTTTATAGTGTAAGTTCTTTAAAGTATTGTTTTCCTGATTCTTCTCTTATCTTATTACAAATACAAGTTATAGAGTGAAAAAGTTCCAATCAATGAGTTGACCTTCCCTCCATCTAATAATGTTTTCCTACATTGAATACAACTTAAAATACATCCCATAATCAATATTAAGCTAAATCACCATTAAGATTAATGTAAGAATAAACAGCTCGATGTGGAGAGTAATGAGAGAAAAAGATAGAAAGTGACAACACCAGGACTCTTGCTTGAGAGTCGACTGGGTATCGTCCCTGCAGTCTGTTGCTGTACGGAAGACACTGGGAACGTGATAAAACGGAGAAATTTGAGAAGGAATTTAGTTTCATACATAGAATAATTGGACGGTCGATCTTGTCACAGCTGCGCAGAAGCCATGCGAGGTAAATGTCTTTATTTCTCCTCACTGGCAGATGGGAATACCTGTTGCTATGGTAACATAAACCCAGACCTGCTCATTCTGACAAGAGACTTAATATCCTTTATTTCACGCCTAAATATACTCCGATCAATTTAGAGAACAAATATAAAGACTTCTTAATTATCCATCCGCTGTTTGTATCCAGCACCAAATAAAGGAGGAGATTGTGTTGTTATAAATAAGCATAAAAGTTATTTATGCAAACGTTCATTTGCAAGTTTTGAGTGGCGGATACAACGCGATGAAGGGGTCGTGCTGAGCTCCTGAGACGTCCGTGTTGGAAGCGACAGGGAGAGCAGAGTGCTCCTAAGATTTAAATTGATTATAACATCTGTTTTAATTCGAACGGAAGCTCAACAAATCAAGGTTTGATGTGCCACATTAGAAATCAGACAACATTCAAATCAAACACAACATCACGCTGACAAGCCCTTGAAAATGAAGGCCACTGTGAGGGAAAATAACGAAATAGAAATCCACAAAGAACAAAGATGACAAAAATGTCATGGCCTTTTATACCTGCTACTTAATTACTGTTGAGAGACAAAACATCCTGCTTCATGGTTTAAAAAAAATTGATGAATACTCACATCAATGATCAGTCAGAAACTGTCATTATTTGATAAATACACTTACTAAAGAGAGCATATGAAAGTAGGGATGGGTATTAATACTTATGAGGTATCATGATACAGTGTCTTGATTTTAAAAAGGCCAGTAGATGGCGCTCTCAGTTTGAAAATTATTAATTATCAATTATCAATTAACAATCAAAGATCATTACACTGAGGGTGCCATCTAGTGGCCTTTTCAAAATAAGGAACTGAATCATGAAACTTCATCAGCTGTTTCATGAGGCCTCAACAAGCCGTAACCACTTTGGTCGTAAAAGGACCAGAAGAGCGTAGATTTCAGATCGACTGTCTTTATCGCAGATAAAAAGTTTGTCTTAAACACAAACATTCACCGGGATATATAAAAAGTCATCTCTGTGATTTGAAGGACTCTTACTCCTCATTGGTATTCGCCTGGCAAATCCTCTCATGCACGATGTCTCATGCACGCTCACTTTTATATAGGATTTTTCGAGACATGTTGGCATTCATTCTTTAAGTACCGTTTAACACTGACACCATTCTAAGAGTTCCAATTTGGCACCCGTATCGAATTAAATCTATATGATAAACATAGACCCATGATCAATAATAAAGTAAGTAAGTAAGTAAGTAATTAATTTGTATTTGTATAGCGCTTTTCCAGACCAGGGTCACAAAGCGCTTAAACAATCAAAACAATACTCAATAAAGTATATACTTTAAAGGTCAAGATAAAACTGATAACACAAAAGGAGTTCCAGAAAATCAAGGAAAAGCCTGAACAAATAGAAACGTCTTAAGATGTTTCTTAAAGGAGTCAGTAGACTCCATCAAGCGCAAAAAGAGAGGAGGATCGTTCCAAAGCTTAGGAGCAACAGTCTGGAAGGATTTCTCTCCTCTGGTCCTGAACCGTGTTCAGGAACCATCAGTAGATTCTGATCCACAGACCTCAGAGCCCGAGCTGGGGTGTAAGGCTGGATCAGATCACTGATGGAAGGAGGATAGTTACCCAAAATTCTAACTTCAATTATTTCCTACTCACCCTCATGTCTACTAAGTGTTCGGATTATTTTCAAATTAATCTGTTCCTTCTCAGAGTTAAAGGCAAAAATGTAAGTCCATTTTATTAAACAGACTGGCGAATTTCCTCCAAAAAGACACATTTAAAAACATCCATACACCTCCGTACTGCTCGTCTGTAAGGTCCACCTTGGACCTTTTAATGCTTGTTTGTGGCAGGCGTTGAAAGACCTACAGCGCTGTAAACTGGAAGTACTCCAAAAGTACGAAAGTGTAGACAGTATGCTGTGTGCGCTCTGGAGGCCTAGAAATGGGCGATTTACTCTAAAAATACCCTGTAAGATAAAAATATAAAAAATAAACTTGAGGTAAGACACTTTCACTTCATTCTAAATTCAACAATAATTACCTTACCTTTAATTAATTAAGGTAAAACGTCTTGAATAGTTAATCATAGATAAAAATTGATTTAGAAATTAACATTTTTGTCCTCAATGGTAAAATAATGAATATACTGAATATTTGATCTAAAAAGGGCCTTGATGAGTTAAGATGATTAAGTAGATTCTGTCTATCAGATAGATTCTATTCCAGCTCCGATCCATTTTCAATAATGTTGTTCGGCAGAAAAAAAGGGTGACTTGGGTTCTATACACAAGTCTTGTCTATGAGACACCATGTCTAGTCTATTGTTCCCTCTCTATAAGTCCACTTTTCAGAACAACTCTACACAACACTCTCAAGGCCAATCGCATCAGCAGTGAATCAAAAGAGTGGAGTTGAATAGCAGACAGATTATGCCTTCAGACAGATTTCCCTTTTCCCACCAGCTGACATAAATAAGAACCTGCAGTGCAGCTCAGTATACCTTCCCTTTTGTTTGAGATATTTACAGCAAAACTCAAGCTATCTTACAGACTTGCCTTCATCCAAATTTAAATGATTATGTTGCAAACTAGCCTCGAGTTATGCATCAGGTCCTATGGCTCATTTCACACACATTGATAAAGCTGGCTTATATTTAGGTGAATATTGCATGTATTTACATTGACATTTTTATTTGGCCACTTGGTTCCAAAACCAGCTTTTCCACCTTACAGTGTAGATTCATTTATTTCCTTTAAGATACTAGTGATGTTGAAGCTTCATGAAGCGCTATCCTTCTTTTTCAGAGCCCACTAGATGGCACTTTGCAACAATATGGCACTGCTTCATGAAGCTTAATGGCCATCACTGATAAATACTCTGCTTTTACCAAGAATGAAATGGATAATATAATTTTTATTTATCTTTTTTTTTACTATGCCAAAAACACAATCACACTAAATATGAAGAAGTAAGTAATAAGTAGTTATTATTTGTAAAACGCCTTTCTCACACCAGGGTGACAAATCCCTTCAACCTACAATCAAAGCAATACACCGTTAAAATACATGCTTTAAAAGGCCAAGACTACAGGTTTCTACTGTTTATGTAAGTTCTTACGGTGTCCTTATAGTACCAGGTACTGCCATATATCCCTTTTACTGAAATATACACACGGTCATGAAAATTGGACTATATTCTTCCATGGTATTCCGAATTCTAAATGTCCTCTCTTTAATGTCTAAATGTGAGATTTCAAAATTGCCAACTGTGTCAACACATGTTCTAATTTCAGTACAAAATGTGTCTTCTCACCTCAGTGAAATATGTATCAGTTGCATTAAATCTCTTATAAATTGTCAGTGAAACTTAAAACAGTGAAGGCGAAATGACTTTTCCGTTGGCTTAACCAATAGGGAGGTCCGTGCTTTCATGTTTATGTGTTGGAAAGTCTGATAGTTTGCGTGAAGATTCACCTTTTCCATTTAAAGCTGTAATTTTAAAGAAAATCATCTTTTTTCTAGGAGGTACCACGTATATCTTTAAAACAATGTTCTTCTGCTCAGAAATTTTCGAGAAACATTGACATCACTATGATGGTCAAATACGATCAAATTCACAACAGTAGATGGTAAAAAAAAAAAGACAAGCCTTTAATGCCAAAGCGCCAGCATCTGTTTTCATCTTCCCAAGAAATTTAAATTACATTTTTAATGACACAAATTTTGAGTGGAGAGACATTTATTGGGCTCTGAAAATCATTTCCAAAATTAACAAGAAGCTTTTATGCTTAACCTACTTCAGGGGATTCTCATTTTCATTGAGTAAAAAGGGTTGGGAATAATAGTCCAAAGCATGATATTAATATAAATAAGCACTAAAAGTTCTGGATGATGTTGGGCTGTGTGGTTAACCCGTAAAAGAGAATGTACAAACATGATAGAAGTTCATCTCAGGATTGTCATTGACGGAGTAAAAGTAAGTTATAAAATCAATTGAATCCAAGGGTTTTAATGTCTTAATGTTAGTGATGGGCTAATGAATCAGTGTCCACTAGATGGCACTCTCTCCTCTAATATATTCTGCTTTAAAAGGCTGTTTCTTTGAAACGTCACATCAGTTTGAAATTGAGGGCGCCCCCTACTGACTCTAAAAAGCAGTACATTGCTTCATGAAGCTTCATCAGCCCCTGACTACATAATATGATGAGAAAAAAAGGAAGGGAAGAAAAACATTTTTACTAGGAAGGACATAATGTGACAAAGAGAAACTGTGGACAAAACACTTAATACAATGTTTTTCTGTGAATTGTTAGTATTTGGGCCGTCAAGAAAAACATATTTTCTTTTTAAATTTCATTGTTTTATTCTGTCTTCACGCTGACTGCATTAATACAGTCAAATGGCCGCATTCGGTTCCCAGGCTTCACTTGGCTCAGGTGTGGTCTGGAGGTATATTTTTTGAATGTGTAAATAGCTGCGACAAGACTAAAGTGGCTCCAACAGGTTTTAAATCTCTGTCAAACCCGGGCAGTAGAAGCAAAAGCATTTGTTGTGACCGCTGACAGACTTGCATCCTTCTTCTAAACGGATGACAACATGATTGAAATAAAGAATTGATCGGGCGGCTCTGGTCACAGGAGGTATTATGAGCTCAGGATGGATTTATGAGTATCTGAGACTGGATTTGATGGACAGTAATCATCACTATGGCAATTGTTGGATAACTCTTAACAACATTTTATATGCGGCAACTAGATTTTGATTCAGATATAATCTACAGTTGCCGTCATAAATCTGATCATTCTGTATTTGCTTCGTGAAAGTGCCTAACAGGCAGACAAGAAGTCTTGCTCTGTGTCCTGAAGCAGCACCATAATCGTGTTGTAGGGAAAGAGAGGGATGGGGGAGGCAGAAAATGTGACTCATCAAAATAAAAAATCATGCCTGCGTTTTTTATACAACGACTACCTTGGAGGTGGAGACTTACAGGATTGATGATGGGCTGTGACAAACCTCCATGCTTGACCAATCACAGCAGACTGGGTGTGGTCATGGTAAAAAAAGCTTAAGTAAAAATTTTTGTGAGAATTTTGTACAAACAGACACATACTGATGAGTACAATAGAGGTCCAGGATCTATTTAAGTGACACTTAAATCAACACATTGGTTGCCCTTTGAAGTTTCCACTAGAACCCTCAGCCAATCATTCATCATTACATGAATTACAAATACAGAATATACAAAAATCTGCAAATGGGCTCCAACTTGGAAAAAAAAAAAAAAAAAATCCAAAACCCCGGAGACACAGGACTTACTCAGAGAAATAGCTGAGGTAAAGATCAGTCTCAGGAATATCCAAAAGGTTCAAGGGGGTGATCAGAGTTGAGGCAAACCTTAACCAATTTCCCGAAGGAGTTCTCCAAAGGGATTAATAGAGTTCATCCATCTATCTTGTCAGGAGATGTGATCAACTGGCCTCCAATCATCGCAAACCTGTTTCCTGCTGACAAGGTAGAAAAAAACCAACAGAATAGGAAGTGATCTAAGAAAATAAGACCAAAAAACAAGAATCATGATAGCAACAAAAAAAGTAATATCTTTATTTACATTTTCTTTAGCATTTGTCTACATTAAAGAGTTAAAATAATGATCAGAAAGACTTTCCTTTGAAGTACTCAAAGGAATATGTCGTAGAATATAAAGTTGATCCATATTTTTTTGCATGCATTACACCTAATATATATTATTTACTGTTGTTGTTTCTTTCTGATTATGCAATCCATTTTTCAGTAGTTTTTAAAATAATAATGTATTGGGGAATGAGACGGACCCAAATGCGGAGTGGAATCAACAGGCAAAAAAATAGAGTTTAAACACAGGTTTATTAAAAGTACCACTACGATAAAATGAACAAGAGTCACACGAAAAAATCGTCCAGAATCAGTGTCCATAACCCAGTCCAATTTAAAGCTCAACACAAACCGGGAAAGGAATAATCTAAGGGAAGACTGGAAAACAAAGAGAGCATCAGGGAAATACACACACGCACAGGCACTAGGTGAACTAAGAACAACAAAAATAGGAAATCTACGAACGAGAGGAGAATACAAACATGATATACCATGGAGCGTAGATTATAATCTGGCGCCTGCTGCTGGGAGAGGCGTGGCTTTACACTCTTCAGATGATGGTGTAATTGCTGAAGAGCTGCAGCTATTGCAGCAACAGGCGCTGAGGTTCTAAACCAACTCAAAGAAGCAGAACAAACCAGGAAGTGTGTCACAATAAAATAACAAGACGTGACACCAATAATTCTAAGCTGAGCTCCAGTGCTGCTGTTTGCGATCTTTTAGGCCAGGGATCCGCAAACTTTCTTGGGACCACAAACCAGTTAATGGTGGGTAAATATATTGACGGACTGAGCTCAGGTAAAGAGAGTAAAAAATAAATCATAAAGAATTTTCTTTTACTGATCATCTCAGCCCAGCAAACCTGTCTCTCGCCGACAAGGTAAAAAGGAAGAAAATGAGATAAAGATGAAACATGACAGCAAAGGAAAAAAAAAAAGTAGTATCTTAGACTCTTATTTAACGAGAGTCTTCATTAAACAGTTAAATAAAATTAGAAAGCCGTTCCTTTGAAGTACTTGACGGACGTATCAAAGGAATATGAGAAGTTGAACAATATTTTTTTGTTTGCGTTTACAACCCAACAAAAGCTAGTTTATGTTTCACGATGAGTCATGAGGTTATTTCTTGATTGAAGAACCGGAAGAGTCATTAGGAACACCGTGATGGCTCTGAGATAAAACGACAAGTGGGTTTGTATTTTTTCTTGCACAGGAAGCTCAATAGATGCATTTCCATCGTCAAGGAGCCAGCAGCCAAAAGTACTCGAGAGCAGATTGCAATAACCGATCTCAAATGTGTTTTGTAACCCTGTAGCTCAGGCAGTAAAGTATTCTGGATTAGGAATGCAGAGCAACGAGCGCAGCTTCTTTGACATACTGTCTCAGCCTTTGATATGGAAGCGCAACTTTCAAACTGTCTCCGTTTCTCCTTCCTCTCTTTTCCTCCCCCTCCTCCTCTGTTCTCTTTTCCATCAGGGTGAAGTGGGACCCAGGGGAAGCAAAGGAGAGGTTTGTCAAATTAGACTTTTTGGTATTAGATATAATCCATTCTCTGTTATTCAGCAGCGCAGTGAGCGGGCCTGTCAAGCCTGCACAGCCAGCGCACAAAAAACACAGACACGTTACAGTTAGGCCTGAAGAAACCTGCCATTTTCCTTCCCGTGGGCAAAAATATACATCACAAAAGCACTTGTCATATCAGAAATATCAAAGTCTCACTGTGCTGTCTGCAGAATCACAAATTATTTAGCCTCAGCCTCTGTCGGTTGTTCGAGTTCTGTGCCATAGGTCCGCGGTGACACATGTCAGGATGGGATCATGGCGGAGGCTTGTGTCAACACACACTCCTTTGATGCGCGACATGTCTCTATATTTTGTAACACAAAAAAAACAAAACACAAATAAGAGCTTGTTCAAACAATATTAAGGCTCCAAGGGTTCATCTTGAGAATAATTTGTTTGACATATAGTCAGTTTTCAGTTCATTTGTGATGAAAATATATTAAAAAATATAATTAATTAATCGTCTATAAATCATGTGTCTTGTATTTTCAAGATCTGAAGTTACTTGCTTTAGATTTTATGCTTAAGAGGGCATTAACTTTATACTTTAACAATGATTATTTAATCATTGAAAAGGGAAATGTTTGAATTGAATTTTTGAAATGTTTCGATCTTTCAAATACTTTATGATTCCTGCAGATAATAGTTGTGGTGTAAACGATAGACCACAATTACATGTAAACTGATGAGATGGGAAGGAAATAAACACATTTTCTTTAAACGTCAATTAACATTTTACAACATGCTGAAAGTCTGAAAGTTATTGTTTAAAATTTATATATATATATTTTAAACAATAACTTTCAGAATTTTGCACATGGAACATTCAATTTAGTTCATTCCATTTAAACCTCTGTTACCATTATTATTATATTATCCAAATCAAACTAATCGTATGAAGGTCACATTTTACATGTTTTTATCTGGTAAAAGTAAAAAGTAAATTAAAATAAATCCATTTTAAAATAGTAAGAAATCCATTAAATTAACCAAATTAAATAAAGTTGATTCAAATTGTTCTTTGTTACCTAATTTTTAAAGTTTAACTTAATACTTTAGTAAGAAAAGTATCTAATTTCAATTGTTAGTTACCATTAAGACAAAACAATAAACTGACAGAAGATCTTTTAACAATTTTTATAACCGGAAGCACCATTTTGAATCTTGCTTATTGCCCTTTTAATGAAACTAAAGAACAAACACGATCACAGAATCAAAGTATTCAAAACACAGTCCCACATCAATGAACTTCCCCCTCGTATAGTAAGAATGTGAGGCTTGACAGGACTGCATTCAAATCTGTAAAGGACGAGTCTGTTTCTAATGATAAATTTCTATTTTTTTTAAAAACTGTCTGATGAAATGATCTTGCTCTTCACCAGAGAGGAACATCCGGTGAAGTTGGCCCACAAGGGCCAGACGGTAAGAAAGGCGATAAGGGCCACACAGGTCACATTGGAATCGTGGGTCCCAGGGGATCTGCCGGCCAAGATGGATTGCCCGGCACACCAGGGCAACCTGGATATCCAGGGAAACCTGTAAGTGTGGCTGCCTTATAGAAACACAGCTGAATGCAGGATATATTTGTGTGTGTGTTTGTTTTAATCTCATTTCTCGTAACATTTTTCCCCGAGTACAGTATAGAAAAAAAAGGATAATTGCACTGATTATCTGTAATGAGACGCTTTCAGCTGCAATCATTCTTCAACAATTGCACACTTTGACTTACATACGTTTTCACATGTAGGTGACCAATTTATAAATCGAACAGTTTACAACTGTGTTTAAAACATTTACAGCTGTAATCAAACATTTTTCACCCGATCAGACAATATATTTGAAAAGTTTATGTGTCATTATATTCCTAGTTAATAGTTCCTGTTGCACTCATTGTCACTAGTTATCAGTTTTATTTATCCAGTAAATTTGACTGAAACAACCATCTTGCCGTGTATAGAATAGAACCAATAGATCATTAATCATATACATTATTATTTTCTTTCGGTTAGTAAGGAGACCACTGTTTTAGTTAGATACCTAAACAAGTCTGTGAATATCCTAGCAGAATATATCCTCTGCTTTGAACTCGTAACATGGAGGAATGATGTGTTTCAGGGCAAACCCCCCTCGGATGAACACCTGCTGAAGCTCTGCACGGACGTTTTACGGAGTGAGTATCTGCTTCCTATCATTTGGTTCAAGTGGAATTGTACTCTTGAAAACAGATTCAAGTCACTTCATGACACAAAAGCACTCCTAAAGAAAAGTTTGATGCAATTATCTATAGCTGAATGATATTTGTAGACCTCATTCCTCTTGAAGCAAGGACTTTCCCTTCTCACTGAGCAAAAGTCTTTGGAAAAGGTCGTCTCTGATTAAAGGAGGTGAACAAAAAAAAGTCCATTGATCCGACTGCATGTTAAAGGTATTTCAGAACACAACAAAATGAAGATCTACAATTTTATCAACCAACCCTTAAAAGTGAACCACATCTTGTTTATGTTTATTTGGCTGACTATGAAGCCCCAGATATGAAATGTAAGAAAAAAATATATATTATTAATTCATAATTTAAATTATTTAATTAATGGATGGCAGGTTAGCACCCTTTATTTCATCAACTCATAGCTCGGGACCCGAAAACAGAGGTTGGATCCCTAGGTAAAGTCATCTCGCACATAATATATATATTTCTGATGACCATTTTTTTACGTGCTTCTAACTCAGTGAAATTGCATTTTACTGAAGAATTTCACAACAAAACTATCGGCAAAAATAACATCTCCTCAACAACATTTTGGTCTGCAATAGTTCTGGATTAAACTCTCAGCTGTTATTTATGTGAGAATATAAAAACAAAACAAACCCCAAAACAATGTCTCTTATTTCCGCCAATGCCAAAATATATAAATCGATACATTACGATAAGATTTCAAAAACAATTACTTAAAATTGACAATGACTAGACAGTGATCAAATCTGGGATTTCGGGTCAAGAGCCATTCGCTCTAACCATGAAATTTACGGGCGAATGACATTAAAAAAACAGCATCGATGAATTAAAGGATTAAAATTAAAATGTATGGTCTTTGGCTCCGCAATTGACAGTTGGTGTCATGATTTTTAAATGAATTTAAGTTGAGTAGCCACAGTGCACCAAGAACACCAGACCAAATACATCTTCACCCATATGTATATCCCTTCATCCATCCATCCAACTATATATGGTGCTGAAGAAAGGTTTTCTGAGTTTGTGTTCCTGTTGTAATCTGTGATTAAGTTTCTGTTTACAAAATGCATATTAAGCGTGTTGTTTTTCCTTGAGCATTAATTTAATTGTGTTTTATATACCTCCTTGAAGCACAGCAGTCTGGACTACAGTAGAAAAAAACAATCAAATTTAAAGTAACTCAGCAGCACACTGAGGCAATGGATGTGGTTGAGTGGTGTTAACAACAATGATGCAGCACAAAAATACATTTTCTTTTCACCTTCGCTCATCCCAGTTTCAATAACTATTTCCTTGTCAATGAATTTGCCCTGCAGACCAACTCCCATTGCTGCTTCAGTCCCTTGCCCCCCGAGCCAACTGTGAGCCATGCCACAGTGTGAAAGGCCCTCCAGGTCAACCAGGAGCTCCAGGACCCAAAGGCTCGATGGGAACCCAAGGCTACCCTGGAAGGACCGGGACGCCGGGTTACCCAGGTCCCCCAGGAATGCAAGGAACTTCTGGATTGAAAGGTAACTATTAATGCGTTTATTGATTTTTCAACTTGAATGGTAAATCAGCGCACACCCTTAACCCTTAGATTATTATTATTATATTATTGTTTGTGTCTTCTCATCTGGACTATTGCAACGGTTTGTTTTTATGTTTCAACAAGAAGGAGCTGTCTCGCCTGCAGTTGATTCAGAACTCTGCAGCGAGAATTCTGACCCGCTCTAGTAGAAGAACTCACATTTCTCCGATCCTTAAAACTCTTCACTGGCTGCCAGTTTCTTTCAGGATCCACTTTTAAATTCTGGTTCTTACTTTCAAAACTATTCATGGTCAGGCTCCTCCTTACATCAGTGATCTGATCCAGCCTTACACCCCAGATCGGGCTCTGAGGTCTGTGGATCAGAATCTACTGATGGTTCCTGAACACACTTTCGGACCAGATGAGAGGAATCCTTCCAGGCTGTTGCTCTTACGCTTTGGAAAGATCTTCCTCTCCCTCTGTGTTTGATGATCTACTGACTCCTTCAAGAAACATCTCAAGATCTTCTTATTCGTGCAGGCTTTTCCTTGATTTTCTGAGACTCCTGTGTTCGTCTCAGTGTTGTCTTGACCTTTTAAGTATATATTTTATTGAGTTTTCTTTTGATTATTTAAGCGCTTTGTGACCCTGGTCTTGAAAGGGCTCTACAAATTATTTACTTACTTATTATCTTTGAATCGAGATGTTTTCAGGCTGCCGGTCGACCGAGAGATAACACAAGGGTTTAACAAAGTCAAAGTTTAAAGTAGTGTTGTCAAGTACCCTTCAGAATAAAGTGCGCATCTGACAAGTTCGTGTCTCAAAAACACGATTTACAATGCTCATTACGCCACATAAAGCAGGCTTACAGAGGGGGAAAAGTGTACCAGAGAACGTCAGCAGAGCAACAGCATGATTATGAGCTGGATTTGATTCATCAGCGCCACGAGACCGAACGGCCGATAAGCTTTGGAAGATGCCAAACTGTACCACTTCACCGCCGGGTGAGATTTCGGCTTGTTAGCTCACAGACGCGGACACTTTTAAGAGACATCAATCCTTGCTCAATGTTCAACAATAAGAACATAACCGCAGATTAGAGTCTCACTTTTCAAACCGTGCCAAATTGACTGCAGGCTAAGGAAATGCTTGTTGCTCATTGGTGTCGTTTAGATTTGCCCAGATGAAGGAAAATATCCTCTTATTCAGTCATGCAAATGAAAACGAGTTTCACACATCAAGTGTGATTTACTTTCTGGTCGTCGGAGAGTTACTCCGAGCATTAAGATGGTTGAAGAGAACCATAACTAATTATAATGTAAACTATTAGCCTAGAGGTAATCGTCCTTGTCTTACACATATTTAACAAGAAAAACAGCATGTAAATCCAAATCCTGACATCCTTACTCCACTACAGATGCTTAGATGAGTTATTTTATGGATTCAATGGAATCTAGTAATCCAGAAAAAACAAACAATTTTAGCTACTCTACGTATAATACGTATAATCTAGTCAATCATGAAGCACAAAGCACACTTACCTGAGGTGTAATTTCAGCATTTTGATGCATCTCAAAAGACTTTCTCCGACTTTGCTACCCCAAAAATGGCCAACTAAACCTACTTAATAATGGTACACTGAGGGGATGAGCATTCAATTTTGTTATAACTGGGAAAACAAGGCTGGGGATGGATGTGGGGGGATAACTGTTTTGTCCATTTCATCCAATAATTCCATCATACAGCAGACATTTTTTATCTTATATGATTGATCACAATGTGGTGCCAAAGACCATGCCTAGTTACCGAAAACTCCAATGTAGTCATTAGTAATGATGGGTTAAACCAGCTGATGTAAAGAATATATATCATCAGGCCTCACAACACCATCACTAATCATTAGCCAGTTAGCTAAACAGCGGCTAATACAGGTAATAATCAACAAATTTTCATAATTCCAGGTCTATTAAGTGCACCTGACTAAAGGCCTCCGGTTTTCATTCATTCATTCATTCATTCATTCATTCATTCATTCATTCATTTTCAACCGCTTTAACCCTTACCAGGGTCGCAGGGAGACTGGAGCCTTTCCCAGTATCATAGGGCGAGAAGAAGGGGACACCCTGGACAGGAAGCCAGTCTGTCACAGGGCACACAAAGACAGACAACCATTCACACACACACTCATGCCTAGAGACTGTTTCCCAAAGTTATTATTCAACCTCTGTATGTTTTTCATTGTTACAAATAACCTATGATGACGTGAGGATTCAATCTCGTAACAAAGGACTTTGTTCTTAATGCATTTTCTTAATGAATAAAGTGCGCGTTGCTGCTGTGCAGCCGCTCAGAGCGGTCAATGGCTCATAAGGGATAGGATTTTTTATTTAACCACATGCAGAGCCTTCTTGGACATGTTGTGCGTCACTGCAGTCGCCTGTTTTGAGCCACATGACAAGCCTGCGGCGCACATCTGGTTATAACGTGAGAGATTAGGACGGAAAGACAGTACACACAAGTTTTTCGTTGTTGTTTTAATTTAACACAGAAATACAAACAAATCTTGAGGCACATTCAACATTGCTTTTTCATATAGCGCACCAGTCCAGCCTTTCGAAACCCGTGTCTCTGTGTGTTTTCCATGATGAGAGTGTGTAAGACACTAGTGTCTTTTTCAGCTCATACTATTCCCCCATGTATGTCACACTTTATCGTTTACTGCTAGAGTGGCCCCTGGTGGCTGTTGGTCACCAGAAATCTCAGAATGTGCGTGGGAAGTAGCGGCAAAAAATACGTCAGCATATTGTAGTTTTCAATTATAAAAACTCCACTTAATTTTGCGGGTATTAACTGTTTAGTAATGGACTGATGAAGCTTCGTAGATGAAATTTCCGAGCGATTGTCTCGACATGGGACAGAGTGGAGAAGGTTTGTAGAAACTCTACATCTAAACTCCCCCTGACTCAAGGTGCTTATCACATAAACAATTTCCTGAAGGAGACCTCCTGAGGGATCAATAAAGTTCTACCTACCTACCTACTAAATCATATCCGTAACTTCTGTAGATTGAATATTACGAAATGCAGAGGTGAAACGCTCTGACTTTTGACCAGGTTTAACCTTTTCAATGGCACAAATCATCACATTCGTCACACTAAGGCAATATATTATTTATTTTGTGTAATAAATAAGCACTAAAATCTACAAAAGATGTTTTTTCTAAGTAGCAGTGTTGATCAGGGTAAATAAGGTTAATACAGGTACATATTCAGTTCTATAGGAGTTTGGAATAGTGTCAGAAATAAAATGGGCAATTTTTTGAAGCGATAAAGCGGAGCACTGAGGGAAGAGTGTAGGTTTGGTATCAGAACATAATTCTGTATGATTGAGTAGGCAAGCAAGGAAAATGTGTTTATTGTTCGCATTCCTTCCCTGGGGCCATTTTGAAATGCTTTACAATGCAATCAGTCACAAAGGGAAAACGTAGAGTCAAAACTCAACAATAGAAACACACAAGTAATATATTCGGTTTAGAGTTTGAGAGTTTTTTTTCCTTAATTCATCTTTCGAAAATGAAAATGTGTTTTTTGAGTTCCTGCACATGATGAAGCATAAGAGACTTGAATGGAAATGAAACATTCAACCTAATTCGATTTTTAGTTTTAGTGTTGCACAATCTGCACCACCAGAGACTGCACGTAATAAATACACTCAATGTTTATGTGCTCAGAGAACCCTAAATAGAACAGTCTCTTGTTGAAACTGTATAGATCAGTAACCATGCTCATTTGGGAGGAATTAAAGTGTTACCTTTAAACTCCAATGGGGATTGATTTCATCGTTCAGCTTCCAACAATATAATAATTTTAAGCAGCCGTTTCAAATTACCACTGAACAAAAATTAATCTTTTTCTGCCTTCTCAGGTGACATGGGATCCAAAGGGCTCAAGGGCAGCAAAGGGGAGGGCTACCAAGGACCTCCGGGACCCCATGGACAGCCAGGTTTGTTAAAAGCTCATTTTGTAAAACTATAGATGTCAATACATTCGTCGACTGAAGTTCATATTTTTTTAATTAGACCTGAATGTGTCATAAGCATTCAAATTAGCATAACTGGCAATTACTAAACCCTATACAATATGACACCGCTTTTTTCGATTGTTGTATGTCAGGTACATCCAAAATTCGGAGTTTAACATAGTAGTAATGGATTGATGAGGCTGATGATGCTGCATCATTAAGGCCACATCAACCCATTACTAGTTCTTAGTATAATCAAAATTGGTTTAATTGGTATATAAAAAAATACAACCAAATTCCACCAACGCAGACAGTAAAAACTGAACTATAACGTTTTGCCTACACAGTCTACTGTGTCATTTTTTTTACCAATTTAAGTTTTAAAGGTTTTTGTTAGCCTTCAAACAAGTTAATAAGAAAAGTAGGTTTGACTTCCTTTACTGTTTGTGAACTCTCAATCATTGTGTTGAGAAAGAGACCAAGTAGCGGTAAGTGGATAAATCATCTATAAAAGGTTCCATTAAAGGTTGAATACAACAACAACATTTCACTTAGAGATTTTTTTTTTCCGATTACTCTTTGCACACCTTTCTCTCAAACAGTGAATATTCTGATCCCTAGTTCTCCTTTAGTTCAGTCAGTTTAGACTTTCTTCCAAACCTTTTCAATTAAAGTTGATCTTTGAAGTTCTCAACCCTTGTGTTATCTCAGGGTCACTTCGACCCAGAAGCAACAGAAGCGATGCCACAAACACATTTTGATTTTGGGGCCTTGGGTCACCTTGACCCTGAGATAACACCCAAGGGTTAACAATTCACATCTGAAATCCTGATCCTTTTTTTCGCCCCCATTTCAGATTAAACCGATTCAAACAACTGCAACTAGGAAAAAGAGATCTTTTTTTTTTTGTACTCATTTTATTAGCTGGTATAATAAAAAGTAACCCTGATGTTCCTTTCATCCTACAAGTAATGCCTAAGTCTTGGTGAACCATGACTTTCTCACTTCTAGCTATTCAGATGTTCTTCCTGAAAAGAACTGGCTCTGTTGAGACTGATACATATTTAACAAACGTGTGGGCGGATGCTCTGTCAGCGATGGAGGAGACAGGCGGTGAGGTGCTATCAAGTCGTGGCAGATTAGTTGAGGAAAAGCAATTTATGACTGAGAATCGTAACAGAAGTGACACACTGTGCCCGACCTTTGACATCCTCGTGATTAATGAAGCGGCTGCAGCACTCTTTGATATGTCTTGTCACTGCAGGTGTCCAAGGTCCGCGTGGCTTCGATGGAATTGGCCATCCTGGAAGCCAAGGAATTCCTGGGAAGTCCGGACCTCCTGGAGATCCTGGTAAAAGGGGTTATCCTGGAGTACCAGGCATTTGTGACGCCTCCGCCTGTTATCAGACCTACAACTTGAGGGAACATTACAGCAAAGGACCTAATGTGTGATGACACAGCAGCGTGGGAGAGGTTGCTCCCGGTTTCGACACCCATATTTTTGGAAGATGTGATTTACTGTGTCGCCGATGAACGTGTGTGACTGTGCGAGCGGATTCGTGTGGGGCACAGCTGCACTCGGAGCAGAAATAACCTCATTAAGATGAGCTGAACTGAAACGGGCTGGGGAGGGAATGGTGGCTATGGAATCCATGATCAAAGATGGTCGCTCTTAGCAGACCGGGATACGAGCTAACTTGGATGCTGTGTACTTTTATCTCCTAATGGCAGGTTTAAACAGTGGGCGCTAATCTGGGGGAAAACAGATTAGCTTTTGAAATTGCAGCACATGAGGATTTAAGAAACATTTGACATTAAACCAGCTACCTCTCAACCTCCTCTTATCCTGCTCAAAATAAGTTTGAAATTAACATTTGAATTCCCCATAAATTACAGTGTACATTTACGTGACAAAGCTGTGTTTAAATCTCATCACATGTTATATATATACATAAAGACACCAGCCTGCATTCAAAAACAGCTGTATATACAAGCGAGGAGGTCAAAACATCCATCAGAAATGTGGTTAAAAAAACCTTTATTCAACAGAAATAAACCATGTAACATATCATAAGTTGGAAAATTATTTTTGTTGCAGATGTTTTCTTAATTATTAAGTCATAGATGTGTAAGACTGTGAGTGGACTTTTTTTGATGAATGTCATGATTTTTTTTTTTTTTAATTACATTCTTAATATTTATACATCATAATGAATGTATCTTATTTTTGGAACAACATGAATTTAACTATTCCCCTGAATAAAACGTTTTTAAGTATATTTTTCAAGTAAAAATGTTACATGTTATTCAGATTATGGTGTCCCCATTTGTCCTTGTTTTACATTCTTAGAAGTAGGTTTAAACTTGACGTGTTAGCCATGACGGATGACTCAATGTCGGCTCCTGAAAGTGGAATGAACGCTTTACAAGTTTGGTCAAAAAGGAAGATGGAAACAATGAAAGACCAGATTTTTAAAATGTATATCTTTAAATTTTTGAATATCTCCCCTAACCACTAGCTCACTTCAAAGTTGGTACACAATCTGATGATGATTATATTTCTATAAATTAAACCTGATATGTGTATAGTACAAAACAACAGACAAAGCTAAAGTAAAAAGTTGTTTTGTTCATGTACTGAGCTTTCCATTTTGACCATCGTAAAGTGTTCCTCAGTGACCGTGCCCTGCTGGGGTTTTTGGGACGAGTTTTTTTTTATCTGAAATAAATGCCAATATAAATAAGGCTCCATTCTTGAATGAGAAAGTTAAATAATTTAAAGTGACAATCAGACTACAACAGATGCAACAACCAGACAAAAAGCAAATGAATACATTTTTGATCACAAAAAAACAGTGTCCATATCACAATCCAAGGGAAACTCAAAGCGCAACACAACTCGGGCGGAGAACGACGCTGAATAAAATGCCAAAAGGAAGGCTCTGGCACTAGGAGGACAAAAACACTGAAAGACCTGTTGTGGCAGGAGAGCTGGCGTTAAACCTGCCGCAAAAGTGCTGAATGTTTGACGAGCTACAGCTGCTGTGAGAGCAACAGGTCCCTTGGAACTCAAATCAAGATTCTAAATAAAATCATGAGACAAGAGAAGAAACACATTCTGCATAGAGTGACCGACAAATATTCACCGTACTTTTGCAGGTGATTTCCGAGATAATCAACATGACCATATTTTTGGATATAAATGTATTGTATTTTAGACAAAAATTAAATGAGGGGGTAAAATGACACCAAAATAAAGCAACGCATATGTGTGGCTTTTTGGTCTTGTGGCTACCATTTGTGTCATTATGGTACCGAGGACCGTAGCTAGAGGTGAACAAGCTGCTGCTAAGACAGTTGATTAAAAAAGTAAACTTCACTTAAATGTATCATGTGATCATGTATGAATTAATTTACCATACATGACCCCGTCATTAGTACAAAGAAAATAAGAAACTAGATACCCCATCTTTGTGGAGTTGAACTTGATGTGTAGTCATGTATGATGAAAATAAATGTCAAGGCTGGTCCAGTGACAAAAGTAAAGGCTGTTTTTCTTCTCCAGGTACAGAGATGTAGATATAATAGCTCACCATGGCAGCAGACAGGAAAAAAAGGGTGACTCATTCAACATTCAATGTAAGCAGCAAACAAGATGTTTCTAAGAAGGTGGACATGATTTGTCCTGGCTTTTTTGTACATTTTCACCGAGCAGAAATTGGCCTTAAGCCCAGGATCTTTTTTGGGTGAAAACAGACTTGAATTAAACATTTGGCTTGGACTGATAAGACAAGGGAAAAAGCAAAGCCTGGTTTCTTCTGGAAGTGGAGTAACACACATGTTGGCAGACTATGTTGATGTCCACGTTTGAGGAATCTGGTTTATTAAAAGAAAAAAAAACACAAACCTGCAGAGAAAAAATGCACCCCAGTGTGTGCCACCTACAATATTCAAAGAACAACTAATGTGTTGAATTAAGTGTCTCTTAAATTAGTCTTATTGGACTCATCAGCATGTGGTGTTTGTACAAAACTCTCTTTTCATTGAAATACTAACATCAGAAAATTAAGCCCCGCCCACTGAAAATGTACCATCTTTCTTGTGCTAAAATTGTGTTTACCATAACCACACCCACGCTGGTGTGATTGGTCAGGCATCAGAGTTTCTCATCGCGCGTCATCAATTACGAAAGTCTCCACCTCTAAGGGACTCATTGAATAAACAAAGCGAGGCGTGAAGGAGAAGTGAAGCCATTTTTACATTATAATGGACTCCGCTCTCGTAACTACTCGTTTGCCAAGATTTTCAGGAATTTTATAAAGTAATAACTTACTGCATCTTGGAGAGGAAGACTTTGACATAATTGCCCTTTAACCTTTTTTTTCATTATCACTGTCTCACTTTTATTATATCCTTAAAAAATTCTGCATTTTTTAAGATCTTTTTAAAATGTCACCCTTTTACTGCACAACATTTATACCTTACAGAATCTATACTATCTTGAGAATCTATTCTTCCATCTGTCTTCTGATTAAGAACCCATTTTACCATCTTCTATCAATGTATTCTTTTTTATAGAGTTTAGAGCTCGCAAATGTGTGATTAAAAAACAAGGCCACTTTACGGGTTTACGGTTGCTGTTTTGGAGCTTGAGCTTTTCATTGTCATCTTTGTCTGGTGCTTTCATTCCCTTAAAGTGATCAGTTGTTCCCAAACAACAGGCCATTCCCAGTCAGTCGCTTAATAACGGGCCGCTCAGAGAAAAACCCAACTACTATTATTTTTAATTGCTATTGATTTGATCAAAATCGTTGTTCCCGATGAATCTGGGTAATTAATTTTGGAAATGTCATATTTTTCCTCAGATTAATTTTTTTTTACATAATGATGCCTCTTTCACATGGTCATTTTATTTTTTGGGAGACAGCTGTGTCATTTCCTTTAAAAAAAAAACAAAAAAACTTGCTGGTTGAATAAAATGAACTTTCAGTCCAAATTTTGCTGGGGGTAAGAATAATATATATATATATATATATATATATATATATATATATATATATATATACAGTATATATACTTCTCATATGTTGGTGTTTCATGTCTGGGATGTGTCACCCCGAGAAGTGACACCTTCAATAACCAGGCTGAGTGAAAGTGTCTTCGCTGCAGAAACGACAGTGAGAAGCCAGAGCTGCGTTGAAATTGATTTGCTTGTTGAGGTGGTGACATGATTTATGACATTCAGAATTTGCAGCTCGTTTGTGGATGGATTTCAATCTTTCTGAGTGTAAAAGTTTTTGAAAAAAAACGCCATTGGATAGGAAAGGTAACAACTAAAACTATGTGTTAGCTGCTAATTCCGCTTCTGGTAAGCCTCTGAGCGGCTGCTTCGAAAGTGGGCTCCTGCTAATATTGTCATAAACAGTCTTCTTCTATTATGCTCATATCTCTAAAGATATGTCTCAAGCATCACGGATCTACGATCGCGGGTACCAGGCAATTTCCACAAGAGCTCGAGAAGGAGATCTGGGATTCATGATGTCGGAACTCTGACGTCATCGGGCTTGTCGAGTGTGACAACACAACAAGCTGCCGTCTGCACGGACCTCAACGAGTGGTGGTCAGATCTTTCCTTTCCTCTTTTTAATTTGGCTTTTACAACCGAGTTGATTGTGAGTGACAGCTGTAACCCACGTGACCGCTGCTGTTCTCTTCAAAGGATGAAGTGATTCGTTCCTTTCTCAGTTCAGTTGAACTCACTCAGCCGCGATCGTGCCAGTGGGAGGATTCTATGACTCGCTGAATCCTCGGCGTCAGAGAACGACGTAGCCATCTACTCGTGGGGGTGGGAGAGAGGGACTGAGGTGGGAGAGAGGGACTTCGCTACAGAACATTTCGTTTTTAAGAATTTCTTATTTTAATATTTGTTTTTACTTAAACGAGGCCTTTTTATTTTATTGTTGATTGCATTTAAGTTTACATTACATTTTAGTATTATTATTATTTTTGTTTTATTTTAGTACAATAAAACATTTAACAACCAAGACATTTAGTCACACTTTATTTGTTTATTAGACAGGCTGGAAACACACACACACACAGTGTTTTTAAAAGTAATAGAATCTCTACTACAGCTGCAATGTTTGTTTGTGAACGTCTACACACAAGAGTCTGTCACGTTAGGCTGCTACTGAACGAGGATTCACGTCCGGTGATTCGCGCGACAGGGATTCGTTCAGTGACGAGGATTCTCATCCGGGAATTCGAGAAAGATTCGTTCAGTGAATGAACGAGGATTCTCATCCGGGAATTCGAGAAAGATTCGTTCAGTGAATGAACGAGGATTCTCATCCGGGGATTTGAGAAAGATTCGTTCAGTGAATGAACGAGGATTCTCATCCGGGGATTCGAGAAAGATTCGTTCAGTGAATGAACGAGGATTCTCATCCGGGGATTCGAGAAAGATTCGTTCAGTGAATGAACGAGGATTCTCATCCGGGGATTCGAGAAAGATTCGTTCAGTGAATGAACGAGGATTCTCATCCGGGGATTCGAGAAAGATTCGTTCAGTGAATGAACGAGGATTCTCATCCGGGGATTCGAGAAAGATTCGTTCAGTGAATGAACGAGGATTCTCATCCGGGGATTCGAGAAAGATTCGTTCAGTGAATGAACGAGGATTCTCATCCGGGGATTCGAGAAAGATTCGTTCAGTGAATGAACGAGTATTCTCATCCGGGAATTCGAGAAAGATTCGTTCAGTGAATAAACGAGGATTCTCATCCGGGGATTCGAGAAAGATTCGTTCAGTGAATGAACGAGGATTTTCATCCGGGGATTCGAGAAAGATTTGTTCAGTGAATGAACGAGGATTCTCATCCGGGGATTAGAGAAAGATTCATTCAGTGAATGAACGAGGATTCTCATCCGGGGATTCGAGAAAGATTCGTTCAGTGAATGAACGAGGATTCTCATCCGGGGATTCGAGAAAGATTCGTTCAGTGAATGAACGAGGATTCTCATCCGGGGATTCGAGAAAGATTCGTTCAGTGAATGAACAAGGATTCTCATCCGGGGATTCGAGAAAGATTTGTTCAGTGAATGAACGAGGATTCTCATCCGGGGATTCGAGAAAGATTCGTTCAGTGAATGAACGAGGATTCTCATCCGGGGATTCGAGAAAGATTCGTTCAGTGAATGAACGAGGATTCTCATCCGGGGATTCGAGAAAGATTCGTTCAGTGAATGAACGAGGATTCTCATCCGGGGATTCGAGAAAGATTCGTTCAGTGAATGAACGAGGATTCTCATCCGGGGATTCGAGAAAGATTCGTTCAGTGAATGAACGAGGATTCTTATCCGGGGATTAGAGAAAGATTCGTTCAGTGAATGAACGAGGATTCTCATCCGGGGATTCGAGAAAGATTTGTTCAGTGAATGAACGAGGATTCTCATCCGGGGATTCGAGAAAGATTCGTTCAGTGACGAGGATTCTCATCCGGGAATTCAAGAAAGATTCGTTCAGTGAATGAACGAGAATTCTCATCCGGGGATTTGAGAAAGATTTGTTCAGTGAATGAACGAGGATTCTCATCCGGGGATTCGAGAAAGATTTGTTCAGTGACGAGGATTCTCATCCGGGGATTCGATAAAGATTCGTTCAGTGAATGAACGAGAATTCTCATCCGGGGATTTGAGAAAGATTTGTTCAGTGAATGAAAGAGGATTCTCATCCGGGGATTTGAGAAAGATTCATTCAGTGAATGAACGAGGATTCTCATCCGGGGATTCGAGAAAGATTCGTTCAGTGAATGAACGAGGATTCTCATCCGGGGATTCAAGAAAGATTTGTTCAGTGAATGAACGAGGATTCTCATCCGGGGATTCGAGAAAGATTCGTTCAGTGAATGAACGAGGATTCTCATCCGGGGATTCGAGAAAGATTCGTTCAGTGAATGAACAAGGATTCTCATCCGGGGATTCGAGAAAGATTCATTCAGTGAATGAACGAGGATTGTCATCCGGGGATTCGAGAAAGATTCGTTCAGTGAATGAACGAGGATTCTCATCCGGGGATTCGAGAAAGATTTGTTCAGTGAATGAACGAGGATTCTCATCCGGGGATTCGAGAAAGATTCATTCAGTGAATGAACGAGGATTCTCATCCGGGGATTTGAGAAAGATTCGTTCAGTGAATGAACGAGGATTCTCATCCGGGGATTCGAGAAAGATTCGTTCAGTGAATGAACGAGGATTCTCATCCGGGGATTCGAGAAAGATTCGTTCAGTGAATGAACGAGGATTCTCATCTGGGGATTTGAGAAAGATTTGTTCAGTGAATGAACGAGGATTCTCATCCGGGAATTCGAGAAAGATTCGTTCAGTGAATGAACGAGGATTCTCATCCGGGAATTCGAGAAAGATTCGTTCAGTGAATGAACGAGGATTCTCATCCGGGAATTCGAGAAAGATTCGTTCAGTGAAAGAACGAGGATTCTCATCCGGGGATTCGAGAAAGATTCGTTCAGTGAATGAACGAGGATTTTCATCCGGGGATTCGAGAAAGATTCGTTCAGTGACGAGGATTCTCATCCGGGGATTCGAGAAAGATTCGTTCAGAGAATGAACGAGGATTCTCATCCGGGGATTCGAGGAAGATTCGTTCAGTGAATGAACGAGGATTCTCATCCGGGGATTCGAGAAAGATTCGTTCAGTGAATGAACGAGGATTCTCATCCGAGGATTCGAGAAAGATTCGTTCAGTGAATGAACGAGGATTCTCATCCGGGGATTCGAGAAAGATTCGTTCAGTGAATGAACGAGGATTCTCATCCGGGGATTTGAGAAAGATTTGTTCAGTGAATGAACGAGGATTCTCATCCGGGGATTAGAGAAAGATTCGTTCAGTGAATGAACGAGGATTCTCATCCGGGGATTCGCGAAAGATTCGTTCAGTGAAGAGGATTCTCTTCCAGTGATTCGCGCAGTGAACGAGGAGTCATGTTCGGCTGTGAACACACCTCAAGATCTTCTCTATTTTCTTCATTTCTCACGAATGTCACTGGTCCTTGTCTGTGAATGCACCAGGCGTCCTTTTTTTTTTTTTTTTTGCATTGTCCCTCAAGTGCAGTGAATGTGAACCTCGGGTCTGAATCATTAAACCTAGTAACGGATTGTTTGGCTGCGTTCAGGAAGTAGAAGAAATTGCAGTCAGGGCTCCATAAGCACCGAGTTAGTTATTTGGTGAATGAACGAAACTGAACGAATCTTTTGAACAAATCCTTTTAATGAACTGATTCTAGTGATTCAGTACTGTCAAAAGAACTGTTGATTCCATCACTAGAGCTCTGCACATCGGTCTTTTGAATGCTCACTCCATTACAAATATATCCTTTACTCTGAATGGTCTCTTCACAAGAGAAAAGCCTTTTATTGTGTGTCAATCTACCGCCCGCCTGGTCCTGCGGCGGTGTTCTTGAAAGACTTTAGTGACTTCTTATCTTACATTATTTAAATGGAATCTGTTCTTATTCTTGGAGACTTTAATCTGCATGTTTATGACATCACATCTTGCTCTGCTAAATAACTTTTTACTTTAACAGAAGCCTTTAATTTTGAGCAACATGTTTCTGAACCCACTCACCAAAAAGGCCACATTTTAGACTTAGTTTTTACTCTTGGCCTGGAAATTTGTAATGTATCTGTACATGATGTCCATCTTAGTGATCATTCTCTCGTTTTGTTTAACCAGCTCTTCCCTGAACCTAAGCCCTTAAATAGGTAGAGACGTGTCATCTCAGCCGACACTTTTTCTGCTATGTTTGACCCTCTTTACTTTAATGACTGCATAAACGTGGAATTCACTGTTTCACCAATCATTGTGTTGAAATACTGAATCAAGTGGCACCTGTTAAATCGTACTTGACAATTTAAAAAAAACAGTGCCCTTGACAAATGAAAATCTCCTGAGTCTGATGAGACTTTGTTGAAAGACTGAGCGTCTCTGGAAGTCCACTAGACTTGAGGTGCATGGACTTCACCTCAGGGATCTGATGTCTTCATACAATGAGATGGTGGAAACTGCAATATCTGATTACATCAGGAAACTGTTAGCAGACAATAAGAAAGTGTTGATGGACACAATCAATTCTCTCATGTCTCCTGCTCCTCAAATCACCCATGTCTTCTGTGAAGCTGACAGCAATGCATTATTGAGACTTTTCATTGACAAAACTAAATTGATCAAAGAAAAAATCCCTCCCCCTTTGTGTGGAAACCCTACTTTTACTGAGCCTATCGCTTCCTTGTGGTCTTCCTTTAGTCCTGTATCTCTGGGTGATATTTCGGCAGTAGTGAGCTAGATGAAATCCTCCTCTTCCACGCAAACATCACTCTACAGAGACGGCCTGTCTGAAAGTGTCCAGTGAAATCATGATTTTGGCTGGTCTGGGTAAATACATTGTTCTGGTTCTCTTAGATCTTTCCTCAGCCTTTGACACAGTTGATCACCAGATCCTGCTGAGAAGACTGAGGGATGAAGTGGGACTGTCTGGGTCTGTGTTACAGTGGTTCTCGTCAGACCTTTCTGGGTGCAGTTTCAGTGTCTCTGCCAATCAAATGAGGTCTAAATCAGCGGATATGTTGTATGACTCTGCAGCGAGAATTCTGACCCGCTCTAGTAGAAAAACTCACATTTCTCCGATCCTTAAATCTCTTCACTGGCTGCCAGTTTTTTCAGGATCAACTTTAAAATTCTGGTTCTTACTTCATGGTCAGGCTCCTCCCTACATCAGTGATCTGATTCAGCCTTACACCACAGCTAGGGGTTTGAGGTCTGTGGATCAGAATCTACTGATGGTTCTTGTAGTGTTTCTAACTGGCAGTGATACCAACACGAAAGCAGATCAGAATGCTGATTGCACGGCGTGAAAAAGCTTCAAGTGGGAGACAATGGAGACCAAGGTGAGTCACGAAAGGTGACTCATGGAGCAAAGGGCTAATTCACTAAATAATTGCACACAGGTTTGTTTGGTTCTTAGGACATCTTTTCTGAGCCTCATGAACTCAATCAACAATGTTGTTTTGTTCTTATTCAGTGTGAAGACACTTCAAGTAGTGTTAAGGGGTCTGGCAAGCATGTTGTTTTGCACCAGCAACAAAGAGAGGCACTTGAGGGGTTTGATGGAGAGTCTCAGCCCAGCTGTTACATAAGGCGCCTCCAAACATTGCAGCAAAAAAATGATATAGACCTCAAAAGACGTTATTCCACAGAAGCGCAGTACTGCCAATGGGAGTGATTTTTTTTTACTGTGCTTCTCGTTAGAACGTTTTACCAAACACGTATTAAAGTATTGTCAATCACGTTTTAAAGTATTGTCGAACACGTTTAAATGTAATTCCAAACCCATTTAAATGTGTTTCCAAACACGTTAAAGCATATTGACAATATAGACGCACAAAAATGTTTGGCTGCCCAAAAACTTGAGATCCAACCTCAAGTGTTTCAAAGAAATGTAAATACTGAAATGTAAAATTCTTTAAAAGAACGTTTAATTTCAATGCTGGTCTGACGACCTTGGTCATTGTCTAAGCATTTGTACACATGACATGGGAGTGTAGGTTGGTCAAAACTTTCTTCAGAAACATGTATAAAATAAGTATTTCACTTAAATATCATTGAACCAACACTTTAACCTCCTTTTAATGACGACACGACAGTACGTTTAAACGTGTCTGGCAAATCAGCCCAAAAAAAATCACTCCCATTGGCAGTACTGCACTTCCGTATTATTCCATGAAAGATGCAGCTTATAGTTGTTTTAGAGATAAATGGAATTTTATGAAACTTGCCAGGAAATGTAAGAGATGTTTCTAAAAACAACGTTAACTGTATCCAACTGGCTTGAGTAAGGACTCAGCAATAATAATATATTTAAAAAAAGCACATTTATGTATCAGGGATGTTTCTGAGTTTGTGTTATCTCTTGGTGAAGGTGAAGGACCTAGGCCAGCACATCTTTCTGGAAGCCAGGGAGGTCGTCCAACTTGACCAAGAGGCAACACAAGGGATACCACAAGCACAAAACATTTATTTTTCGAGCTACCGGGTCACCTTGATGCTGAGATAACACAAGGGTAGTTTAAGATTAGCTAAACATATAGTAAGTTGTATTTTTGTTTTATCTTGTGGCAAGATGCCGGTTTAAAATAAAGTCAAATTAAATTACATGTAAAATATTATGAATGTATTTTACACAAAATCATTAATAGCTTTTCAAACATTTGCATTTTAACTTCACTCCAAACAGGACACAGAAGGAAAAGAGCAGATCTCACTAACAGCTAGAGCCATGTTTACAATTCAACGTGGCGACTAAAAGCGATTAGAGCCAAGAAAAATCCCACCAAGTTTACAAGGAGCTGGTGCCTCCTATCACCCCAGGAAGAAATTGATGATATTATTGAAGTGTCTGCGTCAGGTCGTTACGCACCATGTATCTTTAGACCCTTGATCTCCCTGGTGTTTTGCAAAAATGCCTAGCGGTACAGAATCACAGATAACATTTGTGCAATGTGTGTTTTAAGTAAATGAAAACATTGTCAAACGAGAAAATCAAGACTCACGCTGAGAGGTGGCGATTTTGTTAAAATGAATCCGACGCATTCTGTGTATTCTTTTTTTAATCATTAGCGCTGACAGAATTTCCATGGGTTGCTAGAGTTCTCTTTTCCAGAGAAAATGACAATGAAAATTTATTTTTGTTCAACGACATATAGTTAAGAAATAAAGATTATCACATTAAAATATTATCATTTGTACAACTTTTTTTAGACTCCTTTTACTTGACTTTGGGAGCGGGTGTTATTAGGGAGCTCGGAGGTTATCAAAGGAGGATACCTCTTGATATATTGGGGCTTTTGTCACAGAGACACATTGTTGACATTTCACATTATCTCTGCTGGTCTGCTTGTTCCATTAAAGCTCTACAGTTTATCCAGAAGCCAGCAGCTTTTATTTACTACACTGCCCTTTATTGCTTTCTAGCAGACCCCTGCAAATGTTTCAACATATCGTGCCCACAGTCCATCCTGGTAGACTATCCACACTGGCTTGTTCACTTTGCTAATCATCAAGTAATCGGCTTGGTTTTCAGCTACTGAGAAGCTTATTCAGCTCATTCCCAACCGTTTGCTCTCTTGGCTGATAAATGTTGGTGTAACACCCATCGAGAGCTGCACCCGAGAAGGTCTTCCTTGGACTAAGTGATCCTAAATTTACTTTGGTGATGCTCTAGTTCAGGCGTCCCCAACCTTTTTTTCACCGCAATTCTGTTAATCTGGGCATTATAATTACGGACCTTCATATAAAACCATTTTAACCACTTGTTTACCGGTTTATTTTTGACTGGTACAAGCGTATTGACGTGTCAAGAGTCACAGGCTCATGTTATTTCAGAGGAAAGTCCATTTTCTTTTTCAAAACAAAACATTTCTAAGACTGTAATAACCATTAGAACAGACATTTTTCTTTCTGTGTGGCTTGGTAACAAATGCTTCACGGACCGGTAGCGGTCACCTCACTCCTTTAGTTTACTGACTGTAAGTCTTTTCTTTTTTTTTTTTTTAAAAACCTTCCACTTTATTACATGTCCTACCTTTTCTTTGTCATTCCTCTACATTGCTGCCACCACCAAGGAGACCCCTCTCCCGCTTCCTTTTCTCTATCATTTCAGCTGTGGCAATTACTTTGCCAGAACCTTGTCTTGCTATGCTTGAACTGCCAAAACCTCCTTTTTTGAGTCACAATATGAGACTTTACAGTCAGAAAGAGTTCCATTGAAAGTTTTTACATTTGTGAATAAAGGGCCATTGAAGACAAAAAGAAAGAACTTGACTGGATAGAACTGTCGCCTTCTGCTGACACCCGCTCGAGTCCATTTCCATTACCTGATGAAAAAAAAAACATAAAGCGAGGAAAGTTAGTTTCATTATGTTGTTGGATAGGAAACAAAGAAAGGATCCAAGGTCGAACAGCCAGCTCAGACAGATCTGGCTTCTGCTGACATGCAACAACAGAGCAGAGAAAATAATAAGAACACACAGCAGTTCTACAGGAAGATGAAATCAAACAAAAAGACTGAAAAATATTATTTCTCTATGGAAAAAGCGAGAGTAAACTATTCAAAGCAAATATCTTTTATGGCAATTTTAATTCCAGTCAAGTTGGGATATTGAGTAAATTGTGAAATAAAACAAAAAACACAAAAACATTATTTGCTAATCCTCTTCAAGCTATATTTATTTGAACAAACTACAAAGGCCTTGTATTTCAATTTGAAACTGATAAATGACTATCCGTTCCAACATCATTAAATAAGTGTTTGGGAACGGAGGACCCTAATTGTTGAAGCTTTGGGGGTTCCTGAGGGCCTTATCAACCCATCACTATCATTTACTGAGTCAGCAGTTTAGAGCAAATCTGGAGAGTATTGCCGTGAAATACTTGCTCTATTTCGTTATACTCAGGATGATGAGAATCATAGAATTGTAATATTAAAGAAATATGTTTTTAGAATGCTCTCTGTGAAGGTCCCTCCATTCTGATATTATTCTGATAGGTAGATTTAGGTTTGATTTGAGTGTCTTCTCTAGTACGCAACACCTCAAAGGCTGATGAAAGAACTCAATGTTACACAGACAGAAATGTTGCAGCACTTTCAAACTTGAAATTCAAACAAAGAAAAGAAGGAACTGAAGTTTACACTGCATTCAGTTATCATGTATAATCACATCAAGGACAGAGTTTCAAAAAAAATCCAAGCGTTTAATAAAACATGACTCATCACTCACTTCACTTTTAACACACCTACGCTCTACCTTGACCTCCGAGCCACTTCCCTGAATCTCGCACCTGAACTCATCGTGTTCGCTAACAAGAATGGCACTCTGAGCTTCCGCTCCTGACTCACGGTGAAATATTCAGCTGTCAAGAATGAACAGCTTGTTCAGCTCGAAATATTGTTTTCGGAAGTCTTCATGACTATTTTTCACAAGCTCGGTTCAGTCAGGTCATGTAAAGTTTAACAGCTTTAATACTAGTTCCAAGTGACAAAAAAAAAGGAAAATTCTGGATTGAAATATTCAGCTTCTATTATTTGAGCTCTTTGCAGTTTGAGCTCAACTGCATAGTCAGTTTGAAGAAAATAGTGTATTCACTTCGCTCTTTATTTCTGATTTCACTCACAAAGTAACAATTATCCTACTTTAATTTAAAATATTTCATAAAGATTTTATTTAAGTAGACAGACATGATTGTAAACCATTATAATATCATTGTTTAAGCCTCATAAATGCATTTGTAAATGCATTATTATATCTTATGAATGTGTTTGTAGAGCACAGGACCATTAAAACAATAAAAGTCTTACATTTTATTTTGTATCTTAGAGTAAACATATCTCAGTACCCTTAATATAATAAATTAATATAACTAGTTTATCTTAAATATCTGGTTAAGTAAACAGTCTTGGAAACATTTTGTTCTGAGTCTGGTCTCAAATAGAACATGTTATTAGGATTTTTTTAAGTTGCGATGTAATTTATAAATGTAAAAAAGAAAGGTTCTTGTCTCAATCAATGTATCTTTTTTAATTACAAACAATGAACTTATTTTCAGACTGGCCTCATTTCCAGTGGTAATTTATTTCACATCATCTGTCACCTCTTTCTATCATTGCGTTTGTTCCTGGTGCGCTAGCGAGAATACCATTTCTTCACAAGTTTCAGTCACAAACAGAATGATAAGAAGATCTAAAAAACTTGGTAATATTGAGCAAAAAGGCATTTTAAGGATTAAAAAATGACAGTGAAAAAAAAGGAATTGCAAGCAAGATCATTTTTTGCATACTTGGAACATCCTCAATGAGAAAATGACATTATATGTAGAAACTACAGTTGCTTCAAATGTGCTCATTTTTCTTCTTCGTCATGCAAGGACAGCATGTGCTGGTCAGCGAGACCACGTGACCCGCGTGTGAACATGGACACATGTGGCCGCACAGTTCCATTAGAAGCTGTGAGGTGACGTTCAGGATTAATGAGGTAAAGAAAAACATGCACAGGAAGGTTGGTGTAGACGCTGCTTTTGCCTCGCCTGCGTTCACACAGTAATTTACAGGTAATGCTTAGTGAGTCTCATTAAATCTGATGATTCTAAAAGTGTGCTGGCTTTCATCTTTTGCCAAGATGGCAAATAAGAGCTTTGGAAATTAGAAGAGATCTTTTGAGAGGTTATTTAAAGGTTTTAAGATTTGTCCTTATTTTACTTTATCTTATTGTGAAAGAAAGTGTCCAATAATACATAGTAGACGTAAAACAAAAAATAAAAACATGAGTTTATTTACTAAAAGAAATGTTCATGTATGCAGGAAAGTCTTTATCCTTAACTTGTATCCTTTATCCTTTTTTATTTTCTTTTATATTTATCGGCAATAAAAGACAAAATAGATAATTGTCAATCTTTCAAGGTAAAGTGTTATTTATCATGGTGATTTCGGAGATTAAAAATATGCTAGTTTATTAGAACCTCAAAAAAATGATTAGAGATAAAGAAGGTGTTTTAAAAATACATTTATATTTGTATAGTCCTTATCTGCATGCTGAGCAACAAAATTAAATATATATAGTATCAAAAAAACACACATGCATCCTGACCTGAGAAGTGACACAAAATTAAAAAGAATAATATTTTTTAAAAGTGTTAGAACGTCAAAATGTATGAATTCAAGTAAATGTTTTTTTTAAATGTATTTATTAATATGAGTTTTGAAAACCACGATACGCAACTTGTTAGGAATTTATCTTTCAAGAGATTCGCTTTCAAGAGAAATTGTAGAACTTGGTGGGAGAAGAAAGTGGGCCAGACTTTTGAATTGAAAATGTAGTTTTCTCCAAAGATCATGCCTTGAGGGGGGGGGGGGGGGGGTACTTGTGGTCAAGTGAACTGCAGACATGTTTTCTTCTTTTTCTTGGAAAAAATAAATGTCTGGGAGCACCATGAAACAAGCAGAAAATAAAGTGTGAGACATTCTTATCAGACTTGTGTCGACCGCTTAAACAATACGTTGGACAGATTTTCCATCATACGGTTCCAGCGGCGGCCTGCGAGACGTGTGTCATCCATGCCAGCACCTGCAGCCATCAGCGAGTCAGCTATCTGGGCTTCTTGTACACCTGCCAGCGTGCTGTACCTTCCAGGCAGTGGCCCAGCCAGCCAGTGCTGCCATCAGGCTGTCAGCTCTCCAATCAGTGGACCTGCCAGGGAACTCTCCCACCAGCCGCTCGTGGAATGAGGCTCCCTGTGTGGCCACTGTCCAGCTTTTACCCCCAGGACATCAATCAGGATGAGGTAAAAGGCCCAAGTGAGCACCGCTGCTTTAGGTTCTCAGGTTCCCTGCAGTCTGGTTTGATTTTCCTGATAAAGGAAGGTGATTTGCCGCAATTCTTTTCCCTCTTGATGCCATAATTGATAGTTATTTCTGCTGTGACCTTCTGTACTTTTAACTCTACATGTGCTTTTGACAACTCGAGCTAAACGCTGCTTAAATTAGTAGCTAGGAAGAAAAGAAAGAGCTGTGGGAGATTTTGAAGACACAATAGATTGACTGAAATCCCAACGCATCTGGCGTAACCAAGTGCATCTCAAGTGACCACAAACAAATATGATTCCTGTGTGATTTCTTCTCCAACACAGCCATCAGAACTTGTTATAAAGCCTCCCTGCAAGGCTAGTTCTATGTTAGTCTTTGTATCCTTTGTCTTTGTTGTTTCTCTTTGACATATGTTCTTTGTCTTTATCTTTACACTTAGATTGTGTCATCTTGTTCTTCCTTTGTATGTTCTTCTTCCTATTTTATTTTTTATGTATTATTTTTTATTGTTTATGAAAATTGCTGGCTATTGGTAAAAAACAATTTCCCGAAGGATACCTCCTGAGGGATCAATAAAGTTTTGCCTAACCTAACCTAACCTAGTTACATTTTCATCAAGCTATCTGGTATGTACTTGTGCCACCAAAAGACCAAAGGCAGGATATTTGTCAGTTATTATCATTGGGCTATTCTATTAAACCTTTTGTGTCTCATGAAGACTTGAAAAGGTCCCAAAATGTGTTTTGATGTATAATAAATTGAAGAATTAAATGTGGTGAGATACATCACGCAGTGTTCAATGTCATTGTATATATAGACTTGTATATGTATATCAAGAAGTTTATTATTATTATGCTATCGAAAATACCCTTTTTTTTAGTAGATACATCAAGGAAAACCGGGCAGGAGCCAAGATCTTAAGCAGGTATGATTGATTTGCCCTGCCTTGTAACACATGACAAACAAACCCTAAATCCCTTAACCTAACATTAACCTTAAATTATCTCTTCCTGTTTCCAATTTCAATATTTCCAGGAGATTTTAATTGAAACACCTAATTTTGATGAGACAGAAAGATGAAAAAATTGGCGAAAATAGTATCTAACAGATAAACATGAGGTTCAGTTTTAAGCTTTAGCTAATTCATTTGGAGAAACTAGTGGTGGGTGTATGAGGTCTCATGAAACAGTATATGTGGTATCATGATACAGTGTCTTCATTTTGAAGGCGACTAGATGGCACTCTCAGTTTATAATGATGCCAGGTTTCATTGAGTTTGAAGCTCAGAGCTACGTTAACTTATGATGCCATTTAGTGGCCTTTTAAAATGAAGACACTGCATCATGATACGTCATCAGCTGTTTCATGAGGTCTCAACAACCCATCAATGGAAGCTACCAGACTTACGTCATTTTTTATATGTGATGTACAGAGGCTCAATCAAACATAAAATCCTCTTAAAGGGGAAAAAAGTCTGATTAAAACTTTAATGAATATCCCTTTTCACTAAAAAACACATTGTTATCTTCAAGCTCTTAAGTTAATCTTTGCCATCACTCATCCATAGGTGTTTTTTTATTTATAAAAGTCAAAACTTTATATTAAATTCATTAGCGTGTTCATGTCTTTGTCCATTTAATTTTCTTTTACTTAATAACAGTTCATTTTTCTTCCCGCGTGTCCACACACACACACGCACACGCACACGCACACACACACACACACACACACACACACACACACACACACACACACACACACACATTGAATAAAGTGTACAGATAATTGAACAAAGTTTGCATAGAGTTGGGAAGATGGACGAAAGAGGCCTCTCGTCCTCCTGACACATGCTGTGTTTCTTGAATTCTCTGTTACTTTTTAATAGAAGTGTCAAGAAGCTCTCAGGGGTCCTCTTCTTGTGGGGAAGGAGAATTAATTGGAGGATTAGAGCTACATGCACCCTGCACTGTGACTTGACTTATAACATGGCTTTGGGCTCCTCAACTCTACCTCTTCTGTCTCTTCAGTTGTCCATGCATCTGAGAGTGTTTATTTGTGTGCACGTCACGTTGACAACTAAACATCTCCAACATATTTCTCAAGTGTTAATTTAATTATATAGATGACATTGGATTTATTCATTCGTTAGTGGTGATGTCCAGATAGTGCCATCTAGTGGCCACCCTAAATAATGACACTGCTTCATTAAGCCTCATCAACCCGTCGGTAGCAGAAACAGCTTTACTTCTTCTACAGGTAGCATACTGAGGTCATTTCAGACCAAACAGGGGACATAGTTGCTCCAACATGTCCTGGGTCTGCCCTGAGGTCTCCTCCCAGTAGGACAAGTGCCAAAAAACCTCCTCAAGTAGGCGTGCAGTATTCTCAACTCAACTCAACTTTATTTATAAAGCACTACAGTCGATAGAAAGTGCTGTACAGCTACATGAAAGTGCTAAAAAAAAAGCACAGTTAAAACACACATAGATAATACAATATTAAATAAAACAAGTAAAAAGCACTAAAAACAGCTCATGCTCAGAGTCTCATGCTCTGTTAAAATCCAGAGAATAAAAGTGTGTTGTAAGACGAGAATTAAAAATGTATTATTGTATTATTATTATTATTATTATTAGGTTAACATATTTATGCATTTATAACTTTCAAAATCTTATTTTAATTTGACAGGCTCCCACTTACCCCACCCTAGGCTAGATTCACTGGCGCTCAACCAACATCGTCAGTACTGGAAATATAACTACATATCAGCATCAGTGGGTTATATTCAAACATGACAAATGTTTTGTTTTCCGTAGCAAATGAAAAAATATCCCTTCATGCTGCATCTTTGACATTCCATGACATTTAAAGCTCTGTGGGAGCTCTTTAGAATTAAAAAACAGAGACAGACACAAAGCAAACTCAAAAATGTGTCAGGGACAAGGTGCTGTTTTCTAAACTTCTTTTTTTTTTTAATATAAGCAATGATTTACAAATGGGAATTTCACAAAAGGGCAAGGATAAAAAAAAAGTAAAAAAAAAAAGCTGTGTTAGATTGCTCTTTGGCTGCACTGAAGGACCTGAGAAGTCTTAATGTGTGTTTGTTATTAAGGGTCTCTGAATCCATCCTTGAATGTCTCATCCGCCCAAAAGGTCTCTGTCGCTGTGGCGGTCATGGTGAACAAAAGCAGATGGCTGCTTTTCTTTGAGCGAAGTGTGACGCATTTCTCAACACCTCACTTAATGGATTCATCAGGAATTTGATGATTAAAAAAATGATTTGGTGACTTCCTTTTTTCATTTCTTTATCTGACTTAAGCTTTAAAAGTCAAGCCCCTCTGTATTAAATGTTACTGTAAAACATTTAATTTCTGAAAAGACATAATATTATTATTAAAAAAATATATATTTCATCTGTTGTTACCAAATGTACTTTTTCTTCACATTTACCCTCTTTTCCGCACTACAAAAGTACTACACTCCAACCATAAGACCACTGATCTATAAATTCCAAGCAGAATCAGCGAAAATACATTGCAGTGGTAAAATGAAGCAAAGACAGTTTAATAATTAAAAGTGAGCTCTGGGCTCATTGAGTGCACCTTCCACGATTCATTAAAAGCTTGTTTTAATTACAGCCTGAAATATACCAGGGAAAGATGTATTTTCCGCTACATCATTACACAAGATGAATGGTTTTGATTGCTTTCTTTCAAAAGGCTTGCTGGATCTGACATATTATTGCAAGCGTTGGAGATATGAACATGCGATTGAGGATTGATGCCTGACTGCATGTTCTGACAAGCAGAGGTGAGTCATCAGCAGGTAACAAAGACGCAGATGAAAGTTTTTTTAGACACACTTCCATCACCTCCTTCTATGGATATAGACTTCCATTACTTTCTTATAGAAGATGCTTAACTCATGGAACAGCTCACGATGCATCATGATACAGTGTCTTCTTTTTAAAGGCCACTAGATGACACTTTATGTTTTTTAAAAAAGGAGCGAGTTGAATGAATAGATCAGAGCTAAAGATTATAACGCAGAGAGTGCCATCTAGTGGACTTTTAAAATGAAAACACTGTATCGTGATACCTGTTTTATCATGAGGCCCCCATAACCCTAATTGTTCCAACCCAATACCTAATTGAAGTTTTTGAATCTGGCTCCCGCCACTGTGTTATTGCATTGTCGTGAAAACAGAAGTGTCTCCCGCCTTGCTGCCTTATTCCAGAAGTGTTTTAGTTTGCAAAACAAGAGGATGAAGCTTCAAAAAGTTCTAGTATATAAAGCAGTTGTGCAAGACCTCATTTTATGAGCTTCGGAATGTATTGAGACTCCGTCCCATCCTGTCCCTCCCAGCAGCTGAACACTTGGTCCATTCATTTATTTCTGCTAGGCTGGACTAAGCGGGAGAAGCAGAGGTGTATCTAGTCCCACCCCCATTACCCTCAGAATGAAATCATAATCATATTTTATACTCGCGCTTATATCACTTTGGCATAACAGATTCTATTTTACGTATGACACTTTGACATAACAGGTTAGAACAGTTGTGTTCAACCATCCGTCCCTTGAACCAGATAGACATTATTTAACATCCTGCAACGTACAACTGTCTCAGGTTTTTCAGGCTCAACTCATTGCTTAGATACAGAATGTTCTTTTGTTATCCCCCTATGCCGTCTCCACACCATCTCTGATTCGTTTCTCTGACCTTTATCAGCCATCATGTATCATTCTGTACCGGTTAATGGTTGAATTTTTAAACTTTTTCTTGAAGACATTAAAGTGTTGCTGAATGCTTGACATCCTTTTCTAGTGCATTCCATTGTTTAATGCCTGTGAGCGGTATGGAAAAGCATTCTAAAGATTTTAAACTTTCTTCTTCTTCTACGTTGGCTTCTGTTTTTTTGTGCATAACCATGACCTCTAGCATTATCTCATATACCTGTCTCACTAGAGCTAAATCTACAGTTTAACTGCATAATAGTATAGGCCGCTTGTGAAAGAAGTAGTGGCTAAATGAAATACCATTTCCACAATAGGTTCATATTGGAATAAGTAACCGAGGGTTTCTTTTTCCATTAGGATGGAAGGATCTTTTGAAGGATTTATCACTGACATGTTTCCCTTTGACCACTGAAGCTAATACACATCAAGTGATTAACGAAATAAATACTTTTATGATGACTTTAGCTTGATTTCTGAGGGCCCTTCTGTGTCCCTTTTATCAAAGTAATTCTACAAACACACCTATGCAAGTGTGACATAATGAGTTTTGTTTCGATGTTAGGGAATCTTAATCATAATTTACATAAGGACAGCTTCTTCCACCAGGCTGTCAGGAGACTCAACTCCCTCCCTGCCCTACCATCACGCTCACCTCAGCTTGCACTACCTGTGCCTTTGTTCTTTGTTGATATTCTGTTTATTAGTTGTTTATTTAAGTATTGTTGATTATTTATTTTTTTGAATGTCTTATTTAATGTCCTTTCAACTGTCTTCTTCATGTTTTGCATCGTGGGTCTGAGAGGACCACAATTTAATCTATGCTGTATTTCTTCCATAAATGTATATTTGACAATAAAAGAACTTGAACTTGAACCTGCAACACAAACATTGTCAAGAGCCACCATCATCATATGTGATCAACTTACGAAATCAAGCCTCCTAACACTGACTGGTATGAAATTATAGCCGAGGCAGCGCAAATCAGGTCAGAACATTTCATCAGCTAACCACTTCAGGAGGATGTTAATCAGTATCTGAAACATTAAAGAAGCCCTTGAAATTGGTTGCTTATGGGCACCAAATCTCACTGTGTTTGATGTGAGTTAAAATATCCTGGATGAGAAAGCTTTTCTTGTTTTTTACCACAGCTTCTAACCCTAATTTAGAGCCAAGAAAACAAACCTCTTAACCTGCTTAACGTCTTGGCAGCATTTTTTTTTTTTCCATTTCGATCTTTGTGCTCAGTTGTTGAGCATTTATTTTTACATTATCAACTATCTAGCAGTCCAGGCATAGCTTCATTTCATGTGGAACCAGTCCCCGGTACTCTCATGTTTCCTCTACCATGTCGCACATGGCCTAACACAGCTGACCTGACCCCTAACAGAGAGGAGATAGCGAACAGAAATGGCAGTTGGAATAGAGCCATTTGCTCATAGAGGCAAAACTGTCAGTCCCCGATTTACCAAGTGACCTCACGCGTATCTGTTACTTTAACACAACCTTGATGTGCACCAGGTCCCACAGCCCTGGCTGCTTGGATCGAAATTGAATTTACCCATATCTGTCATAGTTCTTTGTGTTCTCGATTGGTGGAGGTGAATAAGCGATATCTGGTTAGCTCTGGGATAAACTGTGGGTGAAGCGACAAAGTCTGCGCACCAGTTTTATTTTTATTTCCCTGCCTTATGCAAATGTTAAGCTAGAGTTGAAAGTTGGATGATTTCAGAATGTATGAAAGAAATGAAGGCAACGTAGCCCGAGGAAAATTGACTGATAGTAAACTGTGCTCAGGCAATTGTTCTTTATTGAACTACAGCGGGAGGCAGAAGTTGCTATTGTTTGGGCTCGAAGAACACAAATTGAATGATTCTCTTTTTTGGGGGGAAAATAGATGCACATTAACTTCTAAACAATCCAAACATCCCCTTTCAGACAAAAGCAGAGAGTGTATCGAACCATTTGCCGAACTCAATTATCCACCCATTATTATTTAATTTCATATCATCAGTGCTTCCCATTCAGCTTCTAGGACACCATGGTCACGCTTTCTTCACTTTGACATTAAATCTTTGACGCATGTCAGCTGAGGCTGTGAGATCCCAGTGAATGTTCAGGGATTTACAACTGTAGCAGTGTAAGGATGGAAAACACTGAGGAGAGCTCAGCTGGAGTTCATGTCCAAGGGTTAAAAGGCTTTCATTGCAAACGTCTTTGCACTGAAAGTGAGCACAGCCAGTTGTGCGGAACAAGTGGATTCTAAGCTCGTGGCTTTGCACTGACGCAGGATTCTTAACCTTATTCTCAGCTTCTGGATGGAGGAGGGGTTCATCTTTATTCTCTATACATGTATATTTGACAATAAAATAACTTGAAATTGAACTTGTACTTAAACTAATGGATGAGAAGCACATTAGGTCAGCATTTCTTGACCAGAGGGCCCCATTAAGAACACATAGAGAGGAGAAAATCTTGTTAAAAGCCTCATCTTGTTGAACTAGTAACATGTTTTGTTTTGATTTTCTTTAGTTTAAACAAACATATGACCCAATGGATTTCCAAAATTGATCAGGGAGTTTCCAAAGAATTGGGATTTCTGTCACGAATCCCTTTTATTGTGGTTTTATTTTGTATGTTTACTTCCTAGTTTCTCTCTTTCTCCACTTGAACCTGAATTAATGGCACACGGCTGGAGCTGATCTGAAATCACTTGCAACACATGAACCCTCGGCTTCTAGACCAGTGTGCCAAATTAAAGAGGCTCTTGTATATGGTAATTGCCTGTTTCCTTTGTTTGTGTTTTCTTAGATTTAGTATTTTTGCCTTCTTACCCCAGTGCCTTAATATTTTAGTTATTGATTGTTACAAGCGAGTGTTTTGACCTCCATGTTTTCTTTTGTTTTTACCAGGGGGACGTTTTGGCTATTTGGAAATTTTGTGACATATTGGACTTGTTCATTTATGAGATTGCAAACTTCAATGTTTATTGTGTGTAAGACCGGTCTATATATATAATCTATTGTTTCTTTGTCTGATAGAGATTTTTCACTTGCACTTGGGTTTTTCTATGTACCAAATCAACGTCGTCTTTTTGATTTAGGCATAAATATTTATGTCACTATATACACACAGAACAAGAAATACACTGTGAACTTTCTTTTACAAGCATCTCTCGTTCACCATTTTTTCATTGATTTCAATTTAACTTATTTTCAGGTTTAAAAAAAACAACAACACACACATCATTAGGGGTTAGGGTGTCAACATGTGTTGAAGGTGATTCGGCTTGTGGGGTACTTCCTATATCTACCGTACCTTTCACTAGACAACACAGCTTCTTTAAATGAAAAAAGTCAGTGCTTTAAATGGATGGCCCGATCCATTCATTCTGCTTTGAGATGTCAATGATTTATTTTAAGTTGATGGATTGGACCTACTTGACCATAGCTGATGCTTCTTTCTGTTTGATGAGCTGAATTCACAGAAATACGTGGAAACCGGTTCTGTTTCCTGCTAACAATCTGCTCTGCTGAGTCAGGGCTCACTACCTTTTAGGAGTCCACAGAATGGTGAAGCGCCTTTTGTGTGAAGAGAAAATGTAAAACTCTGCGATTGCAACATCTTTGTATAAATATGTATATGATGACAGTCATCAGTGAGCAGAGAAGCAGATGGAGCACGAATGCTCCTACCCAGGTGCAGAACAAATAGACTCAGGGACTCATTCATCCCTCGGGCTATTAAATTGTACAATTCTGAGTATACTTACATTATACTTATTACAGTTTAATGTTATTGGCCTTTGTCAACTTTCCACACTGATGTATTTCTCTTGTTTGCCCATAACCCTACTTTTTTTTTTTAAATTATAATAATAATTTTCAATTATCTGTATCAAAATGCATTTAATTCAAAACATATATTCCAATGTAGAATAACCCATGATAATATCTAAAACAGATCTAAAAAGGACATGGACATTGAGGAAATTTTATTTGAACCCAGCAGAATATATATATTTTTTTATAAGACCAAAACAAGTTCTCTACTATTTTTCTATTTCTATTATTATTAAGACCTTAATATCTTATAGACTCAAATATGTTTCCATTCCTTCTTAAATAATTTAATTGATTTTAATTTTGCAAACATTTGTTGTTTCTGCATAGCAAGTCAAGCTAAATGTTTTGTTACTGTATGTGACTTTGCCATAAATTGTATTGGTCTATTATTAGCACTCAGGATATATGATAGTCTCTTAAGCACAACGATAATAAGCTTTAAAAAAAATGCTAAGCGCTTAGACTTCTACTCATGGCACGGAACACACCCTTATGGCACACATGTGGCCACAAGATAATTAGCCCTATGTTGAACAACAAACCTCTGTTGAAGATGTGTGACACTTCGAGTGATCAACAGACACACATGAGATAACATCTAATGCAAAACTTGTACTTTCTAGCGCAGATGAAGATACTGAGGGTGTCAGTAGGAAAAGCAAAGGTTGGTGGGACAGACCAAATCTTCTCTAGAGAGATCCGGTGGATTGACGATGTGGGAAATGGAAATGAAAAAGGACAAAGGCAAAGATTAAAAAACACAGGTCAGGTCAAGGTGTGACTGGTGAGCACGATGAAGTTAGGGTAAGGCAATGGAGGCTAAATTGCTTTGGGGACCACTGTAAAGTCACCCTTTTGACCATGAACTATTAAAATCTACCATCCCTTAATTCCCTGTTAATGTCTTGTAAACATGTTATTCTAATGTCTCCTGACTCTATGATTTCCATCACTTGTAACGGTTCAATTTACGAAGATTAAGAATTGTTATTTAGTATTTTAATTACTTATTAAAGGGCAACTAATGCAAAATTTCTATGTGTGCTTTGGGTCATTGTCTTGTTGGAAGAACCAGCAACAACCCACGGATATATTATGAGGAGATTTCTGCATATTATTCACCTTTTGTCATGATGCCATGCACCCAAACAAGGCTCCCTGTGCCCACGGCTGCAAAACAGCCCCATCATGATGCTCCCACCACCACGGTTAACTGTGGGAACAGTGTTCTTTGGGTTGAAGGCCTCTCACGTTTTCCAAACATGCACCACATCCAAAGCACAGACCTCGAAAACTCATCGTTACCTCTCAAATGTACACAGTCAAACCTCAGTCTCATTGTCCTTTTAAAATAAACTGAACTGAACTGATGTGCCGCTTTTTGAGTAAAAGAGTTTTCTAGGATGACGGCCGTGAAGCCCATCACAATGAAAAGCCCTCACAACTGCGTTCCTTGAAACATCAACTCCAAAAGAGGCCAGGAAAGCAACAATCATCTTGGCAGATGTCCGGGGGTTCTTGCTAACATCTCTGATGAGTTTCCTCTCCAGAGTTCTTAAAAAAACCTTACGCTTACAACCAAGCCCAGGTTTGTTTCTTAAGGAATTTGTCTTCTTGTACTTGGCAATGATGCAAACTGGTTCTAGACACTGTGAGACGCTTGGAAATGGTGGTATATCCTCACCCCTTCTCCTGAGCCTCCATTGTCTTCTTTCTGAGCTCAAGACTGATTTCCTTTGTCTTTGTCAATGTGCACAGGTGCCCTGTTCCTTGGATTCCTTTACTTACATACCTACTTACTTTTATGCTGATTGAAAGCTCAGAGATTGTCAGGAAGCCAAGTGACTGCACAGGCATGGTTTTAAAATTGATTGGCTCATTAGGTGTGTTTTGAAGTCAAAAATTCAAATATTTTTGCCCACCCGATTTTTCACTAAATATAATAGAAAGCAAGCCTTAAAATGTTTTTCATATCAAAAATGTACCAAAAGCTACTACATATCACTGGTGAATGTTTGATTGTATCGAGTTTTATCAATGCTGCAAACATTGGAATTTTAGGAAAATGTTTTTTAATTCCTTTCAAATAAAAAGAGTTTCGTAAGAACAGACACCTACTGGTGAGTACAATAGGAAAATTGAAAGGAAAATTTAGGACACACTATCAATTCATTAGTATCTCTTTAATAAAATAAACATAGGACTTGAAGCCCAGCTGCCACGTTGCTGACATACCCTTCTGTTTGAACTCCCATTTTGTTGGCTGATCTGATTATTGTGCGACATTTTACTGAAAGGGACATTTTGTACATAAACATTATAACAATAAAATGTACAGAAATCTCATATCTTAGGTAGCAGAACATTATTCAATGCAATTTTGCTTATAAAAGGATGTTTCAATTGGTCTTTTGAAGAAAATATGATCAAGATGAATGAATTCATAAAAGAAAACAGAAAAATATTCTTAGTTCATTGAAGTCATATTTGCTTATGTAATTGTGCTTTCAATCTTTGATACAAGACAAGTAGTAACTAGTATGAGTTCATATTTCAAGTGATAGGAATTATTTTATTCGACCAACTCTTACACAAAAGTGTAATTTCTTTGTCCAGAAGCTTTCAAAAATATACTATTTTGAGTTCCCAAGTTCCCAAATAAGCATGCAGCCTTCTTAATTGCAACACTTAAAATTCAGTAAATTAAAAATGGAATGGAATTTCCGTCATAATGGATCTTGCTGCAGTTGTAGGAAAGGGAGACAATTCTTCTTACACAACAGTAATGTATGAGGCGCTACTTCACTGATGACGAAGGGAATGGTATTTTTGGAACATATGACCTACTTCTAAACCTATTTAACAGGTTCAACTAAAGTCTTTGTTGGGGAATTCAAACCCCTTGACTAAAATACTAATTTGAAATAGTTTATGATGCTGTGTTTTGAAACCTAACAGTTTTTCCTGCATGGAGCCAACATAAAAATCTCATGGACAACTGTCATTGAAAGTTTAAATGCTGATTATTTTTATTTCTCCATTTTAGTCGCCACTAGCTGTCAATATGTTCTGTATAACATAAAAGTCAACATGTTCTTTCACAACAATCTGATAAAAATATAAGAATCTTTTTGAATTGTCCGTCAATTTAGTCCAACTTACAGGTCAAAGTTGAACAAACCATGAAACATTAAAAGTAGAGCATCTTTTCTGTTAAAGAGGAAGAGCAGCTCAACTCTGTACCAAATTCATTAGTTTCATATTAACTACTCTATAACCAAAAAATACCTCAAAACAGTTTGTGTCAGAAAATCGTAGACGCACACTAGAATAGCATCTATTTATAAGCACAGCAACAATCAATGACTTGTTTGAATGACGCTTCTATTTGCGTCCTTAACCTGATTGTTGCTCATCTCCGCTTGCCTGGGCTTGACGTGGTGATAAGTGATACAGACACAGATTCAGGGTTTTACCAGCATCAAGGACATTACAAAAAAAAAGAATTATTTAGACCAACTGGATATTTTAAACGGTGTTTAATAGAGGGAATGACATCAACAGTACCTACAGAACAATATATTTCACCAATGGCAGGTTTAATATCAGTATTAATTCATTTATTTTGAACATAAAACCATTCAGCAAATATAATTTTCTTCATGTGGCCTGCCTATGCCTGGTGGTTGAGGACCACTGATCCAAACAGCTGTGGGCATAAACCAGCCCTGTGTGTGCACGTTAATGTTTGTGGACAACTTCTGTAACTGCGGGGAGTCCTCATGGCTTACTGTGGAGTCAATTGAAAAATAAAAACCTCTCTCAAACACACAATCACACTGTCAAATAGAACGCACTTGCCCCCAGAAACTGACAGCAAAGTTTTAAATGTCACTCATTAAGAAGAAGAGCAGCTTAAGTGTTGCTTTTATTCCTGTCACGTGTAACATCACAAATACTTGTCCTCAGTTAGTGGTTGGCTGCCAATGTTTGAATAAAAGAAGGTTAAATTCTTACTTTTGGAAAGAGAAGCTTACAGGCAATTAGTTGTGTTGTCCTTCAACAAGACTCCTTCAACTTAACTCTGCATGAATGATGGCTACTTTCCCATTTTACGTCTGAGCTCGTCGCTGATTCTCAAAACAATACAACGCGGAACCCTTTGTGTGACTCTTGAGCATCTTGAAACTTGAACTTGCTTGAAATTCTTACTGTTGGCTTAGTTAATAAATACTAATCTTTATTAGTTAAAATATTTAATTTTATTATACTCAACAAGCAAAAAACTTTGCCTCGATTTCTGTCAGAAGATGCAAATGGAGCAAATTATCAATTAAATATTTTCCATGTCAAAAATAATATCTGCCGTGTTAAATAGGAGAGACATGGGTTCAGAGGGTTCAAACTATTTGTATTTTTTATTTTACCTAAACAAAAAATCATGGCAATTTAAAAAAGAAAAATCATAGACAAAGTAAAAGTCAGCAAAGGTTATAGCAATGGAGCAGCAGCACCTTTGTTCTTTTTTACTTGAAATTTGATACATATATATATATAAAAAAAAAATGTTGTGAGTGAAAATTAACGAAAGATGAAAAATTAAACTCAATATTTTACTAAGTGTATTGTCATTTTATTTATGTTATAATTGATCTTTTAAAACAGTGGATTGAAAATGTATCATTCAGGAACCTTAATTGAAGTGAAGAGATCGGTATCAGAACCGGTATTGACTTCTGATCGATACCACGCCCTTTGTAAATTATCATCAGCCCCGTCTTTAAATGGCTAAAGGATTTTCAGCCCCTTGTGTGATTGAGTTCAACACTTGCTGTAGACTCTCCTCTTCACCGTTTACAGCTCGGAGCTGAGTCATTGATGACACTGCCATTGTAGGATCTACTGTAATCTAGATACGAATTCCGTTGGCCTGCAAAAGGAACTTCAGGTCCAATCCTTGGTTTAATAAATATAAACAGGAATCAAATAATGATCCCTGTAAATGGAGGAAGAGCCCCGCTTAAAAGCTTATTTTGAAACCCTAAACGTCTTTGATTAGTAAAATGTTGGTTATATATTGTTAAGATGAATTAGCTTCGCTTTTGGACACAGGTCTTGACTACGACTTGATCTCAGATCTAAACTCAATAAGCTGGTCAGTCTGGAATGTTACTGAAGCTGTGCTAGTCATGTAGGCTTTCCTATGGTGTGGCAGCAACTTTTCCTCCGATTATCAACTGGGCATCAGTGAAGGACGTATAATGTTACACGGCTTATTTAGACGTAACATTATTAAAAGAAAAGATCACAAGCTGGTAAGGACTGACGTGTGATCCATTGAAAGTTAACAACGCTTATGCAAGAGGACTGACAGCAGATCTTTAAAAGAGAAAGAGAGAAGCAAGGGGGATTTTGAAAGCAGCACAGTATCATCTAAAAATAACCACACTTTCATTTCTTCCGATGGTACCGTTTAGATCAGCCAAATGAGAGAAGACGTTTCCTCAAAGAGAGCTGGGGTGGCTGAATCGCTTTAAAGGACTTGCGTCAGAACTACAGCTTTAAAACTTTGATGAATCAAACTGAGTGACTTTTGAATGTGTCCTGAGTCTCTAAACTGTGGCTGACCTTGTCTAAATATCAAAAGGTTTAAGAGAAGAAAAAAACATTTTAGTTTGTGAAATAAATATCCTTTAAAACTAAAGAAAGAGTAATGAATACAAAGCATTTGTCTCTAGATCATTGACCCACATAGTGTGAGCAAATTGACTGTCATGGACAGCATCTCCCAGTCTTCTTAAGTTCCTGATTTATCTAATTGGATGGTTGAGTTGTACAGTTGAACCAACTCATTACCATCGCATATGAGGATACAGACACAGGAATGACTTTAATGAATTTGAATGTCTTTTAATACAAAGAGAATTCTTTTTTTTTTTTTTGTTTAAAAGTAATGGTTAGCAACCCAAAACAAAAGAATCCTATGATGGCAGTTCTGTTGATTCTAGTTGTTTCACAGAGTAAACTTGTTAATTTCCCACACTTCCAATGATTGCATACAAAAGCAACTGGGTCCACAGAAACATGGTTTTCACTTTACCTCGTCACTCTTTCCCAAACCTCAACACTGCTTTTCTCTCTATCGGTTGTTAAGCCAGTTCAGATTTCCAAACCATTTTTCCAACCATCCATGGTTGAAGCATTTCCATATCCTCAGTTTTATGTATGTTATTTTTTTTTTTACCAGATCTGCTTTTGTCCAGTAAAGGTTTGTCATAAAACCTTGTAGAAGAGGGAAAAAAAAGTCAAACTGACCAGAGAGTGATTAATTATTATTACATTTGATCTCTGTCTTATATTCATCTTTGATAAAATCTCTGTACAAGGATTGTGATAAGATTCACTCGATGCTTTTTTAATTATTCTGATTCGCTAAATCTTTTTTGGGGTGGTTTGGTCAGAACAATTTACAATTTTCAAACAGATTGTAGCTGGATTAACTGTGAAAAAATAAAATAAATATACTTTGCAAAATGATTTAAATACATAAAACTAGTCAAAGTTTACAAAAGACAAAAAAGGGGAAAACAAAACCCTTGCTCAGGTGCAATAATATAGAGAACATTTAGCATATTGTGCATAAAGAGGAGGAGTTTGAACCCCACAGTAACATAAGATAAGATATACATCACTCATCATTGATTTATCCATGTCGTCTCTACAGATGAGTGATAAGGTAAGTTGTCTCTGCTTTTATTCAACTTCCTCCACCACTGCATTTATATTTCTGGTAGCCAGAGAGGTCGTTCACCTTGACCCAAACGCAACAAAAGGGATTCCAAAAACACATTTGTTTTCTGGTCTTTCGGGTCACCTTGACCGAGAGATAACACAAGGGTTAAAAAATGATTTATATTTAGGAGTCGATGGTGTGTTGCAATCTGTGCCGACTGTTGTTCTGTTGCTCTTACTCGTAAATGGGAACATAACTCATGTAATACATCATATGACTCAGACTGGTATGTATTCGTATCTTTTAAAAATAAATGCATATAGTTTAAATGTGTACACACGTAATTAATGGGCAAGTAAAAATTTAAAAAATTTACTACAGACAGCAAAGATGTGACAGCGAATTGCAACTATACCAACCCGAACAATCAACAAACTTTACTCAGGGATTTACATGTTTCCAGGAAAGATCTCAAAGCAACTAAAAGGTTGGATGACAGAAAACATAAGCAGAGCTTCTACAAGCATTATCTTGACCGTTGTGTTATCTCTGGGTCAAGGTGACCGGGTTGCTGGAAACAAATTTGTTTGTGGTATCCCTAGTGTTGTCTCAGGGTTTGAAATTCACCGTGGCAACCACGGCACTTGCAATGACCGTCCTCCACACGTGACGCAATGCCCTGAAAAATTTACCTGTGTTTACGGCAACAACTTGCCGTGACCGCCCTTGGCTTTTAATTTGTTAATAAAAACTGGTAGCGTAATTGTTACTTTTTTAGGTAAGTTTGTTTAAATGCAAGTATTTAGTGGTTCGTTTGCCCTCCAAACTCGCCAGTTCCTGAAATGCCATTACTTATTTTACTTTAACATAAAATCCTGCCATTTATTATAATGCTCTTGTAATTCTCATGACTTAAACAAGTATGCCAGTTCATGTAATAATAAATGTCAGGTTATAAATGAATAATTACTAGCAGTAGAAGCACAAGATGTTAATGCAAAGCTGATATGCTAGAATGACCTTATGTCAAACCTGAGTGCATTATTTGAAAATGTTATTGCATTATTCAATGTAAGTCAAATAAATGCCTTGACCTTAAAAAGTTTAAATACGAAGCCTGGTTGTCTCTGGGTCAAGGTGAACAAAAAAGACTCCTATCTCCACTCTCAGAAGTTACCATAGCCTCATGACTCTTCCGGAAAAAAGTGTTCACTACAGCCATTTCTATTCTTTTTGCAAAGTCTACCACCACCTGTCCCTCTGCTACTTAACCCTGAGCTAACACAAGGGTTAAGTAACAGATTCACAGATCATTCACCGAAAGAACATTCGGACATTCCCATCCGAAACTGGTGAGAAAGAAGTGAAAAAGGAATTAAAGTTCAGCGGTAATACATATTACAAGATGTAATAAAGTAGCAACAATAAAAATTAATGAATCAGTTGAGTTAAATGGTCCAGTAGAGTAAATTAGCAAATATATGGAGTGTAAGATGTTGCAGAAGCGTGAGCGATTCCTCAACTCAAAATAACCCTCATCCTGCTGATGCAACTTCAATCATGCACTAATGTGTAGGAATTAATTACTTTAAGTAAAACCAAATAAGGTCAGTAAATAAAATGTTTTAATAATTCTTTATTTATTTCTTAAAATATGAATTATAATTTTCCTTTTTTTCAATGACTTGCTCGAATTTAATGAAAACACACAAAAAAACCTTAGTGACAGATAATACTGAAAATGGATTAATTCATTAATTGTTTAATCAATTTAAAGATTGATCAGTGTCATACTTTAGGTCTGAAACTATTCTTAAATCAGAAGGAATTATCCGTCTAGTTTAAATTCAAATGAAATGATTTAATTTGCTTGAGTGCAGAAGCAACGGAAGTAAGAGTTTGTGATTTTAAAATGTGTCTCTGTTATTTCTTAATGGTTTGCAAAATGCTTTAGAGAAAATAATTGAGTTTCACCTTCCAAGCCACACAATACATGTTTACTTCCTTTCAAAATTTGAAAGCTTGACCCAATGACAACCTGAACCATTAACTCCAGATGTACGCCAAGAATGCTTTCCTTAAGCACACCAATTGAAACACTGTTGGTCAGTGCTACCAAAAAAAGAAAGAAAGACACAGACAAACTTGAAAGCAATTACTTACTCCCATTGAGGAAATAAAAATCTATGTTTTTACTAAACCGATGTACTGATAATTATTTAAAATACATACAGATACAGTACAGTGTATCACAAAAGTTAGTACACCCCTCACATTTCTGCAGATGTTTAAGTAAATCTTTTCATGAGACAACACTGACAAAATGACATGTTGTAGTAATATGTGTAAAGTTTTATAACAGTGTAAATGTATTGTTCCCTCAAAATATGTCCAAATTGAGCAGTTTTTCTCATCTTTCCTCGAAAATGTCATGTGACTTATTGGTGTTACTAGGTCTCAGGTGTGCATAAGGAGCAGGTGTGTTCAATTTTGTACTACAGGGCCGTGTCCCAAATCATGCACCTTTGCACTTACACATTTATTTTGAGTCCCAATTAGCAGTGTGCGAAAATGTAGTGCACACTCAAATGGCCAGAAAATTGAGTGGGGCTCGATGGACACTTTCCACCCTGAACAACCGCCATCTTAGTGACGTAGGTGACTAGTAGAAGTTGTCGAGTCATTTCCGTTAAGTTGTAGTGACAGTGTTTGATTTGAGACAGTACTATCTGTCGCTCTGGCCAAGTACCTGCCCTATCTTAAAGTGTGCTATAAAACAGTGCACTCGGAGAAGTGCAGGATTTGGGACACAGTACAGCTCTCACACTGTGTCATACTGGTCACTGAAAGTTCCAACATGAATGCTCTAAAGATCCTAAAAGACACATTTTTGCGCTAGATGGAGATGTTCAAGGCTATAGGAAGATTGCCAACACCCTGAAACTGAGCTGCAGCACAGTAACCAAGATCATCCAGTGTTTTAAAGAGCAGGATCCACTCAGAACAAGCCTTGCGTTGGTCGTCCAAACAAGCTGAGTGCACGTGCTCAGCGTCACATCCAAATGCTGTCTTTGAAAGATGGGAGTGCTGTCAGCATTGCAACAGGGATTGAAGAAGTGGGGGGTCAGCCTGTCAGTGATCAGACCATGGCTGTCACCCCAGAAGTCTGTACACAAGAAAGACTACAAATAGTTTGCTGAAGACATGCCAACAAAGGACATTTTGGACATTTTAGGATTACTGGAATCATGTCCTATGGTCTGATGAGACCAAGATGCATTTGTTTGGTTCAGATGGTCTCAAGCATGTGTGGCAGCAATGAGGTAAGGAGCACAAAGATAAGTGTGTCATGCCTACAGTCATGCACGGTGGTGGGAATGTCATGTTGTGGGGATGACATTTCCAGAGCATGATCCCCTCCCTCCGGAAAGTGGGTCGCAGGGCAGTGTTCCGGGATGATAATGACCCCAAACAGACGACCACTGCTTTACTAAAGAGGTTGAGGGTAAAGGTGATGGACAGGCCAACCATGTCTCCAGACCTAAACCCAATAGAGCATCTTTGGGGCATCCTCAAGTGGAAGGTGGAGGAGCGCAAAGTCCTGAATATATCCACAAGCTCTCCATGAAGGAGTGGAGAGCATTCAAGTAGCAACCTGTGAATCTCTGGTAAGGTCCATGCTCAGGTGAGTTAAGGCAGTACTGGAAAATAATGGTGGCCACACACAATATTGACACTTTAGGAACTTTCACTAAGGGGTGTACTCACTTTTGTTACCAGGGGTTGCCAGCTATTAATGGCTATAATGGCTCATCTATCTATATATATATTTTTTTACTGTTATTAAAGCAACACACAGACAACTTTTTATTGTGTCAAAGTGTAATTTCTTCAGTGTTGTCCAATGAAAATATATACTTAAATATCTGTAGAAATGTGAGGGGTGTACTCACTTTTTGTGTCATCTTACAGTAAGTCCATCTTATAGTTTGGGTAGTACAAGTTCTCGTATACCTTAAATACTCCATCCAAATAAAATGTAATTATAAAATTAAAATTAGCTTTATTTTGTAGAATGTATTTTTTAAACAGAGAGGGCCATCTAGTGTCCTTTTAAAATATATACTGTATCGTGATACAGTTGGAGTTGGAGTTGTTGGAGTTGTTGAGACCTGGAGTTGACACACTCCAGGTCTCAAACTTCTATACTTGTTTGTGAGAATTAATTTGTATTAGTCTACTGGCTCAACTGCTCACGGCTCTTTTGACTTAATGAATTCTAGCTATTTCCATCTTTTTTATTTATTTACCGTTTCCTAAAGAGGGTTGGGAAGGAGTCAAGCTAAGTTCAGCAACAAGTTTTATGTGTGGACAAGTGCATAAGAAAGAGATTTCTCATCCCACAAACAAACGTTCCTGCTAGAGGCTTGTTGTCGCATCATCTTCTGTTTCTATTCCCAGGACTGTTGTTTTCTTGAATAGCCTTCAGTGAATAAGATATCCGTGGATGAATCCCCATAAATATGTATGCTGTGTGCAACACTTTTAACGTTTCCATGCACAACATTACCTGTCAGGCCTGCATGTAAACAAAACTGTTGACTGTCCTGATAATACATCTCAACCATTGTTCTCTAAAGGCCAACAATAAACAATGGAGAAGAAGAAAAAAAAGAAACAGAGTTATTAAAAGTTTTTTTTTTTAAATCTATATGACAGCAGGAAAAAAGATATAGGTTGTTTACTTTTGTTACAGATTCAGAAAAGCACTACACAATAAAATAGCTTGGAGATAGACTGAAAGAAATGATGTAATGGATGAATAGATATCATGAGAGGAAATGTATTTTAAGTCTCTTATCATAACAGCCTTAGGTTACAAAAAATAGCATTTTGAAAAACCTGGTTCAAGAAACAGGAACCAAACTTTACAACCATTAAAACAGATTTGGAGTGCAAATGAAAGAAGTATACATTTGAAAATCCGTTTGGTTCATAAATTTAGCCTTTTTTAGTAACATTCAGAACATTACAATCATTGTTTTGTGTCTTTTGACAAAATGATCTCAAAGCTCTGATCAGTTGTTTTTTTTTTTTTAGAGATATTTGACAATTTGTTGTTAAATGTTACTGATAATGGCTGAATTTCCCAGATTGGTTAAGAAGCTCTTAAGTACTTTACTCGACTTCATTCTTAGGAGAATATTAAGATCAAGCAAAGCCTGAGCATTTGGAGAAGGCTTCTTTAGTGAAAGACTCTGGGAAACACATCGTTTTTTGTTTTTTTTTACAGAGGCCCGGGTTAACAATGGGGGGCCGATAACCCACAGGGTGACAATGTAAATTGGGCTACTGTGGGTTGAAGTCGCAGGAGGAGAGGAGGAAGGAGAGTTTAGAAACAGAGAGAAAAGAGGAAAGGTAAGTGTCTGGGACTGATAGTAGGGACTTTGAATACTGGGACAATTATGGTAAACGCTAGAGAGCTGGTTGACAGATGGAAGAGAAGGGAAGGAAGGTGGATATACTGTGAGTCCAGGAGACCAGGTAGAAGGGTGGCAAGGTGAGAAGTTAGGAAGTTTTTCCTTTCCAACGCTACACTGTGCTTTACTCATTATTGAGTAGCTGGGATCTGTTTTTCCTATCTCCACTATAGTCCTACTTAAATTGTTAAGTGTCTTGAGATAACTTTGTTATGATAAGACACTGAATTGAAAATATGCAAGAGGTTTGTAGGAAGAGAGCAGTTTTATTTTTTTTCAATTTAATAAATTATTACATAAAATAGATTAAAAAATAAACAGTTTATGTAAAAATCATACTTATATTTTAGGATCCAAACTTCAAATACACAATAATAACAAATCACAAGTCACTTTTGCTTCTACTGCGGCAGGTTTCAAACGTACCATCTCTTTTCTGTCTATTGACTGCTACCTGTTACTCTGGTCAACAATTTATTTCAGATAAGAGGTGTCTTAAGATAACGCCCGTTAGGAATAAGGACTGTTTAATTCAGAATTGACTGCACTGTGGACGTTTCCTCTTGTTGTCTTAGGAAACTTGATCCAGCACATCAATTCTAGTTCTTCATCGACACATGTCTTATCCACTGAGCTCTCATCAACGTCTGCAGCTTGACCTCCCTCAGAAAACTGATATTTGAGTATGTCACTGAAGTACCTTCAGTCATCGTAAAAACTTTAATTTGATTGACTTTCTTCTTGCAAATCATCTACTTTTGTTTCTTGTATATTATCTGTGTTGTTGTTTATGTTATAGGTACACAAAGAGACATCTTCAAGAGCACTTTCACTTCAAACAACTGGTGGTAGATCAAAGGAGGAACAAGGGACCAAATAGTTTCCTTTCCATAACCAGGGTAAGTGTGGACTTTGTAAAGGAACAAGTAATGCCTACATTGATGAGAAACTACACACTGAGGTCTAGTAAAAGATGGAGAAAGCCTCTGAGTTCGGGTCTCAAACTCAACTGGAAATATATTCTTGATAAACTGGGCATTAGCTTAAGGGCCTTTACTTGTTTTTTGGGCAAGCCTTTGATTCAAAATGTAACATATTTTGTCAATTGATATTTTGTGGATTATTTGTGTAGTGTCATTGCGAATATTATAATGTTTTAAACTATGCTCTTTTTTTTATAGAAAAATGTAATTTCTTAACCATACAATCAAAGCTATATACATTATGAAGGCCGACAATTTAGTATAATTTGATGTATTGCTATTACTGTTTTTCTATGTTAAATGTACACAAACACATTTTGATTCAATAAAAAAATTGAAAATCTTCATTTAGCACTGGCATTTATCATAATAATGAATACAGATCGTTTTATTAAGTTTGAGCAACAGCGTTATTGTGACTCAAGTGGATTTAAAAGATGCTCATGAATACATATCTATAATAATTACTATGATTATATATCAACGTCTAAAAAAGTCTGTCTTGTGAAAAAGACACTTCAGCTGGTGAACTGACCAGCTCTTTTAGAAAACATGCCAATCCATTCTGAGGTGTTATAAGTAAATATCTCATATTTTTCTGGTCTGTTTTTGCCCAAAATTGTCTGTAAATTAATTATGAAGGTCGGTGTGTGATTCCTTAACTCAGACTTGTTATTTTAGCCCTGTAATTAACGAGCCGTAAACAAAAATTGCTCATTTCAGAGTAAATACCAAAGAGGAGCATCCCCAACAGGTCGGGTAAGGAGAAAAAAGAGAATTTTATATCCCCCTGTTCTGTTGAGTCTCACAAGGGGGGAGGTTTTTTTTCAAGGATCTCTGTGTACATAAGGACGTGTTTGCACACCAACCAGGAGGGATTCACTTAGCTGCCAGGCTCATTTGCATAGATACAAATAGGTTTCACACTCTCATTTCTGAGACATGCGGAATCTATAATAACACTCCACAAAGTTTGAAAAGGGTGCATGGAAGGTGGAAAATAGCGTACAGCTCAACATTCGAGAGATCATGTCAATACAGTAGCTACACATCCAGAGATAGATGACGTAAACATTTACATCAAAATAAACGAAAATGTTTTATTTTGACTCTCAGACAAAATAAGGTTTAAAAAAAGGGAAAATATTTAGCCCTTGTGTTGTCTCTGGGTCAAGATGAACGACCTCCATGACTGCATATGTATTTCTGGAAGCCATGGAGATAACATAAGGGTTTTGAAACGTCAAATGATCATTATTTATGCTTTAATTTCAATCGCTTGAATCCAAATTTATGTGTTTCTTCTGCATGAGTTGTCGGTGAACATCAATTGGTCTGGACGGATTATAAGAACTTTTATAAGCACAATTCTTTTTATATTTTCCAATGATAAAGACAACTGAACACAGCATGACACACATTATCTTTCTATCTATTATACACACACACAAAAGCACGCACACGCACACACACACACAAAAACACATACGCTTCTGCTTAAAGAATGTTGTTAAATGAAAAAAAGACAATAGTTTTTTTTAGATAGTTAGATATTTTATTTTAAAACAGCTTTTCTTGGGATTATATAATATGCATTGGATTCATTTATTACATATCATATTTAAATTACCTCTCATTATAGGAATCTTCTGACGCCACTATTGTTATTCAAGACAGAACAAAGAAAGAGGGAAATGTGAATGAAAGAAATTAAATTCTTTCTTCAATGAGATGAATTTCCCACTTTTGAAAAGCTTGATTCAAACACTTTGAATTCCCATTTGGAGTTTGCTTCAAAGGTGCTTACAGCTCAGGTCATGGCCTGACACACTTGAATGTGTTTGAAGCGGAAGAAAATTAAGTTCCTGACAACAATTCCCTTATTTATATCCTCTGATAGTAAATGTTGTGTGTTGTTTCTACACTGGTAAGTAAGAAAGGATAATTCACTTTCATATTGATTTCAATATAATTATATGTGTGTTCCCCTGTGTTTATTCGAGTTTTTCTGGGTTCTCAGGTTTTCTTGCACAAGTCGTATTTTATTTACTCTCATGTTATACACCTCATGACTAGAGAAGGTCTACTGTCTTCTTTACTCAAAAGGCACAAGAACAATGTTATCAATTGAAGCCATGTAACATTTTTTTCACCCATACTACAGGAGGAAAGTATACAAGCTCTCTTCTTTTTTTTTTCTCCCAAAAGCAAGCTCTTACATCATTCTAACCATATGCCAGTATTACAGACAACACAGGGAACTCAAGGACAAGATGGGTAAGGAAAAATCTATGTAGTGAATTGCACAAATGCTAGTGAAGAACCAAAAATATGAGAAATCCGAAAACCTTATAGTCATTGTTCAACACATTGTGGAGAAATGACAATTTTTACTGTATCGATCATCTAGATTTAACAGACAATTCAAATAATCACTTGATAAACTGATAATCTTTCATATTCAATTCATATTAAATCAACTGCGGTGACTTTCCACAACCACCACGCAGCACGACCGTCTTAGGGGACAAGTGTTTAGAGTTACTGACCAATAATACAAGCGGATGAATGACCAGAGGTTTATTCCTACTATACAAGATATGTTCTTTCCTTAGAACTTTGCACTCGAAGATGTCTCGATAGATATCTGCTTTGCCAAGGCCCATGATCACATAAGTTGTGTCTCTGACTTTTGCACATTTCACTAAATGAGCATTTTCTCTTAAACTCATTCCTGTGTCTGTGTCCTTCTTTACCACCACCATGTATCAATGGCCGGGGAGGGGTCGGATCATCGGAACAAAACCCCCACAAAGTTGAGCAACGAGATTTAACAAGTGTCCACATTCAGTGCCGGAGAGAAGTTAAAACGAGCAGTAAGGTTAAAAGTTCCTTTAAAATAAATTAAATAAGAGAAGAAACGTAAGAATTCAAATACAACACCTCACAGACGGTTCCACCAACAAACGGCCGGGAATATATTGCACATTTAGAATCTACTGATGATTCCACGCACACGGTTCAGGACCAGAGGAGAGAAATCCTTCCAGATTGTTGATCCTAAGCTTTGGAACGATCTTCCTCTCCCTCTGTGTTTGATGATCTACTGACTCCTTCCAGAAACATCTTAAGACATTTTTATTTGTTCAAGCTTTTCCTTGATTTTCTGGAACTCCTGTGTTGTTCTCAGTATTATCTTGACCTTCAAGGTATATATTTTATCGAATATTGTTTTGATTGTTTAAGCACTTTGTGACCCTGCATTTATATTTATCACACTGGAACAGGTTAAATAAATGGAACTTAATTGTCCTTCGTCAACACACATATATACTGTATATATATATATATATAGAAATATATACACACAACATATGAGAAGAGTCTCAGGTGATAGCGCAGGTAGCTCAACAACAAACAGTCAGACTCACCAATTCCCTTGTCAATTCACGTATATAATATGATCAGACAGATCTTGCTCTGACGTTACATGCGGGAGTTCTTTCGTTCCGTGTGTATCACGATCACTTTTGATTTTGCATTTGTACATTAAACGATTTGTATTAAACATAATCTAATATTTTAATCTAGGTTAGATGTGCACCTGGATAACCATGCACAGAGGCAGTAGCTTGGCCACCAGTCTTTGGGGGAGGATGGTGTTAATGGTTGAGCTAAAGTCTATCAAGAGCATCCGTCCCCTGGTGCTCTAGGTGGGACAGGACAGCATGCAGAGCAGTGTTCACAACGTCCTCTGTAGACCTGTTAGCTCTGTACGCAAACTGGTGTGTGTTGAACGAAGGAGGGATGAAAGACATGATGTGGTTCCTTATGAAGCACTAACATAATATAATCATAACCACTGGAGTCAATGCTACTGGCCTGTCGTCCTTGAGGCTATCATAGGTACTGGTTAAAAATCCTGGTGAGGATCCCCGGCCAGCTGGTCTGCACAGTCCTTCAGTACTCGCCCTGACATGCCATTGGATCCGGCTGCTGTCCATGGGTTGATGGACTGCATTGTTCGCCTCACCTCATTCTCCTCCGACCTGAAGGTTGAGGTGTCACTTCCTTATACGTTTCGACCCTGAACCAGGCGAAGTAGTAGTTGGGCTCCTCTGAAAGTGACACATCACACTATGATGCGGTTTCACAGGATCGAGTCATTACCATGAAAAGACCATATGGTATATATTTGTAAGCATCATGCATCAAGAAGAATTATAAAATAATGATATTCATTACAGATGCACAATTAAAGTCATTTAATTAAAATGACTTTAAGGGATAGTTCACCCAAAATGTACTCTACTCCCCCTCATGTCGACTGAGGGTTGCGATCATTTTCAGAGTAATCTGTAGCTTTCTAGAGTTATTGGGAAAATGTATGTCAATGCTAATGTAGAGACCAGCGCTTATTCGTCTTAATCTTCCTCCAAAATGAGGCACTTAAAACATCCACTTGAAATGCGTTTGAATGCAAAGACACTTGGAGCTTCCACTACAAACGAATTTAAGATTTACAGACTTTTTAAGGAAAATACAAGAGACAATGGACATTGCTGACGAGCAGTACGAAGGCATTTGGCACTGGTCGCTTTGGATATATAATTTCGCCTATATTTTCAAAATAATCCCAACCATTAGTTGACATGAGGGCAAGTAGAACATTTGTTTGATTTTTTGTTTGAACTATCATCAGCAACAATACAGCAACAATACAGCCTGTACGTCATGTACTGCAATTTCCTCTCAATTTTATTTCCCCGTTTTACAATGTCTAGGCTTTTAGCTATATATACTGAACAAATTCCAGCATCTTCTGAGTTTACTAAGTTTTAACCTCAAGACCCCGTTACTTTAGGTATACGCTTTTTTGCCAACTTAGCCGCCACTTTCAAGCAATCTCACAGAGCTTAAAAGGATTCCTGAAGTCTATAAATACAGTATGAATCCATTCAGAAGCATCATGTTTGTGTACATTTTTAGTAGAAGTGTTCCCCACAAAGAAACTTTGAACGATACGTTAACAATTAAGGTTGATTTTAAAAGTCTATGGAAGTACCAAGCAAAACGATTCAACTAGAAAAACTTGAAAAGGAAACCCTTGCTCTGTTACTAGCGCTGCAACACTGAGGTATATTTTGGGTCTAGTTCTTTGCCAGTCATTGTTTATACCGACCATCACCCACTCCTGTTTTTATCTCGTATGTATAACCATAATCGTCTAATGCGATGGGCTCCCCTGGTTTAAGATATTCCTTAGATATATGCCATAAGAAAGGGTCAGAGAACATGTTTGCCGATGCCCTGTAAAATAAAAAATAAAATAAATAATAATTTAAAGCCATCCATAGTTACATTCAATGTTTACATTTCAAGAGAAAATTCCTCATTTCCTGCACTTAACAGCAGGGGGCAGTACTTCATCTGAGGTGTCACTCGTCAAGGTGCCTTTTAAGAGCGTTTGGAGAGGTTCTTTTACAGAGTGCTGTTAAGCCAAAGTCTCCAAAGCTACTTAATTCATCCTTACTCATCTGATGGCTGCCAGCAGTGTCTGCTTCACGGTGCAGGGTAAGAACACAATGTTCGTCAGACCTTATTTGCAAAGAGTGCATGTCTGCCGCTGCTTGAAATTAGATTAATGAGAGCAATGACACTGAACTAAAACCATAAAATTGATGCTCATAAAACCGCGGCTCAGAAATCAAGAGGGAATTATCTGTGGGCATGTAAGTACACGCAACCTCTCTCGAGTTAGACACAGCTATCTGATCCAAATTGTGCGTAGAGATTTGAAAAGTTTTAACCTCAGCTAAATCAAAAAGTCTTAACCCCGTGTTAACCTCGACAAGTGTGCCAAACTCGCTAATCATCCCCTCGGAGCATTAGGAATTCGGGCCACGAGGCAGGGGAACAAATGAAAGAGGAGGGAAGCGACGAGAAGATGGAAGGACATGGTGACATATGAGACGAAAGAGATGTCCCAGGCTGTTTCCTAACAGCCGCCAAGAGAATCGGCTGCCATTAGCTGTCACTCCTGGCGACAGGCGCAGGAGTGTCATTCATTAGCCGCAGATCAATCTCAAATGCTATAATCCTGCGCTGTGATAATAGATGACACATCCGCTGAGATAAACCCTCACTTGCAGTCATTTTCCTTCACTGTGTTATCATACAGCAGGAAGGCCATTTTAATGTTTTTGAAATGACTGTGCTGTGAAACTGAAACTTGTTTAGTTAAGTCTTGTTTTAGTGTCCGACAGAGAAGATACTTTGATGTTCAGAGATGCTGTTGCTTCGATAAAATGCTTCCGTATACTGTTGAATGATCATCTTTAGTTAAATATATTTTTTCAACACAGAAAAACATTAAGGGAAAAATATACAAACAAGACCTTGAACTACGGAGGCAAAGGAAGCTCACAACAAATCTAAAGACACAACTGCAAGGCGACGAAGATTTTGAACAAACGAAGTTGAAAAAATAATTGGTCAAAGGTATGCTAAGCAGGACAAGTTAAACCTGGTTTATCAAAGTGTGAGCCAGAAAAATGATGCAGCATAAACTGTGTCTTTTCGACACATAGACCGGAATATGTCCCCAGACTCCGGGTCCACTTTGCTCCGCTGTGGTTAGATATGTTACATTTTAATTTGTTTTAAAATTTCTTGGTCACTTAGATTGTATCATCTTGTTCTTTCTCTTTATGTTCTTGTTCTTATTTTTATAATTTTTTTAATGAAAAATTGCTGTATTTTCTGTGGCTATTTGGAAAAAACTATTTAGATCAATAAAGTTTTACTTTACCTTACCTTACCTAACCTTACTTTGAAAAAAATGTTTTCTTATTTATTTTACTTATTTTAATTGTAGCGTTTAATGGGAAAAGGGGTAAAGTAAAGATGATAAAAGTAAGTCAGTTTATATCTGACACACTACAGTAGAAACATTACTTTGCATAATAACTTTATGTATTGGATTTAGTGTACCATTTAATAAGTGCGACAAAGGCCCGAATTGAATCTGCTAAAAGGGCCACAAATGGCCCCAGGGCCAACCTTTAGTCAAGCCTGATACAAACAGAACATTTTTGATCAAACGTAATTTAAGCTTTTTATGCTGTGATCCCGATCAAATTAAAACATCACAAGGTTGTACTACTGCCTGTGAAGATTATTAGAGCTTCATATGTGAACCTATAATTTAGATCACTTTTTGTATGATCACAGTTCACACCTGCTTGTTTACAGCTTATGGAAAAAAAAAAAAAATTGGGGAGGCAGTTTAGGTATATATTCTTAACCTCCACACAGAAATAACCTTTTTCTCTGTGACCATGACAAACTAACCACATTAAATGCAAACATGTAACAAAAAAGTCAAAGGGTTATAATAAACTTCACATTTTATTGTCTGAAGGTTTCGTTTTTTGTTTATTTATTATTTCTTATGAAAGCATAGAGATGTGCAAAGAAAATTGTTATCATTCGTCTTCTTTTTAAGGAGACTCTCTCTGCTCCCTCTTAAAACTTCTGAAGTGGAATATTTATTCTGTATTCCAAGTGCTGCTGGCATAAAAGTCGCATTTAAATGGACATGAACATTTTAAAAGCACAAATAGCAGTAATTTATGACTGAATGGATGATTTTATGGTAAGAAAAAAATTGATTTGATAAAACGACCTTGGCTAAATTTCTCCCTCACCCTCATGCCATATTATTAAATTACAGAATTCTCAGCTTAAACATAAAGATGGAGATTTTTGAATTTTGGCTTTTTATAAGCTGTACAATGTGTCACAGTTGAAGCTATATAGGAGACTTTCTGGTTAATACCCTGAAAGAGAGAGAGAGTCATAGAGAGAGAGAGTCATTTGTTGCATCAGCACCATATTTTTAAACCCTTCATCTCAGCCAATTTTCGGGCCGAGAGATAAACTTGTCCCTCATTAATAACCTCATCCACACTCACGTAAGAAATATAGTCGTATTGCAATTTCTCTTTCATTTGCCATTTTTGATTGTATCTTTTGACATGGCATTGCCCTTCATTCAAATTACAACCTGAAATAATAAATATGTTGCAATTTGAGAGCCGGGCCTCTCTAATGGTGTTACACAAGCTTTACATGGAACCATCAGATCAATTTGAAGAGGAATTGACATTGCTTCTCCTATATACCATCATTCATGGAATATGGAGGGGACCTGATTAGAAGCACACTAACTATGTTAGTGAAGAAAAAATAATTTGTACATATACAGTCATGGAAGAAAGTATTGGGACCTCTGGTACTCCAGAAACTGCTCCATTTCTCCTAGAAAAGTGTTGCAATTACAAATGTTTTGCTATACACATGTTTATTTCATTTAAGTGCATTGGGACAACACAAAAAAGCAGAAGAAAAAAGACAAATTGTAAAATTTGAACACAAAACTGAAAAAATGTACTGGACAAAATCATTGGCACTCTATTAAAACTGTGATTACATTTTTTTAATTCAAGAATGTTATCTTCGTCAAACACACCTGTGGCAGGTAACACGTGCCAACAATATAAATAAATCTGAAGCCAGTTAAAGTGTATAAAGCTTGACTCAACCTTTCTGTCGTGACCCGTCCAAGCATTGAGAAGAGATATAAGAACCAATAATTGTCAAAAGCAAAATTGTGGAAAAAATATCAACAACCTTAAGGTTACAAGTCGATCTCCAGAGATCCGAAAGTTCCTTTGTCAACTGAGCCGAGATAATCAAGAAGTTCATAACCCATGAACTGTGGCAAATCTCCCTGGGTGTGGACTAAAGAGAAAAATTGATGAAAGAATGCAACGTAGGATAGAATGGTGGATAAGCAACCTTTGTCAACTCCCACACAAATTCAAGCAGACTCAGGGTAAAATGGTGTCAGCTCGAACCATACGTCGTCATCTGAACGAGAGGAAGCGCTATGGCAGGAGAACACCACTTCTGAAAAAGAGGCAGAAAAAAGCCAGACTGCAGTGCAATGTTTTTTGGACAGACAAGACTTTTGTAGAGCTTTACAGCAAAGCAAGTCATACTACTGTTTACAGATATCAGAAGAATGAAAAGAACCAGTACCTACAGTTAAATATGGTGGGGGTTCAAATATGTTTTGGTTTTGCTGCTTCTGGAACTGGGTTCATTGACTCTGTGCAAGAAATCATGAACTCTTGACACTATCAAAAATCTTGGCCAGTAGTGTAAGGACTAGTGTCAGAAAGATGGGTCTACGTGAGAGGTCAAAGGTGTAAAATATTTACAGCGAAATATTGTTATTTAATATAAATTGATTGTAAAGTATTCTCATTTTCATGGCAGTGCTTTTAACACAAAGTAAATAGCCAAAAAAACAGTCATTGTCAAGATTGGACGTCTGCTTTTATTGTCTTTTTGCATTGAGTCAATTATTTATGCTGCCGTCTCCAACGTCTCATGCATCATATGCCTTTTTATCTGTGTTTTCAACCATAAGGGTGCACGCATGACACACAAATTGATCACTGAAAACCAAAATCAAACTATAGAGTTCCTCTTCGTGACACAGCCAGTTTTGGTGCATTACCTCTAAGTCTTTTTATAGAATATCGTCTTCCTTTACACATTACCTCTTCCTCCTTTCTCTCTTGGCCTGGCACTTGCTATTAGAGTGACTCCTGAAGGAGGATAACCTATTACGATCCATAGACAAGCGGCATCATTATATTAGAGAGAGAGAGAGAGAGAGAGAGAGAGAGAGAGAGAGAGAGAGAGATAGAACACATAGCACATCCATCTATACAAACACATAACATATCCATCTATACAAACACATCCATCCAAACAAACACATAACACATCCATCTATACAAACTCATAACACATCCATCCATACAAACACATATCACATCCATCCATACATATGTGATGACATCACATCTTGCTCTGCAAAAGAACTTTACACTTTTACTGAAGCATTTAAATTAATTTTAAGCAACATGTCACTGAATCCACATTTTAGGCTTGGTTCTTACACGTGGCCTGGACATTTCTAATGTGTCTGTACATGACGTCCATCTGAGGGAACATTCTTTTGATTTGTTTAACCTGGATTTCATCCCTGAGCCTAAGGAAACTGCCAGATCTGTTTACATCAGAAAACTGGGAGCAGCAAATAAGAAAAAAGTGTTATGTGACACAATAAATTCTCTCATGTCCTGCTGCTCCAATCACCCATGTCTTCTGTGAAGCTGTGAGAAATGCATTGTTGAAATTTTTCACTGACAAAATTCAGTTGATCAAAGAGAAAATCCGTCCCTTTTGTGTGGAACCCCTGCTATCACTGAGCCTGTCTCCACCTTTTTAAGACTGTGACTCTGGCTGAAAGTCACTAAAAAATTCAGACTTAGACCCGACTCTAATTTCAGACCTATTTCTAAGCTTCGATTATTGTCCAAGATCTTGGAAAAGGTGGTTTCTGAGCAGCTGTGATTGTTACTTGATAAAAGTGACATCCATGAGAAGTTCCAGTCTGGCTTCCATAAATATCACTCTATGCAGACAGCCTTAATAAAAGTGTCCAGTGACATCATAATGTCGGCTGATTCGGGTAAATACATTGTTCTTGGATCTCTTAAATCTGTCCTCAGCCTTTGACACAGTTGATCACCAGATCCTGAGGAGAAGACCGAGTGATGACGTGGGACTGTCTGGGTCTGTGTTACAGAGGTTCTCGTCATATCAATAAAGCAAAGTCTGGATCAGCAGATCTGTTGTGTGAAGTCCCTCAAGGTTCTGTTTTGGGTCCTTTATTATTTTTTCTGTACTTGATTCTCCTGGGTAAAATCATTCGACATCTTTGCTGATGACATCCAGCTCTACTGCTCTTTTGATCCAACTGAGCCCTAGAGGCTGAACAGCTTAGTTAACTGTTTGCTAGAAATCAAACAATGGTTGAGTGAAAACATTTTCAGCTAAATTTGGACAAAACTGAAATTATGGTTGTTGCGCCTGATAATAAGGTTCCAGGGTTGAGTCAGTACTTGGGTGACTAGTCTGTCAAACTGAGCTTGAGAAACCTGGGTGTTGTCTTTGACAATCACATGTCTCTAGTTCAACACTGCAGAAAACTGACCAGAAACTGTTTCCTTCAACTGAGAAAAATCTCTAAACCTAGGAAAATTGTGTCCCAACATGATCTGGAGCTTATAATCCATGTGTTTGTGTCTTCTTGTTTAGACTATTGTAACAGTTTATTTTCATGTCTAAACAAGAAGGATCTGTCTCGCCTTCAGTTACAGAGAGATACAGAACTCTGCAGCAAGAATTCTGACCCGCTCTAGTAGAAGAACTCACATAAAACCCCACATCGCTTGCCATTTTCCTTCAGGATCAATTTTAAAATTCTGGTTCTTACTTTTAGAGGTATTCATGGTCAAGCTCCTCCTTACATCAGTGATCTGATCCAGCCTTACACCCCAGTTTGGGCTCTGAGGTCTGTGGATCAGAATCTGCTGACACTACTGGACCAGAGGAGAGACATCCCTCCAGGCTGTTGCTCCTAAGCTTTGGAACGATCTTCCTCTGACTCTGTGTTTGATGGATCTACTGACTCCTTGAAGAAACATCTTCATTCATTTTTATTTGTGCTTTTCCATGATTTTCTGGTACCCCTGTGTTTGTCTTTTATGTCTTGGGCTTTTAAAGTATATATTTTAACTGTGTATTGTTTTTGATTGTTAAAGCGTTTTGTGACCCTGGTCTAGAAAGACGCTTTACAAATAACCTTTACTTACTTTCTTACTTACATACAAACACACAACACATAACACATCCATCCATGAATAAATACATATAAAACAATCAAATAAATACATAAATACAATAAATACATACAAGAGTTCAAGTCTTTCGAAAAAAGTAGTGGCTCATAGAAATTACTTTTTCTTCAAAACTCCTAGGTCCAATTGGACCACGTCAATAAGCCATGGCTACCATTCATGAGGTTATCAGTGGACAGAATCCCAATGAAGCAGCCAATCAAGGCCTGCAATCATAAGATCTCAAAGAGGAAGCGGCTGTCTTCTGGTGTGTTCAAAGACTCTTATTGATGACTGTTCTTAAAATAATGAAGTCAGAAATGACGACATAAAAGCTTTGATGTAGCAAACGCTGATTCCAAAGTTGAAGCCACTTTGAGCTAAAATGGGGGATGAAACACACAATAGACATATTGTTATTATGTTTCTCAGGCCATTTCTTTCCATCCTTAACTCAGGCAACACTCAGGTCAAAACACAGAATGCTAGAGAACGATACATGGCCAATTACCAATGCATACAATTCTTAAGTCCGGCACACTGGCCTGGAACCAAGTGGTAGAAATACTGCTGGTGAATGCTGATCAGCTACAGCCACTTGCTATCTGTCAAGTCTTAAGAAGAGAGAGGGAGAAAACAGGAAGTGAAAAGTAAACCAAAATAAAAGGGAGACATAACAAGTCCTCTTTGGAAAGGAATCACCTACAGATGAGCTTGACTCACCAAGCTTGTTATGGTTGATAACTGACAAAAAAACATGATTATGCAATCTAAAAACCTTTAGTTTTTTGGAACCTTTTGAGAAACTACGTACATTTTAGTTTACAAAACATTTTAGCGCCTGAGCTCATTCTTCTCTTCCCTCATCTCAACATTCTTTGTTGATTTTCTAGTTGGATTCTTCATTCCTATTCCTTATAGTTTGAGTCTCTGTTGACGTTTTAGGTGATCCCATCAATTTAATCCTGAAAAGGATTTAGAAACTACCAAAGGTTCCTGCAATGTAAAAGCCGCTATGTGTCACAGAAATGCCTAGTTTTTCCTACAAAGCCGGGACTGACTTGGCCTCATGCTGTGAGGCTGACAGAGTAGCACAATATGTTAACTTGAAAATATAAATATGCAAAAAAAACCAAGAAGATTTTGATTTAACTATTTCTGTGTTATAATGCAAACTTCCACTTCAATTGGACTTTAAAATAACCTGTTCACGCTCTTAATTTCCATGTCCAGAATTGTGATTAACGATTTCTACTTTGCAATATCTAAATAAGATACAAGCTTGGGCTGAAGGCAGAGCTTGTGTTTGAAGTGCAGCAAGTATCTTGATGCCTCTATTCCATCTTTTCAGCACAGCGGGACAGCACTTCTTTATCTGATCTGGAGTTGAGGTTTTTTCTAACTCCAGCCTTGAGGTTGGTACGGAGATCTGGTGGTGGGTGTCAGAGAGAAACACATGTTAGCAGGATCATTGTTGAGAGTTAGTTCTATCTATAGTTTAAAATGTATATATATTTTTCATGAGTCAAACTAAATATGCATTAAGGATAACTAATGTCAAACCCTAACCATTAGTATGACTGGCTAGTAAGTAATAATGGCTTCACTCCTCCTCCAGCCATCTGTAATCACTCCCCACTTTGTTTATACAACGAGTCTCCTGGAGGTAGAGACTTCCGCAATTGATGACATGCAGTGACAAACCTTAATGTTTTACCAACAACAGCAGAGGGATTGTGGTAAACAAGATTTCATCTCCAGAAAAACTAAGCGGTGTCAGTGGGCGTGGCTTAAGAACATTTTCTAACATAAATATTTCAATTAAAAGAGAGTTTTGTACAAAAAGAAACATACTTATTGGTACATTAGAGGTCCAACATCTTTTTAAGAGACTCTTAAATCAACACATTGTTGCCCTTTTAAAATAAGTACCACAATGTAAATATTTAAGATAGTACAACTAAATGAATAGAAGAAGAGTTAATGTCATCTGATTCATTTTAATTCCCCTCCCTTCATTTCAATGTTCTATAATAGCTTTTCCCTGAGGTTGAGTTGACCTTCTATCCTTCTATTATTCATCGTATTATATCTATTTTGTGCTATTTTGACCAACATGCATGATTTAGACTGAGTAAGAAAATCAGACGACGACTCGAGGACCTGCTTCACTTTACGTTGTTTGACTGTGCAGACATCATTATTACTCATTATCACATACACAATTCAGCAGCTACTCAACCACACTTGCAGGAGAGTCTCCTCAACATGTTAAATCAATTGACATATCTTCCGGAGGTCAGCTCTGCAAACACAGACTGTAAAATTTGATCATATCGATGCCGACTCCTCGGTGAGGAGTGCTCGCTCCATCAGTGGGCAGAGCTCCACTGAGCTGCAGATAATACTCGGTAAAATAGCCATCTGTAGGAGGCCATGAATTCTTCTGCTCTATGAATGTTTCCTGAGAGGCAAGGTGACAATCAATCTTTTTTCCCCCGTACGTAATATCCTCAACGCATATTTATATCCCCCTCTATAGCACCTGCTGTATCCTTATCCTTTATCCCTGTTAGCTTCCTGCTCCTGTTTTGTGCAGTGACAGTCTTTCTCCTGGGCTGGTAGAAATCCTTCTGCCTGAAAATCAAAAGCCTTGTCAGATAAATGTCGGAGTTAATAACAGAGAACATCAGATTCAGATGTTTTGACATATTGTGTTGGAAAAACTGCTGCTGCGATAATTTGACTGCAAGCCTCAAAGTGTTCAAACACTCTTGTGTGCACGATTTTCAGTTGAAATAATGAAGTGAATCTCTATTCTAAGTCTAAGCTCTTCCAATCTATAGTAGCCTTGTTATACAATTAGATCTTTAATTTTTAAACAATCAAACTAGGGTCATCCTATGAAATCTGTACAATAATGTGGGACACATTTGACCTTGAAAAAAAAGACATCCTGCCTCAGGCATGAATCTCCATTAACCCAAGAATCATTTGTCACACAGATTAAATCATCTTCATCAACCGGTAATAGACAAGATTAATTTTAATCTATTTCAGATATATTAATATGAATTAATTTAATACTTGTGTTCCGCTGATGCCCCTATTATTGTTGTTTTCTATTTTAAACATCTTAAAAAGGCATTATTGGAATAACGCTGCACACGGACCTATTTCAACCGGTGTGCTTTTTTATCATGACAGCAGATCTAATGGCTTTAGCTGCACCGGGCTCATAATTGTGTGTTAAATCATGTTATGTGTTCCGGGCTCCTCACCATCTCAGCTGTTACTCTATTCACATTCTTTACGCTCGTCCATAAAAGATTATTGCGTGTCAGATAAATTCCCAGTTCTTGGAACAAAATGACTGCTTTTTCCAAACACATTCCTGTCCAACTGTATGGTACACTTCCTGTTCTGACACAGATAAAAAAAAAAAAAACACAGTATCTCCTTTTCACAGATAAGCCATACGCAATGATGGCTTTTGAGAAATGTGAGCTTTTGTGAACAAATCAGAGGAATTTAAGTTGTTATCGATCAGAGCTCCGCGCAACAGTGCGGCGGCTTGTTTGATGACCATCAGACAGTGAATTTTATGAGGCACTAGGAAAACAGAAATACCGAAGCCAAATGAAAACGATAATGAGATCACGTTTTGATTGAACTTGGGAGTAGCTTCTTTTTTATTTCCCACTCATTAAAGGTGTGTCCAATGATTTCTTCAGAGGATTCAGTGAATCAATAACAAGACAAACATGAGATAAAATGCAAGCCAGGGGAAGAAAATCTGGGGCTATAAAATGGAAATGAAGCAAACATTTGGCAGAACGCAAAAATAAACATGCATTTTTTGACTTTCTTTTTTATTCTTTGCAGGTTTTCAGAGCAGCAAACATAATGTAAATTCCAGCTGCCATTACTGGTGAGAGCTCTTTGCCTTTAATATGTACATCTGCAGCTGTGTTTCACTTATTATCTCATCAAGTTTTTACTGCGACATCGCTATGATAAGAGAGTATTAAAGAAACCAAAACCACATTAGGGACTTTCTTGGATTTTAAACATTAATGGAATGAGTTGTGGGGAAACTTCACTTCACTAAATTATTTCTGAGGTTCTAAACAGACTCTCAAGGAATATTTGCCCATGGCTTCTCCAGACTTCAGACAGCAGTGGCTTATTCTGGGTAAAAGACGACTTAAATAAATAAAGCGCACATTGGATCTACTTTTGGGGGTGATTCAAGATTTCTTTTCACTCTGTTCAGGATAAGATAAAGCAAAATGTAGATGGTCCACACCTTATGTGACGCAAACTATGGTGCAGCTATTTGTTATATATTATTTTAATTGTTTTTATAGCATATATAACTTTTTTTTTTTCAAGTAAATACTATACGTCACACGACAGAACATTCATCAAAGAAGGGATGCAGAAAATGACTGGCTGGAGGAGTGAAGTATATTATTACTTCATAAGGGGCTTCGTTCTTATAACCTCTTTTTTTTTTACAAGATGTATAAAGTAATAAGTTCAAAACATGGTCATGATGAGGGACTTACTGCATCTTAGAGACTCAGACTCCAACATTTGAAACATGTGATTAAGTCAGGAAAGTTGGCGTTTGATATTAGTTCCCTAAAAAGTAATTTATAGAAGTACTACTGGAAAAAACAAATCCCAAAACAATAAATAAGATATACAGTATATGCACTCTATGCGTTTCAAGTTAATTACAAGGGACTACACATACTCAAAAGGAATTCCGAAAACGTCCTTCATGAGTTCTGTAGTCTGCCTAAACACTTTGCCCATGTCTGTTATATTGGATGTTAAATGTTAATATTGATTGCATCAATTAGGGTTCAACTGTAGTCAAGAAATAATGTGTTTTTCATTTTTGGTATTTTTTTTTATAAAGTCTGAAGAAACATAGAAATGAAATATTTAACAGTAAAAAGTTCAATACTTCGTCCTTTGGCCCCCTTGTCCAATAGACAGCTACACTTCACACCAGCTCACAGAACCTTGAGCAAAATATAAAGCAGGGAACTAAATAAATAAGTTAAAATCCATCCATCCATCCATCCATCCATCCATCCATCCATCCATCCATCCATCCAGGGATACAAAGGAAGTACATATAAACAATTCTAGCTGGAAATGGATTAAAATCAATAGATGATGAATGGAGACAGAGATAGGAATGTATCTCTAAGTATGTTAAGGGTTACAATCCCATTACACTATAGTGTTTTCATTTAATTATCTTTTACTTGGAATAAAAAGAGCTTATTTGTTGATATTGATTTTTCTTCACAGCCCACATTACCCCAAGACTATGACAGACAGAGACTTTCATGTTATGTGAGATGGGAATTAACACAACAACAGTAAAAAGTTCAATACTTCATCCTGGCTAACCTTTGGACTCTTTGTCCATTAGACAGCTACACCTCACACCAGCTCACGGAGGTATAACCTGGAGCGAGAAAGCGGTGGGCCGTGGTGAGTAAAAGAAGATTGCAAAGGTTACACTTTGAAGCTGGAATGACAAAATATAAAACAGTCATTTCACTTGGAGTGAGGAAGAATAAATACAACATCAAATTTTAAAAAAAAGGTCTCATTAGCAAATATTGTGCCTTTATGTTCTTTTAATTTTGAACTTTCGGGTCGGATTCATGATGCTTTTACAAAAAAACATGTTCCCTACTCCTATTTGAATTAAAAATGATTTCAAATAATTTTCTTCTGATGTATGTATATATAACTGTAGTACACCTTGACAATTAACATACTGGGTATGTGGATAATGTAGCTATTGAGTAAAAAAAAGCATTAATAGAAAACCAGAGAAATAAAAGAAAACATAGGTAAACTATACTTAAATTGAATCAATAAATACATTTTATTTTTGAAGATTATTGATTGAACTGTTTTTATAGCCCCAAAGAGAGTCTTACACCGCTTTCCTTTTGGACAACACTGCTTAATTATAAATATAAACATGCATAAATAAATACATTTAAAATGGTTTTCTGGTGAAAAGTGAAATGTAAGAGTTGCATTGAAGTTAAGGAATGTGAAGATGCATTATTTATTGTGCAGATCATATTTCATTGCTCTTTCATGAGTTAGAACTAAATAGATCAGCCTTCTTGACATTGACAGTCCGGTTGTTAATCAATAGATAAATGCAGGATTCTGGGTACTTGCTTATCTATAGTGAGAATTCAACTGAGAAAGTTGTTGAAATTAGTTAGTAGGTTATAATTACTTAATGCTTTTAAAGAAACCTGCTAACATCTTTGTGATGTATGTAGTGATTGTGGGAGATACATATTGATTTCAGTGATGCAGTATCTGAGTACTGAATTGTCGAGGTATACACATTCTGATGGGCATAGAAAATAAAGCAGTACTACTGCTTTGTTTATTCAACTATGCGGCAAAAGATTAGATCTTTGTTTGTCCATTGTTTTGTAAAGAATCCATCCCTCCTGTTGGGCATCATAAGAAAAATAGAAAAACAGCTTTTTCAAAACAGTCCACTATTTAGTTTTTAAGCATTCAAGAATGTTGTAATTAAAATGTCCTTCACTTGGAATGTAGATAAGTGCATTACTGAAGCACAGCCAGCCATAAAACAACAATAATAATATTCATTAACTTTCTTGAATTTAATGACTTGAATTTGATTGAACGTGAACTGAGACTGAACTTTTTGATTCATCTGATACTGTTTTGTGATATCAACCAGATCTCATATCGTTTCATTTGACGAAGGTTCTTCTGAGGCTGTTTCATTGGACAGATGTTTTTTTTGGTTTAAATGACAGCTTGAAAGTGAAACTATGTTGTCTCTATGGACATTTCTTTTTTTTTTTTTGCAGATTTTTATTCATCAGCTTTCGTTGCTTTGCATGGTAAGTGTCGAGGTTAAATGGAAACACACTTTGGTTCAGTAACAGACTAGTGATGATGTAAGTACCATCTCGGTCCAACCTACTTTTTTGAGATGTGCACTTCCAACATTAAGACATCAAACGATGCGAACTTGAAAGTTTTATTATAAGTGAATTTTCAGATGAACGATTAAGGGCAGTTCGATCACACATAAATAATGTATACATACACAAATATTGTTGTCAATATGGTCATTTTGCAAGCATCTTTTCATTCGTCTATTCCTAGTCTGATGACACATCTGACTTTAATTTACTTGTATACTTGTATTCTATAGTATATACCCATAATAAAAAAATCACTTCATTTCTACTCACCCTCATGTCGACTTGAGTTATAGACAAAAATTAATGTTCATTTTAATAAAGCAACTGAGTGCCTAGGGACGAAACATTAATATACCGCCATACTGCTCTTATGTATTGTCCACTTTGTATTGAATGACTTGACGAGAGGTACTCCAGAAGTACTCAGGGTAATATCGCGAGCGCTTCCAGTGTAGGCAGTAGGCAGTGTGAATTTTTGGGGTACTTTCAATTTATAGGGCTGTTAGTCTTTCAACGTGTGCCACAAACAAGCTTCAAATATAGACCTGTTTCATTTTTACTGGAAAAAATCTTCTCGTTGAGGCTTCAATACAAGATGGACAACACGACGAACCGTATAGAGGCATATTGATGTGTCTTTTTCCTCCCTGGGTTTCGTCACCATTTGCTACAATAAAATTGATCTACATTTTTGTCCACAACTCTAAAAAGGAACAGAATACTCTGAAAACAATCCCAACCCTTAGTCAATACGAGGATGAGTAGAAAATCAGTAAAGTTCACTTCAAGCAACTATTTCCGTTAAAATAAAATGGAGACACAATCTTAACACTGCTAGACAGATTTGTAATGAACAACTTAATTGCTTGACGAGCTAAATTATTATCTAACATCTTCACTCAGAGCAGGTCTTAACTGGAGACGGCACGGATGGAGATCAGGTCATATTAGGCAAGACGCAATATTTTCCTCATCTCCAGATGAATAGCAAACAGAAAACACAGAGAGTTGTTAGACATTTGTCTGGGGAGAGATTATCTAAAGCTCACAATAGGTGCAACAGACAGGAAATGGACGCAAGGCATACTAAAGAACATGTGTAAAAAAAAAAGAAGAGGAGGAAATTGTCATGTACAGAGGTGGTTGGTCTAGAGACAACCCACAGCAACTTCTGGTGCGATTTTAAAATGTCCTGTGATTCTCTGATCGGCTTCTGAGAGCTGCAACACAATTGCCGACTTATTAGCCATGCAAGTGCTGTGTTCGTGGGATCATTTGAAGTCTGTGCATTCGTGCCTGAGTTAATACCAAAGCAGCTGCAAAGCGAATGTTTCCTGCATTTCTTAATTGATCTCCTCTGCACTTTCATATCTCAAATCCAAAAACACATTTTGCTTTAGTAAGTCGAATGAGCACCTGTCAATCATGACTTCACAGGCTACTTTTGAAAACACTAATAAACACCAACTGAAAGGGAACTCAGCAGCTTAACAATCCAGCACGTGGAACTTTGAAAAGTAGAAAGTGAAACTTTTTGATGTGTAGTTATTTGAATTTTGCTCGACTGCCAACTTTAGTGAAGTGCCTCACTCCAACTGAGACTACTGTGTGTGTGTTTGGACGAATGACAGAGCAAGTGCCCATCGTTACAAGACAGAGATAAACTGAGGTGATTTATGTTTGTGATTAAGTCAATGGGTCTCATTCATGAGGTTCGAGTAAATCTCTGCACAGATTGTCACATGAAGTTATCGCTATTAGAAACCTACACGCGGAATTCTTTGATCGTAAACACCTCAGTGTTTGATGAATCTAAAAGTCAGAGCAATGAGCAATAAGCATAAATATATATCAGCCCATAAATGAACATCCAAGGAGGTGAAGATGATCCAACTATTAGACAAGATTGAGTAAGTACATCAATAATTCACAATGAAGAACATAATTTGGCTTTTAAACTTGATTATTTTCAACCAAATTAACTAAGTGTGATATGTATTAAATGTATATATATATGTTTTTCATTTTTTTGCTATGTTCAAATCACATTTTTCAAAGGCATCCATGTTTTGTTCACATAACAAAGCTCAATATGAATTAAAAAGTGCAAATTTAATAGTGACAAACATTATTTAACTGCATTCTTGAATTAACACAAACTACACATGTTCAGGAACAGTTGTAGAGTTTATGATCAGAGTTACTAAATATGGAAAACTTTGACACAATATTTTTTATCGTTTTTTTGCTGAATAAGTAATACAACAATAACAAGACAAGACATGATGTCAAACTATGTCCTTCATATTTAAAAACAAAACACCAGTACAAACCTACAAGAGCATAAAAATGAAAAATATAATGATTAAATCCTTATAAAAGGACAAATACAATTCCCACAGAAATAAATTTTCGTTGAACAAATTTAGTATCTGAAATGATACAGTATTACAACGATAATTATTAACGATAGAATAAAAATAAACTATAAAAAAGCACATTTGGTTTGGGTGTCATTGTACCTGCTAAAATTATTTGTATGAACTTAACTTGTCAAAGTGTAAGTGAAACAGTTGTTATGTTTTTTCCAAATTCTACATATATCTCTTTTTTTTGGGTGTTGATGAAATTGTATGTTAATCTTTTTAATCAAAGCACAACATCAGACATGATACCCATCAGGAAGTCTCTAAATGATATGAAATATGAATGTTAACTACATCATTTATTTCAAATTTAAAAGGTAAAGTCATGACTTTTTTCTTTCCTTCAGGATGCAGTGGACACATCGTCTCTATTTATCTGTGCACCTTTCCATTGATCTATCCATCAGTTGCACAGGTCAGTGTATTGATAGGATATCCTGTCTGTCAGTTCTACGCTCGATGTGATGGATATGAAGATGATGATGAATTTATGTTCAAGCCGAATCAGGGCAAATGTGAACTGTAGGAGGTGAACCTGAAGCCGCCCCGGAAAAAAAAAAGAAAAGTATAATTGGCACAAAGGGAAGTTGCGAGGAGTTGCCAAGCCTGACAGAAGCGTCTGTGGTTAGACTGAACAATTATTCTTCAACGAGACAACTTAAGAAGCATCTCTGTGAAGATGGCAATTAGTCAAACGTGTGACCACTATTTATCAAGCACAAAGAAAAACTCATCAGTCAAATAAAAATAAAATTAGCTCCTCACATTAACCTGAGTCGATAATTTTCTACTGACTCTAATGATAAGCTGGGATCTTCCGAAGACTAAATGATGAGACTTAAGGGAGAGGATTAACTGATACATATATATCCAGTGTGTCAGTAAACTCAGCAGTTTTATAGCATTGATAATAATATATTCTCTTAACTCCATCATGTGATGGTGAATGAGTGGGTCTGGTGGCCGCTTCAGTTGAGTGGTTCTTATTTGAAAGTGTAAAAGTCTCCAAAGTCAAAGGTTATCCAAAAACATGGTTCAAGTTCCGTTTGAAAGACTTTCATTTTTATGGACTTTGCCGCTTCACTGGCAGCATTGAATTTCCTAGAATCAGCATAGTATAGTTCCAAAGGCAATGGCGCTACCTAGACACTCACACATACACACACACACACACATATATAGACATCCCCACAAAGTTGGAAGTAGAACAGCACAAGAGGGAAAACTCTTGGACCAAACAGTACCTGCCTGTGCCTGATTTAAGATCTCTCAAAAAGAGCGAAGGTTTAGCTCCAGGAAGAGATTTGTTTATTGAAAGTAAACGCTGTAAAGAGTTTGCTCGTGTTTCTCAAGATACAAAATGAAAAGAACAACAAACTTTCCAGCTCGGTGGGTAAACACTGACGATGCACTAACATGGATAAGTAAGCAGTGTGGAACCTTGAAGTAAAACCTACAACAATAATCAACGGTATTTCTCTTGCCAGTAACACTGCTGCGCGGGAAAACGATAGTATTGACAATGGACTTGCTTGCCTTGCAGAATTATTCACTACCTATTAACTCAAGCGCCACCACGGACTGGACTTCTGGGATGATTTTAAAGAAGACAAAAGATAGAAGAACCTGCAAAGTTAAAAATCCATGACTGCATTGTTCTGCGATCGACGTTCAATAACTTAGCGTTGTTTATATATTCTGGTTCAAAATGAACTTGAGGTGTAGGTAAGTTGATTTATTTTCTTTGTGAGAGATCCATAGAATAATACATTAAAGAAAAACAGCAAGGCCCTGTGTAAAAAAGGAGAATCCAGTTTACTGAAAGTACAGAGAGCAATTCCTCATGTTTTGACTTCAATACAAGATGGACATTCCAGTCGAGCACCAGGGAAGTATTTTGTTGTTTTGCTTAACTTGTTTGGGACTCATTTTGGACGAACAGAACTGAGTTCCAGTCGCTTCGTTAAAATGGACGTATATTTTTTTTAAAAGGAACAGGTTACTCTGAAAATAAACTCAGCCCTTAGTTAACATGAGGGTGAGTAGAAAACGAGTGAAGTATTCATTTTAGGTGAGGTAACCATTAAATGTATGTACGCCTGTTAGCATGCCTCTTTGATTTTAAAGATATTCTGAGGGGACATGGAACTATCGACCCGTGTGCCTCGACTCCCATTATTGTGCAGGCAGTGAGGTTTAACAAGTAAGTGAGTAATATTTGTAGAGCGCTTTTCTAGACAATGGTCACTCAGAAATTAATATAAATAATGAACATAGTGTACTCAGACAAACACAAGTGGAAGTGTGGCTGTTTTAATTGCGGTAGAATAAACAATAAGCCACTCGTTTCGTGATGGTTTTTTTTTGTTCGCTTAACCTTTCAGCTAAAAGCAAAGAGGGTAAACTCATTTTGGAAAAAAAAAATATGACCGACGCCGAGACCACTTAGACATTTTCATCAAAACACTTCTACTTCAGGGAATATTTTTCTTGTTTGGTGCAGCGGCAGAAGAGTGGCTTGGAAAGCGTTTCTAAACTGCATCTGTGAAATGACAGCCTCGGGGCCATCATTTAAGAAAAGGATGGGCTAGCACATGTTCATCATTCTAATTGTCCTCTGGAAGCACTTCTGTTGCCCTTTGCATTTTTTAAAAGTGCAGATTGAGTTTTAGCACATTATGTGTCCGAGACATTTGCTTAATTTGCTTGTTTTGGGACAGTTTGGACTGCGACTCAGGCCATATTTTACATCCCAATATTAGTTCAGTCCACTCATGAATCAGACAGGCACTGCCGAATGGCTGCTACGCTGTTCCTCTCTCGCGTGCATGTGTATGAGAATGTTCTTCGCTCAGAAAACTCATCGCAAATCACTTGTTCAGGCATTACCAATTTTGTACGTGAGGAAGAGCTGTTATTGTTGGTTCTCTGAGCAGCAAATAACCCTTCAAAACAACGGGTGACTGAGTCAGTAACGAATGTTTTGTCTGTTTCTTCTATCTCACTTGACAATACTCCAGGTTTTACATAACAAAAAAGTACTTGCTTCCAGGAGATTTAGTGGCGTTACCATGGCAACAAACACTGTTAAGATAACCTTGAAGCGAAATATAAAGCTGCAAGTTTCTTGCTCTTTTGCCGACACCCTCGCTCGAGAGGGGTTATCAAACAGACAACAACGTGTCCAACGTGTAAAGAATTAGACTCTGAAAAATGTTTTTTAAAAAAAACCAAGAGATCAGACTTCTGTGCTGATCTCTAACCCCCGGTATCTTTTTCTTCAACCCTTCTTTGTTCAAGCATTTTCCAATTTTGCCAACAATAGTTGAAGATTTATATCCCTTATATTCACATTCTGTGAGGTCTTTGGAAACTTTAAATCAGTCTTGTCTCGCTGACATGATGGATATTTTTTCTTAACCCCCAGACTTTCAGACTCTAGAAGAAAAAAAGCTATATTAAGCAAAAAAAAAGAAAATCAGGAAACAAAAGGCTCAACAGAAACATTTGTAACTGGAAGTCATTTAAATTATTTAATATGATGATATTCATCTACAAATAAAATGTATTAAACCAAAACTCTTAAATGCTTTTGTAAAATAAACAAGCCCCGAGATGTCCAAAAAACCAGTGAATTTTACATGTAAAAATACCCCTTAATTTTTTATGAGCTAATCTTCAAACAAATCACCTTCAAACCAGGTTATTAAACCATTTAAAATATTGTATCTTCAACAGAAAAATAAAACATTTTATTCATGCATTTCCAAACTTTAAGCACTGCACCCACCCAAAAAAAATCTCTCCCCTCCTGTCTTTAAAGTTTAAAGACAACTCGTAAATAGATAATAAACAGTAGCCACATCTGGTTTTAACCTGCAGTTCACCGATTGTACTTAAGCACTTAAGCACTTAAGGCTGGCAAGTATTAACTGGCAAGTATGAAAGTCACATACACAATCAGACACAAAAATTTAACTTTAATGGCATTTTAAAATATATACAATTTGTTAGATGAATGTGTAGGGTGTACACTCATGTAACTGTCAGTGAACACTGTATGGGAAATCTTAAGAATTTTCGTTGACTGAAAAGTAAGTGCTGATTCAGCACCCAATCACAACTCTGCCCGTCTAGCGCCGCCTCTTGGTAGGAGTTTGGCCAAACTGGGTGAATTAATACCCAAGATGGCCTGTGCAGGTGAGTGACATCACAGATACTACATCAATATTTTATACAGTGCATGTAATGAAGTCATGGTTCAACATACATACTACATAAACATGTCAAGTTAAAGCACAATTCTGGATTTCAAGGGTCATGCTATGCCAAGAGTAGCTTCTTATTACTTGTCAATTTGGATTTTTTAAAATTATTTGAATTCTCTCAAAACTCTACTGTTCCACTTTGGAATAATAGTGCAAAATAATTTAGTTTACATTGGGATAACAATGGGATTTTAAAGAATACACTGATAGGAACACTTTTTTTGTAAAATGAATTATTCTAAAAAGAATGTTGTATAAAATCTAGATGCAAAAAATGTCCTTTAAACTCAAAAATGTTACATTTACAATTTGTCGATTTAAAGGCTCTGAGCCTGTATTTTTCTCAGGTCCGTGGAGGGTCTTCCACTTAACTATTTTGTGAGGCCAAAGATAAACATTTGTTCTGCCGAAGAACAGTTCTGTGTGCTTAACAATAGCAGACAGATGTTCAAACGAGATGTTTTCTCTTTTTGCATCGGAGCCCACCGGGAGAGTCCCTGGAAGTCCCGGATGTCATTTCAGTGGCTCTGGCCTTTTTGCTTTTCCATTAAGCCCATCCAATAATTCATAGATCAGAAATATGAACAAAGAACAGGTCTGCACTCACTCAGACGGATGTAGATCAATTTTTTAACTTTACTTACCCTTCAGTGGCAAATTAGTGTCAGATGCTAATGATAGCATGGAGAGCCAGTGGAGAGCAGAAATGTGGGTGTGCGACGTGAAGTGGCGGGAGGCCAGTGACAGACATTAATCAATACGGCATTAATGGTATGGCGTTACATGCCAGCTGTGCACACCATCCATCACTTTGGCTTCTCCTTTCTCATGCACGCCTCTCTTATCTACTGAGCAGGACTGACTCTGGAGGCATTCAAATGGAGTTTGCGTGTAAGAGTATGTGAGTACGAGCCTACAGCGACAAGAAAAAATGGCAAGCAGGTAGATAGAGTTAATACCTCAGAGGCTTCGAATTGATGCTGACTGCAAAAAAAAAGAGAAGTGAAATACAATTGAAATTTATCCTCGGCTGTGGCGCTGGCTCAAGGCCCGAGAATCGCACGTGTGGTGACACACAACGTTGAATATTTAGGCTCAGACGTACAAGCTTCCCAGAGACCTCACATAGGAGATATTTTCAAACATGCACCCCTGTTTCTTTCTATCTCACCCTAGGCAGAGTGAGATGAAACATTCTCCCAAAAAAGCTTTCATCATTCAGTGTGTGTGTGTGTGTGTGTGTGTGTGTGTGTGTGTGTGTGTGTGGAGTTAAGAGGACTCTCTATTAAAAACTCAGGGATGTTCTCTCTGGCATACTGTGCCGTGCAGTCGGGTGGTTGACCCGCCCTGCAGCAGAGAGGATTTGTGATCTCTGGAGAATGCCCTTTCTGCTGTTCCGCCTTAATGATAAAGGAACCCAGTATGGAATCCGTCTCTTTAAGGGGTTATATTTTTTGAAGTATTGGTTAGGAGTTAATCTGAGGTCTACACTTCAATACCCACGACACTTCATCAATTTAATCTAGAGAGTGTGTCGTGATGTCACAGATGAAGCCGAGCGTCACAGTTGGTTTTGAACTTCTGGCAAAATTCCTTCGGGGGGAAACTTAATCTTGGGTGATGGATGAACGTCTGTGATCAAAAGTTATTTATTCGTCAGTACATTTCACATTTTCAACACATACACAAGTTATATAACCATCTAGATACATCTAAGGATGTAATCTATAACACTCAGGGGGGAGTTGAGAACCCGACGAATGTTTTCCAAAAACTATTTGAAAAATGTATACATTTGTTTAATTTCCTGTAAGGAAAAAAATGCTTTTATTTTTGTTTGAACAACTGATGGTAGTTGCGTTTGTTTATTAACTGATTGATGAAGTGCATGGAATAAATAATAATCACAATCTTAATGAGATTAGCAAATAAATAGTATATATTCCAAGTGAAAACTTACACACCATTGGTAGAACACAGATTGAACATACAAAAAATAAGAGTATAATAAAAGTAAACCAAATACTCAAATAATTTTGTTCAAAATGTTTTGAAATTCCTAGATTCCTCAAAGAAAAAATGTACTTAAAATTAATTAAAAAGCTTAATTTGTTTGCTCTTTCCTCTACTCAATCTGAATTATTCTGCAAATGCAAAATGATTATATACATATACACATGTAAAACAGAACAAACCTCTTTTTATCAACAGTATACAGTGTTCGTTTTGGCAAAGGAAGTGACTACATTGGGGCGTCTGCTATAATGAATGAATTTGGCAAACAAGTACATCTAGAAGAGTAAACGACATTAGAAGCTCTCCTAACAAACAATGACACCGTCTCATCCGCACACCTGTATATGTTCAATCTCTTCAAGACGTTGTGGTAACAGTAATTGCAATTCCAAACACAATTATAGCCTTCATTCATCTTGTTTTCGCCAGAGTTGTTTGTGCCCCTTATGTAGCTGAGCTTGGAGAGTACCAGGCAACAGATGCAAATTGAAAGCGAGCGTTCAACTATGCAGTTGTCTTTGTTGCATCAGATTAATGTTGACGCTGGGCCACCTGCGCACGACTCTCGAAGGTCAGATATCAACAAGACTGCTTATCGTGGTTACCCGTCCATGGCCCCATCTCTCAAATGGAGGAAACATTTTGTGACCTCAGGATTGGAACATCCAGCTGGCAGCAAAGAGGGAACAAGAAATGAACCTTAAAAAAAAAAAACACACACATATACTGAATATCGAGGCTAATTTTGCATGAATCAATTTATTAATACTTATACCTAAAAGATAAAACCGGCTGTAATTTGAAAGCTAACCATGAGACATGTAATTTGAAAAGTTTCAAGAAACTATTTTGAGCAAATTGTACTCTGTACTCATTCTTACAGATTTGTTTCCACTCTTTACAATTCAAAATGGCACTGGCGTCTGACCCACCTACAGATTCCCAATATTGCAATTGTCTCCATCACAATGTTGAGATAGTTCCTTTAACATCAATAAACCATTGGCCATGTTAAATACTGATAAGTGATGGTAAACTCATCACTTAAATAGAGTTTTGAAAACTAGCACTATCCCATAGCATCCCTTAAGCAAGACTTTTCCAACACATTTGTCACAAAAGTCACACGGTTTATTATAGAGATTCATCTCAAGGGTTCAATGAAGTTCTTAATCCCTAAGTGAACACAAAGTAGCAACAGTGAATTTATTTCCATTCAATGCTACCTAAAGGGGTCGGGACTAGATACGATTTTAGCTTCTCCCGCATTCCCTTTCAGACATGTACTGTATTATTTGAACCAAGATGAAATGTGATAATGATGTTGAAAACTGACATGCAAAGAAAAGCAACCCACATTTCTACTTTGAATTATCAGGCATCCTTGGACTCTTCATTGATATCCGATGAGTCATAAAACAGAAACAGAAATAGACAACACAGAAGATGAAAGTAAAAGTGAGTATGCTCTGGTAAATAAGAAAATGGTTAAAAACTCAATATTTTTATTAAGCTTTTAAGCATTTTATTATATAAGTCGAAGCCCAAATGATGTGTTGTTTTCTATCAGTTAATTAATTCTTCCATCTCTATTTCCAAAATAAATCTTATGGGAATAATTAAGTGACATTATTTACCATTTAAAAAGTCAATTGTTAACAAACTCCAACCTAGACATAATAATATATATATATTTTTTTCATAGGTCTGACAGTAAAATTACACTTGAGTACCTTACCAAATACTTAATAAAGTCATATCTATTATGAGTAGTTGATCCAAGTATTTTTCTTGAGATCACATAATCTTTCTCTGAATAATCCATAAATAGTTTCTTATTGTTTATCTAAATAAGTAGATCAAACCTACCCAAGCAGAGAGACTAGAAGACTTTCAAAATAAAGACACTGTATCATGATTCCTCATAAGGTGTTAAAGAAGCCTCATTAACACATGACTACATGGTAGTGTATTCAAACCTTTTTTTTGTAAACACAAAAAAGCTAGTAATCATTCGCTCTTACAACAGAGATAACTTCTTTAAATAATAGGCCATAGAATAAACATCCACAATAAAATGATTGATAATAACAATAATATAAGCATTTTTTTAATAAAGGTCTGTGAAAGTATGTTCACGATAAATAAAAAGAAGTTAGGAAACCCTATGCTTCAGTGGGCAGTTTTCATGTGAATGAATGTATTTGAAAAATATATATAATAACATAACTATTGAATATTCAAATATGAGAAGAGAGGAATTCAAAGTCGACCCCCGACGTCTGTGCACATCCCTGATTCTACTTTTTTCCGGTCTGGTGCTACACAAGCATGTTTGCATGAAGAAGTAAACAGTAAAAGACAAGCAAAGCTCTGAGAGTAATTTAATCTACAATGCTGACATTAAACTACATGTGTTGTCCTTCACATATTTTAATTAAAAAGCTCCACAAACTTCTTCAATTATCTCGTTCCACTTTTTCAAAAGTCTATTTTTAGAGTTGCAACATGTGTCAGATCTCTTGTAATCCAAAAATCCAGAATTGTTTTTCATACGGGATCAAACACATTCCGGCGGTGGACAGATGGGCTTTGGTAATTGTGAACCCTGAAGTAAAACAGCAACACCCAGAGACGTTGCTGCTGAAAGTCTGATTTATAACAGAACTGAGTAGCTGCGAAAAGCCACATCCTTCCCTCAGATTCTGAAAAATGTTGAATGCTTAAGCGAGCAGAATCTGCTATGTGGGACAAATGGGCATTTGTAGTGTTTATACAGTCCCATAATCAGAGCAAACACACTGGTCATTAATTATGCATCAGTCACATAAAGGAGCTGGTCCTCAATTTGCACCCCAGCCTGGCAAAAATAAAAACGCATACGCACACATCATTTTTCTCATCTTTAAAAAGCATTATGAATCAGAAATAAAGCACTGCCTGGAAAAAAAAGGAATACTGCAGGGCACTATTTGATCAAGTCAGACAGCTCCCTGCCTCGCTAATATTCAAAAGAACCTCTTGCCGCAGAAATGTGAATATGTAATGTATTCCCAAGTAACAAAACAAATACAGTGGGGGATACACAGAAGCTGCTGAGGCTGTGTGACAGAGTCAGCCACCTCGTGAGAACACAATATATACAGTGATAGAAGTCACCATATATCGTATATAGAAGGCGGTTCAGGTGTTATCACCTCTCAACTTAATGCAGTGACTCCTCAGCAGTTTTCTTGTGAGTGCATACTACCTGATGTGATACAAGTGTTAATTAAATTCCATGAATACGTCTATCTCCTCCGTTGAAGATGCTTACGTGTTGAAAGAGAGAAATAAAAGTGTATGCGCATGTTCCCAGTCAAGTCATACTCTCAAACAGGCTTTATTTTCTATTTTTTTGTTATCTACTGTGTGATTTAAACTGGTTCCATTTATGTCTTGTCCATTTCATGAGCGCTCAAAAACAGTATCATATGTATTTAAAATAATAAATAGTTATTTGAGAGTTGAAAAAAGTTGTGGATTAAAAGAATGTGTGTTTTAATGCCAATGTAAATATATAAATTTTACTGTAATGTAAAGGGGTTCGACATTTGCTATTTAAACCAAAATTTATTTATTTCATCATCAAAATCAAGTTCATGTAACATATTTAGTTAAAACATTCCTTAAATCATTGCATGAGCCAAGGTCTCAAGCAAGCATCTTCACAAAAAAAATCAAATAAATGTGATTTATTTGCCATTTTGTTCGATTCATAGGGACTGCTCAACTCAACATTACCCCCTACTAATGCATAATAGATAGAAAAACAGCCAATTCTATTCAAGTGAAATGTAAAGCGATGGTTTGAGTTAGCATACTTGCTAAATAACAAACATATAATTACCATTATCAAACTTATGATATTTTTATTAAAGGGATATATTGAGCCTTTTTTAAATAGATGTTTGCATCCTCAAAGAAACACACAATAAAAAAGTAGGAATTAGGATTCATGAGTTTTCTTGAGAGTTGTTAAATTTTCATGATACAGTCTTGAGAGCTCAGCAGGTGGCGCTCTCAGTTTGAAAGTTAAAAAGTGAGAATTAAGTTGAGTTAGTGGATCAGAACCAAATAATATAGAGGAGAGAGTGCCATCTGGTAACCTCATAAACCCACCACTAGACCAGAGTAATAGAGATACAGACCTAAGGTCGGATGATATTTCAGGTCATGTGTGTCTTATAGCGATAAATCTTAAGAACAGCCCGAGATGATCTAAAATATTCCGTGACCTGAACCTGCCTTAACATTCGTCTTTGCTTCTAATCACAAGTAAAGTAAGTAGTAGAGTAAAAAATATGTGTAAAAGAGAAAACGGTTTGTGCAAAAACACAGAGAAAAACATAAAGAAGAGCAGTTACCTTCTGATAATTTCATTGTTTAGATGTACTATCTGAATGTCTCAGCAGTTTGACGGCACAAAAGACAAAGGTATTTTCTAGTCTGTCTCTACGGCACCTTGGGAGCCGCGACCTGTCACTGAACAAGATTCACTCTTTGCAGATGACAGTTTGCCAAGTATGGCTGACATTCACTAGAATTTCCTGCCATTTGTTCACTGTCCTTTTCTCTGCCAGCGCTCCCTGGGGTCCAGCTCTATTTTACCTCATCCTGTCAGATGATTCCTCAGCATCGTCCCACTGATTTAAACTACAGTGCTGAACTCTGCCAGATCTACCGTTAAGTCATAACACCTGCCGACATTTAAGTTGATTTTCTTTTACTCTCCAAACCAAAATCTTAATTTTTCTTTTCCCTGCCTTTGATATCATTAGTTAGTGCACTTGATTTCCATTTTGACCCTGAGAACCGAGACAATCTTAACTTAGATTAGACGTTTTTTTCTACTTTACATTAACTAAACAACATAACGTTCCACAACATGAGTTGCCATTACATAGATAAAGTGTATATTGGTGTAATTGTCAAGCTTTTTGTGATTTGCAATTTAAAAAAGGATTTCAATTTCCTAGTGTTTTTGTGGCCTGGGGGTTGGTTTCGGTACCTTGCTGCATAAAGGATTGACTTTGCACTTGTATTCGTTCTGAATAGAGGCAAATAAAGCAGGACTTTCTGGGCAGATTTTTGGGTCTTTCTTTTCGTGCTGTGCTTTGGAGATAATGACTTCCAATTTAGGGCTTATATGCCCTGTGAGATGATGCATCCTACACACCTGTAATACTCCACTATATATACAGAAGGATTGCATTCCAGATATTTACGGGAGGGGGGGCACCTTCTAAAATCTCATAATAATGGTTAAGCATGTTCTGATCCGGAAGTTTCCAGTAAACCAACTAGTTGTCCTCCAGGATCACAATTACACAGACGGGCTTATGAGGCTTCAATGAAAAATGAAAAATCAATGTAAATATGTGTTCAAACTCCATTTTTTAAATGTAATCAAAAATTTAGAGAGCTACTGAAAACACATCTGTTTTGGCACAAAATATATAAAACAAAGAAAGAGAGCTGTGTGGTTGAGATTACTCTCTGCAAGTTTCAATTGGAGCTAGGAATCTTCTGAAGGAATGGTCACAGTGATAAAACTACTGTCTGAATAATGAAGTACATTTATAGTATTGTTCCAGTTTTTTACACTTGTCAGCGGGATATTGCTGTGAGACCAGGTAAACCTTGGGCGGTTAAGTTTTAATGTTCTCGGAACTTGTCAGGACAGGACCCGTGAGGAGCACGGGATAATCCCTTGCTTCTGTTTGGAGCTGAATATATTGATTCAAAGAAAACAATTCTCTTCCTTGTGAACTTGAAAACAGGTTAACTGTTTAGGAAATAAGAAAAAGCGCCAGTGTGCTAACTATATTTCGGTCATAACTTCAGTACTAACTAACCAGCTGTCCTGGATGACCATCATTTATAACAGCTTCTCCCCCGACCCCACCACAAAACAAAATATTAATACTGTTGCGAAGCCTTTTTGGTAAACAAGTTGAACTGTGCATTCGCTCCAGAAATAGCAACAGTAATGAGAGGGAGAATGCCAAAAACATCCGCAGGTATCTCGCCCTGAAGAGGGAGATAACCTGGTTTGATGATTTGTTGGCATGAGGAATGGCTGTTATCCAGGCAAACTCAAAACAAAACCAAACGTTTTATTGTATTATTATTATTATATTAACCATTATGAAACTGTTGCCAAAAGACCATTCCCCTTTTAAATCTGACCAGAAAATGTGTGTAGTTTATTCTTTGACAATACCTTGTGGAGATATACAGTATGTTCTGGCAGCCTGCAAAAATTGAGAATCTCCAAAAACAGTTTGTCTTCTCGTAATTTAGGGAGGGAAGGTAGGTTATGATAGGGGAGCCAGAAAACTGATTCCACACCGATGAAAGGCTTTAACTCCAACGTCACATTCAGTTGGACATGGGCAGCTGAGGGAATAACCAAGAACACTTGACAGGACAATATCTTGCTCCACTATCACAATGTTGGCAAAAACTATTTAAATTACAGTGTGAGTCCAGCAAGGGTTATATGCAGGATAGTTGAGTGGAATATCAACTGTGCTTAATAAATTACACACGACTCCAGAGACAGCAGTGGCCTTGACCTATAACGTTGAAATAAACAGCTTAAAAAAATAGGGGAGATGCACTGTATGATTGGGGAGAAGCTTCATAATAGAAAGACGTACCACTTGTATGGGACCTACAGGTTTTAGAAAACCCTTTGTAAACGTGGTTCTACGAGCTTCCAGTACTAACAGTGTACTTCCTGTTTGCATCACTTATTATTCTTTTAACTTATGCTACAAACAAACTTCTTAATTTCTCTCATCGAAGCTTCAATACAAGAGGGATGTTACAGATAAGCAGTATGGAGGTTTTTAAGTGTCTTTTTCGACGAAAATAAAGACAAGTCGCTAATTTAAAATGAACATACATTTTGTGTCTATAACTCTTAAAAGGAACAGATTACTCTTTCAATAATCCCAACCCTTAGACAACATGATGGTGAGTAGAAAATGAGTCAAGTTTAAAACAACATCTGGAAAACTTGCCGTAACCCTCCACAACAATGATGGTATATAGTATAAAAATACATAAATAAATTTGCGGCTGAGAATTGTTATCACAGAAGAGATCCTCTTTTGTATATGAGTGGAGATAGCTACCTGCTTGAGGCAAGTGCATTGACTTTCCCTAGTGGGTAGACCAACAGCGAAATTCTGTCAGAGGGCTGAGAATGCATGAAGTAGAATATATATATAGCTCAGTTCTAATTGCTTTAATTATACAAAGGAAAACATAAATGTGTCTACTTTGTAAATGTACTAAACATCGCTTATTGTTTTCCAGTATGTGACATTTTAAATTGCTATTTTTTCGGCATTTTTTGCGATGCTCTGTATTACTAAAAGTCAATCAACACTATGCAAAGGAGATTTGTTGCACTGTGTAAGGCAAATGGCGGTTGCATAACTGTGACCTCCCAATGATGCAAAACTGGCACCTGTGCAATACTGATGATGTCCAATCAGCATCTTTATATACCTGTGAAAAGGTATGGATTAGCTGTTCAAAGAGAAGTGATAACTGACATAGATTGAAACAGATTTGCAAACAATAAATTTAAAGAAATAGTTGAAAGAAGGTAGAAAATGTAATTATATGGAAAAGTTATAATATCATTGAATATAGCTTGTAAAAAATGATGAAAAATGGGTTTATTAATGTTATGTTATTAAAGTGTCCTGTAGAGCGAAGAGTATATATAGCAGTCATGATTGCATACTACCGCCTGCTGCTCAACACCTGCATTCCATTCTTGTAATGAGGGAAAAGAAAACTAGAAAAAAACATGTTACCAAACCAGGGGTTTGCAGGTGGATTAGAGCGAGGGCATTGACACTGCAATTAAAGATGAGGTGATGATGCTTAATGGAATCCAAAGTTTTACATTTGAAGCAAAACAGTATTTGCTTATTTTTTTATAGTCTCTTGGAATTTTAGATGAATCAGTACGCAAATCCAAATCCCTATTTTAAATCCTTATAAAAGTCTCTGTGTGAGCGATCAGTACTGGATAAATGATGATTATTTATTTCAATCCTCCCTATGGATCAGATCAAAGCTAAATAAATAATTTATCCTTCTCTTCTGCAACTTAATCTTAAACTACTGCATAAGAAGTATTTATTTCTATGCTAAATCTACTTATTTGTACAAAAAGGGGTGCTGGGGGGGCTTCCACTGTTGACGTAAAGCTTACACCACGCGACGATGACTGAGAGGATCAAGAAGGAAAAATTGGCTGCCATCATTCCAGTTGAATGGGAAGTTTCATTAAGTGAATGATTGAAAGCTGAGCTTGAACTTTAAACTCTATTATTAGAATGTTTCTGCTCAAGAAGGGTTGGTCATTTCAAAGACTCTACTTAACTCTTTCCCACCAGTCCAAGCTGATGGGACAATTGTTGAAAAGTTCAAGGAAGGATTAGTGAGGGACGGATGGGAAATACAATACCACCCAATGGAAGAAGAGTTGATGTAAGAAAGCAATCTTTTTTCACTCTTTTTATTCCTTCAAGATCCTCATGCTTGTGCTGCGGTATTAACTCTTCCTTTTATACTGGTTTATTGCATCTTTACCTATGAAGCTTTTTCTCTCTGGTATTTTTTGATTGTCATGTAATTAGACTCATCTTGTGTAATGACAGGTGGTTCTTGTTGAGGCTCTCGCCATCTGTTTTGTTTATGGTGATTGTCTCAAAGGACCTATTTTTAATGTTTCCCTACCCTTTATTCATTTTACAAAGGTAGAAAGAAACATCACGTTTATTCTCAACAGATTTGGTTTATGGTAATATACTACATTGATTGCTATCCCCACATCATGCTGGACTAAATATCACCTTATTAAACAGATATTGAGACATTGGGACACAAAACCTTAAATATATTTTGTTGTTTCTGAGAGTGAGGCCTATCAATTGGATTATGCTACAGTAAAACCGTCTTTTTCAAGTGAAAATATATTGGTGGACTTCAAAAAGTAATATCTCTTAACTAACCAATACATACAGTATATTAATTTATGTTTATATGAAATGGTGTACTGGTTTCTGTCATGTCAGTTTCTGTCGGAGTTTATCTGTAATCTGTGTTTTGCCAATATCAAGACAAAGAAAAAAGTCTCATCAGAATTCTCCTCTCAGCAGATTTGTTTTTCAGTAAAGCTCACATCAGGAGTGTTTCGGAGGCGAAATGCTAGCTGAGAGCAGAGCGAGGAGAAACAATTTGAGAAAAAACATGCTACTCTCTCCGTCTAAGGAGATTTCTGCTTCTGTCGAAAGCAACACAGCTGGATTTATTTAAACCACTGTAGCAGATTTCATCTGCAGTATCCAAATAACTAACACACCCGCAGAGAGCAGAACATAATTTTTCAGTATGTCTCGACAGCCTCTTGGCAAACCTAAGCACATTAATTAAACCTGTGAGCTAATTTGTCAGTTAAATTGCTGCTCAGGTGTTGAATGCATGAGACACATTTGTCAAATGTTGTGAATGTTTCGCACCTTCTCGAAAACATCTTGTTTTTTTTTTTGTATTGAGGAATATTTCAGTTGACAATGTCTGTTGCTGGCTGCCTTAAATCAACTGGATTCATTTTCAATTCCCACTGTATTTACTTCTCATTCTTGTCATCGGAATCCACACACATTTACTTGGATATTAACGAGTGTTCCCGGAATGATGAATGAGATCTGTAGGTGTCCAGAGTTAATCCAGAAATCATTCCTGGTTTAACAAGGTGATGGTTGACAAGCCTTTTCCCAGAAAACTTCAGCTGGAATTGAAGGGTTAGAGAGAGGAGAGAATACTAGGATGTATCCAAATCCACCTCACAAACTAAATATTGACCAAGTCTTACGTAACATTACAGAGGATTCATTAAAAACACCGTTCAAAGCCCATCATTATTATTTGACTCCGAACGTCCAAGCGAGGGCTTTGTGAGGCTTTTGAGGAAGTGAATGCAGTAAAACACCCCGTACTTGTTGTAATCTGTATCGTAATGATAACTAATTTGCAAAAATGTCCTTCGACTTCCTTATGACTTCCTTTCTTTTGTCTACAGACTTGTTAAGTTAAATTGATTTAATAATTTATTTCTGAACTGGTTCCTGAATCTGCATCAACAGCAAGCGAAGCAGTTTCACTTATCAACGATAATTTTTGTCATCGTTCAGCGTGAACTAATGACTCAGACGACAAGACTGATGAGCACATTACAAGACGCAGTCATGTTAGGAAACTGGGTTATTTTCCTTTTTATTTAATTATTCGAAAACTTTCACGTTTCATGATTAACCAGGATAAAATACATGTCAAAAGTTTTTCATAATTTAATGAATACATATATTTAATGCACTTTAAATTAGAGCAATCATTTTTCCACTTGTCTCTGTTTGCACACACATGTTGAGAATAATAAGAGATTGGACAATGAAAATGATTTCAGTTAAAATCAATGCGACTTTATAGTGACCAAATTGCATTCTGGGGCTTTTGTGAGGATCCAAAAAGCCAAAATTCAGAAGAAACAAATGAAGTAGTAGGGAAATGTTATATTTTTTATTATTTTGAGGGAAATACATACTTAAAAAAGGCCAAATAAAAAGGAAATCATTTATTAAACAAGGACATTCAACAAGTAATATTTGGAATAAAAACAAAACAAAACAAAAAAATACATGTGATCTGAAAACATTATTTGCCGGGCTACACTTTATGATAGCTTAATCAATAAAACATAACTATGAGACGCAATTTGTCACTTGAAACATCGTATACATATGGAGAAATTTTGTCTATAAGAAAATAATTCATACAGTAAGTCCTCATTTTTTTTTGTCCAAGCATTTCTGTATTTTTCCAAAACAGTAAGTTTCAAAATGTTTTTCCCAAAAGCTTGTGATCATAAACCTTCCAATGGTCCTGGCAAGTCTTGTCTGGTTCAGTAATGCGAAAGATGAAAAACAATGTTTTCGGCATTCTAGTCACGATCATCTCAGACAATCGCTGGTAATTGCAATTTCAGTGTCTCGGGGTGGAACTGAGTTGCAGGCCTCAAGTATCATCAGGCATGCAGGAAAATCAAGAGTGAGGGCACAGAGCAGAAAGTTTGATTGTATAGAGTTCTTTCTTCAAATGTTTTACAAAAAAAGGATACAAAAAAAGAAAAAACGTCCAGGGTCTGAGCTCGCCCGTGTTATATACCTTATAACACCTCAACTCTAACGAGCGCTGCGACCATTTTTCTGAAGATTGTTAGTCCATTGTAAAAAGTCCTTAAAGTTTTCGTATTATTAAAGAGTAAATCTACTAGTGAAGATAAAAGCTATACCTTAAGAATCCTAGCTTTTAATATTGCTCCTATGGGGGAAGATGACTTTTAAGTTTTCACACACTGTACAATATAATTTTAAAGTATAGTTTCTAGTCTTCATGACATTATGGACACAGATGGACAGTAAACTGGACTGGTCCTGCAACACAGACCATGTGTATAAGAAAGTTCAGAGTTTAACATCTGCAAGAAGCTCCTCTGCATGTCCTACCAGTCTGTGGTGGCCAGTGTCATGTTCTATGCTGTGGTGTGTTGGGGTGGAAATGTGTCCAAGAGGAGTGTCAACAGGTTGGACAGGTTGATCAGAAAGGCTGGCTCTGTGGTTGGAATGAAGCTGGACTCACTGGTGACAGTTGAGAGGAGATCATTGAACAAACTACTGTCCATCATTGATGATGACAGTCATCCTCTGAACACTGTCATCAGTGAGCAGAGAAGCAGAATGAGTGCACAAATGCTCCTACCCAGGTGCAACACTAATAGACTCAGGGACTCAGTCATCCCTCGGGCTATTAAATTGTACATTTCTGAGTTCGGGGGCAGGAGTGGAGTGAGAGTATCTGGATGTTCTGTTCTATGTTAGTCTTTGTATCCTTTGTCTTTGTTGTTTTTCTTTGAACTATGTTCTTTGTCTTTATCTTTAGACTTAGATTGTGTCATCTTGTTCTTTTTCTCTTTATGTTCTTCTTCTTATTTTATTTTTATTTATTATTTTGTATTGTTTATGGAAAATTGCTGGCTGTTGGAAAAAACAATTTCCCGAAGGAGACCTCCTGAGGGATCAATAAAGTTTTACCTTACCTTACCTTACCTTATTAGATTCTATGATCAGGGTTATCAATTTGAGGGACTACCCTTTTCCCAATATCTCCAAAATTGTATTTTGTTTCTAGATTTGAGGATTAACCAATCACAACATTGGAAAAAGGCGACTCCTCTGAGAGGATTCTTTAAATATTTAGGAATATAGACCCTGATTAATAGTGAAGTTTTATTTCAATCCTGTTCTCTACCTGAGATAATAAAGTAGTCTTGACTATCTCTTGGTGGAAGAAATCTCTGCCTATATGAAAATGTCTTGCAACAAAAGCATAACTCTTTAATTAATTTATTGTCATGACAAAATATTCAAACAAATACAATAATTGATACTTGCATATCATTTGGACTTAATTTATAACTATATCCGGATACATATAGTTAGACCAACCGGCAGATACATTGACAGACAGATAGAACAACGGATGGATTTTGAGGAGATTTATTGTAATTTTCTTGGCCTGCTTGTAATAAATCATCCCTTCCTTGTTTGCTTTTTGAGCTAAGGTTGCTTCATGATTGTTTCAATAAAAGCTGAAGGTTCTCATGAGGAAGAGAAGACATCCACTTATATAACTAACAAATTGGATCTGATCAAATAAACTACAAAGAGACACCTCAGCTTCAGATAACAAGATTGAAGTTTTCTTCTCTATATTATCACGCAACTTCAAGACATACATTATCCAAAACTGAACACTTAAGTATGAGTGTGATAATTACTACTATAACGTTTTAAGATTCAGCCTGGGGAGTGTCAGCCTAAGTAGATACAATGTAAGGGATGAAAGTAAAATAAAATAAATCTTTTGAGTTCTCCTTTAAAATGTCCTCCATTAAAAAAGGATTGTCCTGCTGCTCTTGGCGAGCATTTGCGAGGGTTTTTATTTATTTTTTAAAGCATATAAAGACTGTATCTAGACCATTTCTAATTCAATTTAGTCAGGTTTGACTTTTTAAAATGACCTCACCCATGATGAAATCTTCCAGTGGCTCCGTATTCGTTGAAAAGGACATACTTTTTTTTTTTTAAATGACTCCAGACACTTTCAAATGCGACACCATCCTCAAGTGTCAAATGTAAAAGGATGAAATTGTGCCAAAAAAAAGTTATTTGTATCTCATGACATTCACATTTCACCTTGTTTCGACGAGACCTTTCACAACACTTGTATAAATAAATGTAATCTAAATAATTAGATGAATTGACCAGTGATATTCAACAGTAGTAATGGAGGAGCAGTTGTTTTTAGCGACTTTTCACTAAAATTAAGTCTTTTTTATTCGAGTCACTTGGTTAATGTTCTGTAGTTCTTTAGTTTAGTTTGAGTGTGTTCGTCACCACTTTGTCTGCTCATAGCGTGTTTACATGTGTGCGTGATCATACATCCTTTATTTGTTCATTATTATAATGAATTAAAATGTAATTGATGACCAATTGATAGATTGAGAGACGAGAAGATGGAGGATTATTGAAGGATGAACAAGAATGACATGAACTACTGGCTCTAAAACTCTATATATTATTTACAAGCTGTGAAACTTTTTACATACATCCACGTGCAACCAAGTCCTGTTAACGGCTCGTCAATTAAGTTGAGCACTTTCCTTTTGGAATACTGTCGAATGCAAAGTTGCTGTGCTTTAAGGATCCTGATTATGTTTCTCATGCTCAAAATACTAACATTCCTGGCTAATCGTGAAATAATCTCTCCCTGTGTCATTCCTAAACTAAAATAAATGCTGAAAAGACACTCTTGGTCCACAATATTGAATTACTCGTCACCTAAGTTGCAGGTGGTACTCTAAGATTTAAATTTTGATTAATATTTTAGGTGTGATGGGAAATAGTACAGCAAGTTCTTATCATCACATGAAGGGCTGAACTTACAGTACTTGGGAACAGGAACTTATACCTTATCTGGCTCCAATCACTTCTTTGGCTGACAACTGGTCTTAAATTATATGCTAATAGTGTTTTTTAAAATTGTTTGCGATTGTCCGTGAAAGCTTTAGTATTTTCAAGGAAAGGTTGTAAGAACATGGGTTAGATTTACAAAATCAAATAATTCATTCTTCACATGCCACTTCAGACTGTAACCCCTGCAACTAAAATAAATCATTATTTATTATTTAAATTAACATTCTTTGTAACATGTCTTAGACTGATCTATTATCATTCTTCCAAACTGGCCCCTCGAAACCAACTATATTTTAACCTTTGTGGATTTTTTCTGTTCTTTATGCAACCAGGAAGCTAAAGTTATTCAATTTAAAATGGTTTGAAATGTAGTGACATTCTTATGGTATTAACTAAAGAATGTAACATGTAATTTTTTTAAAATCCTGTCCGATTACACATCTGAAGCAGTGTCTTCCTGCTTGAAAGAAAGTTTACCCTAAGCCGACGCCTATGAATGAATATGTAAAATTCCGTTTACATTGCAATGATTGCTAGCATGATTGAAGGTGGCTGGCGCTAAAGAAGCTGAGCTGCTATCACTGTGACATTATGGCAGCGGGAGGAAAGAAAAAAAACGAAGAGCCACGATCCGATTATAACGAGAGACAAAACTCATTGAGTATTGCACTGTGACTATCACAGTTCCAGTGAGTGCGTGGGTCATCTGGGAGTTGGAAGCCTCATGAAGTCAGTAATAATTGAATTTGCTAGATGCTCTCTCAAGCTTAGCCAAGCATGTCTGTTTCAATCAACAACTCACATCGCAGACACATTCCAAAGGTTGAGGCTTCATTGCCAGATACTAAGAAGACAAACACATTTTTCTCTATCTGCGATTCAGCCGTATTTGATGAATATAATATGGAGGTGTTTATACAGCAGACAAGAGGAATAACCTTCGGGGAGTTTTTTCCTTTTTTAAATTTATTTTGGAGTCATGCTCATGGAACCTAAAATTCTCAAGCATTGTCAAGGTAGCGCTTTTTCTTTTAGTATATTATCCCTAACTGGCATTGGTTCATTTAGAAACTATCTTTGTGTCACATCCTGTGATATTGTATCTTAAAATTATAAAAGTGAAAAAGGTGCTCACTGGAATTTGAATAAATACATTGTATTCATGCAGAGTCAGAGGCAGGTGAAGGCTTCTCTCATCACCATTTTTAAAAGTTGAGATAAACGCGTTCTTAGCCGTATTAAACATGACAATGAGATGTGATAGATATAAAGGCGAGGTCACTGATCCATGTTGGGGAAAAAAGGTCAACACGCTTGTGATTTAAACGAGAAATGTATTAATTTTCCCAGTGGTTTCTCCCAAAACTTTTGAAACTGAATCTTGTCAAGATAGAAAACTGAAAGAGACAATTCCTCTTTAGGTGACTTTAGGTGTGTTTATGGAGGTGACACTAGGCATGTAAAAGTGGCTTTTGGAGAAACTCTATACCAACATTACATTACAGTGATGGTTTGACGAATCTTCATAACTCAGGGTTAAACTGTGGCTGTTGAATTCTTAATTTATGCAAAACTGGAAAGTACCTGAATTTCAAGTTTATTTACTGTATCTAATCCCCTGAAGGAGATATCCACAGGGATAGATAAAGTATCAATTTCAATACCTGTGATACCAAGCTGTTTTGTCTTGAGTCACTCTTGAAAGATTCATTTTTGTTACTCATTTCTTCAGCCTCAGGCGCTAACAATTTGTTAACAATAGTCATTGATAGTTAAGAGAGAGAGTGCCATGACATTGTGTTTCAAATCCTTGGGCTCCGTGAAAGAAGTTTATTTTACTTCAGTTGTTGTCACTTTTCATCTTCCTCCAAGATTGAAACTCTAAAATTTAGATCCTTGTCCAGGCAGCCACAAGTCGACATCAATTTATATTTTAGATACAGTGTCTTCTGATAAACATTCTCAGAATCACTGTATAGTAACGCAATAGTTATTATGTGCACAATTGTGTAGTCATGGTGAGTACACTAGTTTAGAGTTGTATGTTGAGATTTTTCTTTCCGCACCTAATACAGCCAGTCGTCCTCCGCTTTGTTGTGGAAAATAACACCCTAAGTGTCAGAGCGATTGACATATCACCATCTAACCTAAGTAAAACCTCGATTCCTTGATTAAACAGGTAAACAACAACATTCCAGGGTAACCCTTCTGGGATGATGGCCTGCAGCTCTGCTCTACGGACTGACGCCTACTTTCAGGACAACTTCAGTCCTGCCATGCCTTCGCCAGGCCTCAGAAAATAATTACTTGGTCATATTGAATAAAATGACAATGAAATCCTTCCCCTTTCTTTTGTTAATTCTGAGTAAGGGTAAGTAAATACATCCATCAAACAGAGAGATAAAAATAATTCACATGACCTAGCATTAATCCTTGTAGGCTCTTTATCAAGTGTTTGATGTAATTGGCCTGTGTTACCAAAATGGTAAACCTCTCCCTTTTCACAGTGGTTTTTCCCAATGCATTTAATCATGCCATTGTGGAGCCTTTGTTCAAAAAGCCAGACCCAACTGACCTTGGTCATTTCCGGCATATTTCTAAGCTCCCTTTCTTGTCCAAGATCTTGGAGAAGGTGGTGTCTGAGCAGGTGTCTTTGTTCTTCGATCAGAGCGACATTCATGAGGAGTTTCAGTCTGGCTTTCTCAAACATCACTCTAACGACACGGCCTTACTGAAAGTGTCCAGTGACATCATAATGTCGGCTGATTCGGGTCAATAAACTGTTCTGGTTCTTTTGGATCTGTCGTCAGCCTTTGACACAGTTGATCACCAGATCCTGCTGAGAAGACTGAGGGATGAAGTGGGACTGTCTGGGTCTGTGTTACAGTGGTTCTCATCATACCTTTCTGAGCGCAGTTTCAGTGTCTCTGCCAATCAAATGAGGTCTAAATCGTCAGATCTGTTTTCTAAAGTCCCTCAAGGTTCTGTTCTGGGTGCCTTATTATTTTTGCAGTACTTGATTCCCCTGTGTAAAATTCATTCAGAGATTTCCTGATGTTTCTTATCACATTTTTGCTGATGACATCCAGCTCTACTGCTCTTTTGATCCAACTGAGCCCCAGAGGCTGAACAGATTATTCAATTGTTTGCTAGAAATAAAACAGTGGCTGAGTGAAAACCCTTTGCAGCTAAATGTGTGGACAAAACTGAAACTTTGGTTGTTGCTCCGGATGATAAGGTTCCAAGGTTGAGTCAGTACTTGGGTGACTTAGGTCAGTCTGTCAAACTGAGCCTTAGAAATCTGGGTGTTGTATTTGACAAAACTGACCAGAAACTGTTTCCTTCAATTGAGAAAAATCTCTCAATTTAGGAAAATGGTGTCAAAACATGATCTTGAGCTTGTAATCCATGCGTCTGTGTCTTCTCTATTAAAATAGTTTGTTGTTTGTTTTCAGAGAACGCTTGGAACTCAACGTTGAAGGTCGTGCCTGCTGCTGCGCTGCTAAACTTTGACCGAGACTGAGACAAGAGTGTTCGAGCGTGAAAAGAATGGTTAAATCTAAAATCATCCAGAGACAAGAGGAGAGCTTTGACAATGAGAAACATTATTGTACAAAACCCTGATGGCGATGAAAGAGGAGATAAAAGAGGTGAAAGAAGGGATGAAGGCGATGCAGAAGATGATGGAAATAGATAGAAATCCAACAACTACCAGAGGACAACAAAAAGAAAGATCGGATCATAAAAACTCTGGTGAACAGGGTCGATGAACTGGACCAGCAGGGAAAACTCAGCGAAGTAATTGTGACTGGAAAAAACTCTGGCCCTCAAGTTATGCGAGAAAAGCGGCTGCAGAGCTTGAAGACTGAAAACTGTGGAGATGCAGGTGTCCAAGCTCCTGAGTGGCAGAGGGATCGACCTGGATTTCAACAACATGGAAGCAGGTTTCCTCTTACCCAGAAAGAAAGAGCCTGGTACCCGAGCTGTGGTGCTGATATTCACCAACAGAAAATACAAGTCTGCACTTCTCAAACGCGGCAGAAAACTCGAAGGATCTGATGTTTATATCAATGAGAACCTGACCAAGAAAAACGTAGAACTCGCCAGAAAAGCTCACCAACTGAAGAAAGGTGGCAAAATACAACACACCTGGATGGCAGACTGCAGGATCTACATCAAAACAAACGGCACATCACCAGAAGAAGTCAAATTATTACAAATCATAAATGAGGAAGATTTGGAATCATACAAAATCTAAGCAAAGTACAATGGTTTTTACACGGACTGAAAATATGATGGATCCATCTGAACTGGATTGCTGAGCAGAATAGTGTAAAAAGTTATTATAAATCAACAAGTGAAATATACCTTATCTGAAACAAATGAAAGAACTGATCCGGACAACCATTTCTACGACAACAAACCTGAGCGATGCCAATACAACACCGATGAACGATTCAACGCCAACTTTGACATGGATGGAAAACTATCTATAATTCACTTTAATAGCATGATTCTATAACCCCACTTCAGACACATCAAGGAATAAACCACTTCAAAAGACCCTTCAGTATAATTGCGGTGTCGGAAACATGGATTAAAGAAGATAAAGGCACATATTTTTTCCTGGATGGATACAATCTTGTTTGTATTAACAAAGAAAAAGGGGGAGGAGGAGTGGCCCCTTTCTTCTACAACATCATCAAATATAGAGACTTTACAAAGCTGTTGATAACCTATAAGAATGTGTAACAATAGAAATCTGTGTGACGAAAGGTAAAAATATTGTTGTAAGGTGTGTTTCCAGAGCACCTGACTCAAAAATAGAAGATTTATTGAACAGATGGGTGAAAGACAAAAGTGTGTTTTTATGGGTGGCGATGTAAATAATGACCTGCTAAATCGTAAACGAGAATCGATGAATTCATCGATATGATGTTTACAATGGGCCTACAAGCTCTTATCACACTCCCTAGCAGGGTCACGACACACAGTGCTACTTTAATTGATAATATTTTTACAAATATTAATGACGCCACAAGAGGTCTCCTTAAAAATGATAGAAAGTGAGGACTTACCAATCTTTGCTATCTATAACTGGAAATGCACTGTGAGACAGGCTCACAATAAAAACAAATATGTTAGAGTCAGGAGTGAAGATGGATTGAATTCACTGAATAATGAGCTACTGAGGCAGAACTGGAATAATGTTTACAATGAAACTGATGTGAATGAGGCATATGACTTTTACAACACTGTATGACAAGCACTGTGCCATGAAAAAAAGACACACAAATCAGAAAAATGAACTGAAATCATGGCTCACAAAAGAATCAGTATTTATTACATTTTTACCATTTGAAGGTACAAAATGATTCCAGAAGGTCGACTAAGTCAAAGACGTAAGCCGGACGTGTCGACATGAGATGATAATATAAGAACACTCTGTAACAAAACAATGAGCTGAGGTCCAGAAAACCTGTGCTACTTGTACGTATCTGTATGTGACATCTTCAAACTCCGCAAGATAGTGGCGTGGATGCGAGGGGACGTAGCCAAAATTTGAGAGGATTTGGCGAAAATCAGCACTGAGAACGTTGCAGAAGAAAGAGACATATAATTAAAAAATGGCTCTCACTCCATCCAACATAAACAAAATGGACTGGACAAATAACCATCTGTCGACTGGACCAATTGAGATCCACTGTTGTAACATGTTATGTGGAAATTGTCATACATAAAAATAATCTGCTAAGCCAAAGTGAAACAAGTGTTATATCTATGATTTCATTTCTTTACTACTAACACTACTACTACTACTACTACTATTTTGAGGTAAATGGGGGTGGGACTAGACAAGCTTCTGCTCATCCTGCTTTCACTTTCGGGACATTCATGTAATATGTGTATTACGAGGAAATTATGTTGATGATCTAAACTGTCATGACCAAAAAATAATATTTATACATTAATTAATTAATTAATGTCTTAACGAGAAGGAGCTGTCTGGCCTGCAGTTGATACAGAACTCTGTCCTGCTCTAGTAGAAGAACTCACATTTCTCCGATCCTTAAATCTCTTCACTGGCTGCCAGTTTCTTTTAGGATCAACTTTAAAATTCTGGTTCTTACTTTCAGATCTATTCATGGTCAGACCTTCCATCAGCTATCTGATACACCCTTACACCCCAGCTCGGGCTCTCAGGTCTGTGGATCAGAATCTACTGATGGTTCCTGAATATGCTTCAGGACCAGAGGAGAGAAATCCTTCCAGGCTGTTGCTCCTAAGCTTTGGAACGATCTCTGTGTTTGATGATCTACTGACTACTTCTCCTCCTTGATTCTCTGAGACTCCTCTGTATGTCTCGATGTTATCTTGACATTTTAAGTATATATTTTATTGGGTAATGTTTTGATTGTTTAAGCACTTTGTGACCCTGGTCTGAAAAAGCGATCTACAAATATAAATTACTTACTTACTTACTTACATTACTTATTTGGCAGAAACATCTTAATAATAGTATTAACCTGATGAAAGTAATAGTATAATCCAATTATTCATAATTCAATTCATCATGCAATTTATGAGTTGTTTGTTCCAAATATTTTGCTCTTCGTGACTAATAATCACATTGTTGATTATTTACTGTGTTTTAACTCCAAAGCTAGTAATGGCTAGATTTAAACTCGGGGTGGATCAAAAACAAGCAGGCCATTTAAATTCCCTTCTCATTATAGCCTGGAAGACACAGATAGAGAAGTGCAATTTACATTTAGATTGTTTTAGCACCAGTAAATTAATCAATGCTGCAAGCTCGCAAACTTACTTACACTGAAACTTGAAAACCTAAATAAAAAAAAATAAAAAAATGTTTTAGTGCAAAACAAATGTTTTTGGGATTGTATTAAAAACTAAAGGTATGATGCACCTGTGAAAATGTTACTTCACGCATGTTGTTTTTCTTTGCTGAACATCATTGATCACTAGTTTACACTTCCTGGCAGCAAACAAACTGTCTGGCATTGTTAGGGGGTAATTTATGAATAGCCCCCAAATGGCTGATAACAACCTTCCGAGCCCCCATCACCGGTTTAGTGGTTCCCTACTGACCCATATGTGTGTGTGATGTATACGGTAATTTACGGCAACACAACAGACTGTTTTATTTGGAGTTCAGATTTATTTATGTTCATATCCAGACAGTCTGCGACTGTTATTGGATCTCAGTACGGCTGCACAAACCGTGTCAAAAAAGCTACTTTTCTTCCACTTGTTATTAGAACAGCCTTCACTTTCAACTGTTAAGCATCATTTGAAGTTTATGTGGGACAGAAGCGTCGTAAACTCTCCTGTAATTTATAGTGTGAGGTGAATTAATTTCACTGGGTGAGATATAAAACATGGTTGCAGCTGGTTTATAAAGATATCTTTTAATGGCAAGTTTATATTTCGTGATCAAATCTCCTTGTCAGCAGTGAATCTTATAGCCTATTCTAAAGGTATATATAATGATTTGTCAGGTGTTGTAAATTAAGATTGGTTTTGAGATGAGTTTTGAAAGACGGCAGTAGCCCAGGGGTAGTGGTGCTGTATATGGTCCTTGTGATGGGGGTGAGGGTGTTGGCATCAGAGGAGCAGGTTCGATGGGTGAGATTGGGTCAATGGAGGAGATCTGTCAGGTAAAAAAGGGACAAGGTTGTTTAGAAATGTGTAGGTGGTGAGGATGTGTTTTCTACAAGGGGGTGTGGATGAGCAGTCAGGCAGCAGAGTTTTGAACCTATAGCAGAAGTCGAGTCCGGTTGTGATGAAGGCATCAGCAAGTGTTCCAGCAGCTGGGATAGAGAGTGGGTCAAAGGTATGAAATGTTCCAGAGGTGGAAGAAGAATGTTTCGGTGACTTGGTTTATGTGAAGTGAAGGCGAACCCGGGGTCCATGTGATGCCGAGGTTTCCTGGCCAGGAGGGGATTGAGTGGCAGATTGACCATCAATGCAGAGCAAGAAGTTCTTAGAGGTCGACGAGGGTGGATTTTGGACCGAAGATTACAATTTTCCATTTGATTTCTGTTAAGTTTGCGGAAGTTCTGGTTCATTCAGGAATATATGTTGGTGAGGCGGTTGCTGAGGGTAGAGGGAATGGCTGGAGTTATGGTTTTGGTGGTGATGTAGAGTTGAGTGTCGTCAGCATAGTCTCGGAGGTGAAGTCAATGGCAGCAGATCACGTAGACAAGAAGCAGCATTTAGAGGAGCAGGAGGATGAAAAGGATGGGCCAAGGTTGTTTGGTTGACCTTGGGATCCGGCGTCTCTCATAACCAGAGCTTCACCTTGAATTGTACAATGAGGCCTCGTCACCCAACAGTGCATCACTTGACTCTTTCAATATTTTCCCAGTGACTGGAGTAAAAGGCATAAGATTCTACCTGCTTTTAACTTTTGTATAAATACTGACTACCATGTTTACCCACTGACCCGTTGCTAAGGTAACTTTTCATCAGTTCGGCAATCAAACAAATAAGAGCCCATGATGTCAGAGTTCCACAGATGTATATATTCACCACTTATTTTCGACACAAGATCACAGCTGTGATTGAATCAACATACTGGTAAAATTCAACCTAACAAAGTGCCCATATCAACATTTGTGAAATTCAGACTAAGAATAAGCATAAGAAAATTGAGTAAAATGATTCAGTGCAATCATTTTTGGTGCAGCAAGAAAGAGAAAATGCAGATTAACTTATTATGGTTTGTTTCGCAAGTTAACAGTGCTTTAAAAAAAAATCTAACATTTTTTTTGGTAATTGACACCATTAGCAATGATTCATCCCTATCTAAAGATCCTTTTTGTAAATAAAGCAAGTCGAGCATGACGTGTAACTGCATGTTCTATGTTTTATGTCACAATCAACTCTACAGTACTACATGTTTGGAAAAGTCAATATTGAATCTATATAACTATATAAATCTGTATAAATTTATGTTTTTGAAAAGCATACTTTATATTTGCATTTTAACTTGAAAATAAATCTTGTAAAAAACCCAAAACAAAACAACAAGCAGTCAAAAATGAAGGGTCTATGGCTTATTAAAAATGCCACAGCACAATTTACTTCCTGCTTTATTTTCTTAATGTGCAAACGTATAGTCACTTATTCATGTATTGTGAAATTGACTGCGTCTGCGTATTTCTTTATTTTTTTAAGTTTTTATTTATTAGCACACCTGAACACACTAGTTTTTTGGTCAAAACAAGCCCTGTTTTGTCCTTCTTGTCTTTACTTTCACATCTTTGCACTAATCGCTATGTATATCCCATTGTAATGACTCTAAACAGCACAGTGAGGGTGGAGATCAGTTTTAAAAAAAGACAGAAAAACACCACACATTTATGTGTAGTTTAGAGAAATGGTGTGATCTTTTGTGACTTGATAAGACATGACAAACCTGCAAGTCCACAAAATACTTAATCAAAAATCCTGCTTCACAGCCAACAGAGGTGAGCTGGCTGTCATATTTGTAGCTGACACCATGTGAAAACACAGGATGAAATGTCACCTTATCTTGTTGGTGTTGATCCAGGAAGCTGAAGGACCTTTTTTTTCCAAACCCATTCACCTTGATGTGCAATATGTCACCGAAAGCAGTTATTTAACTGTAGGTGTGGGTGTTTTCTGAGCCAGAACTGCACTCGTGATCCATCAAAAACTGTTTTAAGAGACCAATGTCTATATGTTTTCATAATATATTTACAATGTATCTTATTGAATATGTGTTAGTGTTTTGCATTCTCAGACTTTTGACAGATCCACTTGAGCCATGTTTCATATTTGGTGAATTCACAAAAAGAAAGTCTGCTGTGAGAGTCCTGACTTTATTTTTATTATTACCAGGCTAATAGCACATTTATGTGGTTTTGTGAAGATTGCAATTTGAAAATGGGGATGAGTTTTGTTTAGAAGAATACCTGCCAAAAGGGTTTACATGGCCGGTAAACTGCTTGTTATAATTACTCTTTGGTATTTCATATCAGGGTTTTCCAGAGGTATTCAGAAGCTTGAGTATCCCTCCAACCCATGTTGATTCATATCCTCATTCAATGCAGCTATTTCCAGAGTTTAATATTCACCCAAAGTTTTTGTTTGTCGTTTAACAAGTTTAATTACTATAGTAGAAACGTTGTACTGTCGGGATTCTGCTGCACAATCTGAATCTGGGGACAGAAAAATTACCTTCAGCTCAGATGCTGTTTATTCTCTTAAGAATAACAGGATACAGTATATTTAAATGTGGTGGAGTTACCATGGGACTACCTGTAGTTTAGTGAAGTATTAAAAAGCTGTCTTTAACAGTTCCCATAAAACAAGCTCAATTTAATGCATTTAGAAAAGTTGTTAGTATGATTTAGACAAACCCTCTTCTAGCCAAACTCCCATTTGGTGCTCAAATTGCAATTATCATCTGCACCTGGTGTAAGAAGTCTTTCCCAATTCTTCGGGGCTCAACAATGGCTTGTCGGTTGGTGACAAATAGTTACTTTTTTGTATAGAAAACTAATTTGAATTCAACATTTTCTTTTTTGACTCCTAGTTTTGTGTTATACATTTAATGGTTCACTACAAGTACTAGTGGAATTATATTAAGGTTGCAAGCTGGAGCTTTTTCCCCCATGGTATGTTTGCAGATTAAGCGTGTGAGAAACTCTGCTCTGTTCCTGAATCATCAATTTGTCCTCCATTTATTCCAGTTGAATGGGACTGGAGACCAGAATATTCAGAACAAACTCAGAGGACTTCCTAGCTCTGAGTCTGCAGAACTTTTCTGACATGCTGTGCTACTTTAAAATCCATTATGATGAATTTTTTTAAAGGTTATATCTACGAGGCATGAACTTGTTTTTGCTCGTCAGTCACAAGCAACTGTGAAGTACAATTGTTATTTCTGATGTCAACAGATCCAGATAACCTCTTTCACTGTGGTCGCTAATGGATACCTAAGCCTTCACTCTACCACTTAGCCATAATTCTTGCAACTCCCTGTAATCATCAATCAATAAGAACCATGGTCTTAAATTCAGAGAAGCTTGTTTCCATCTACAATGCTTCACGATCCTCTCTCCAGAAAATAAAAGTTGGTAAAGGATAATATAATCAATCAATCCTTATTATATTATCAATGTTGATATGGCTCAAAGCTAACAAAAAAAAATGTTTTGAACAAACATCTGTATCAAACCAATGCTTGGTGCCATGAAATAATCTGTTTGACAATACTTAAAGTACCATTAGATTAATCATTCTAATCGTGTAGGGGTAGAAGTTGTTGCCAACGTCAGATTAGTGAGCAAACCATCAATTATTTTACTCCCCTTTGAATCACCAGAGCAATCATTCTTAAGAGGACTTTGTCAGACTCACAGCGCTCACAGACTGCAGTTTGCTGCTACTTTTTCCATATATAAGAAGACTGTATACTAACATTTTAAAGTATTTGTAGATGTTATTATTTTCTCCTTGTGAAAATATGTTAGTCAGAATGAGTTTAACTAATAACCTTCTGTATACAAGAGAAAACAAAACACTGAATAGTTGTAAGTAAGTCAAGTCTCTTCTAATGTCACATTTTGTATTCTTTTCTGTTTTTTTACCTCCATGATGGACAGGTCACTGTGGAGCTTAAAACGGAATGTCATTAAAGCATCCCTCAGCAGCTGAGGCGGAAAGCTTGGTAATACATGAGGTGAAAAGAAGGTGCAGTGGTGGCCACACAAACTTGTTCCTTGTGACAGGAAATCTTTGGCCTCGGCCACAGTGTGGTTTCTTTGTGCAGACAGAAGGTTGATCGCAGCCGGAGCTTTTGTTTTCTCCTATTTTGAAATGAATATGATGAAATAAAAAAACTAACATTTGAACAAAGATCAAATGATTTGGGTTATATGTCTAAGGCAAATAAAAAAGAAAACCCCCAAAAAACGATCTAAGTTTTCTGCTTTTTTTTGGGTGGTCACTGAAACCATATGAAGCGAAGCCAATTATAGTGGTTGGGTCTTTGTTAAATTGGCTCCTGGACACCATCCTGGCTAGCCTGGACCCAGGAGACATTGGAAAGATTAGGTCTCTCCGTTGACCTAGGACTATTCCTCCAGGAGAGTTGTAGGAGGATTCTTGGAGATATGACACTTGGTCCGGCTCTCTCAAAAGTGGAATTCATTATTTTTTGTTTTAAAAAATACCTTTCTATTTTCTACTTTTAAACATTAGTATAGCAGTAGAGAGCAACTTTTTTAGACTGAACACGTATTTGACTGAAAAGTCCTTGAATAAGGGGACAGTATTAAAACGCTTTGCTGAATCTTACATACATCGCCTCAGGGAACAGTAACTCTAAAAAGATACACGGTTGATTCATCTCAGTTCTGAATGAGGTTCTGCTGCTATTACTTTGAAAAGAATACAAAAAAAGATGTTCAACTGATCCCCTGTTGCCCTGTTTTTAACATAAATCGCAGTTCTCTCTGTTCCGCTTTGATTTTTCACTTACACGAGTCAGCTGACAAAATCTGAATTTTAAAACTGTAGAGACAGTCAGTGACAACTTTCTTATTACTGTACATATATGCATTTGAAAAAAGGGGGGGGGGATTTTTCACTCCTCTGTCCAAGATAACAGAAAGAAGAATGGCTTTTATTTTCACGTAAGCAGGCGATTTGGAGATCAATGGTGAAGGATACAATAAAAGTATTTTCATTGATACACTTTTGACGTCAAAGTGGATTGATTTTGTCAACTTATTGTTGGTTTTGTTATCGCCTCATTGGTGTCTTTCATCTTTCAAAAATGCACATTTTATTGGACTTCATTAACCTCACATATATTTTTGATTAAATAAATTAAATCGTTATTGACCAATTTCTCGAATACAGATTTTATTTTTGAGATTTGTCACATTTATCCATGATCTTAGTTTCCTACTCTTAATGGTGAATTTGAACTTATTGATTGATTTGCTCCGGAAGTGAAGTGTTGCTTAAAAAGCCTATATTAAGGTTGATGTCTAGTGTATGTTTGATTCTGTATAATTCTCCTGACGTTATTTTGAGGTGTCATTTAAGTTGGACTAAGTATGATGTCACTGGTGGACTGGTGCTGAAATGCACCGTTGGCTACTGGGAAATACATATAGTAGCTGTTTGTGTAAGCCCTAAAATGGTTTGAAAAAAGGATTAAAAAGCAAAAAAAGAGAGTACATCAGCATTAAAAAACAACTAAAATGACTTGAATGGAAGAAAATATTTGTGGTGATGGGTCACCTGTTTAAAACAGGGCATCTATCCTGCTATAAAAGTATAACAAAGTATAACCACATCTTCAGGGACCACAACACCACTGACTTAAAATATTTACTCGAACTGCTGTATTCATTGCATATACAGTAACTGCATCATGCAAATGAAAACATATTACTTGAGGCTATTATCGGACTTCCAGCACACTGTTGTCGTTCATTGGTGCTATAAAACGGTAATATTGAAGTTAGAATGCAATCTGTCTCCACATTTACGCTTGAGCGCTGTCAGATATTGCTGATATGAACAACGCAAAAGCTAGTTGTGTAATGCAGTTCACTGGTTTAGCTCCTTGTATCGTCTCCTCCCCTGTTATTTTCCAATTACCCCGTGTCTCTTGATATAATTCCAGCACAGAAAATGCTGCATATATTCCAATCTGTCTGATTGCCTTCATCTTTCTCACAGAGAAAGTAACAATTAACTTGGTGGAATGAGCAAAGTCTCATCCACTGACTGAACTTGAGGTTTTGCTGGAGTGAATGTAATTTGTCTTCCCCTTTTTCTTTCTTCCTTCAAGGGTTTACAACAGTTCTAAGCTATTTGTCTCACGGTCCAGGACCTTTAGCCTCACAGCAAAACAATTTAAAATGAAGAAGCAGATTTGGATTATCTTATTTAGTACAGGGTAAGTGGGTGCCAGGCTCAATTTGGTGCCACCAGATATTCACTTATCCCTAATTTAAGAGGAATTAATTTCAAAAAGGCTTTAATGGCAATCTCTATCATTCACTCTGGTTGGTCATTTTATACCTTTTCAACAAAAACAAAAACATATGAAGATTCCTTTCGGTTTGATAAAAATTCATCGCAAGTCTATAATTACTGTAATTAAATATTATATATAAAAACTATTTTTCAAGTGTTCGAAAAGAAGGAAAGTTTTTTTCAGATAGTGATGTATTGATGGCAATTAGGGAAACAATATTCAAGGTTTAAAAGAGGGTTTTATCTTAAACAGGTTGGCCTTATATTTTAATTACATTGACGTTTTTTTTTATAGAAATTCCATTTACAAGGGATCGAGCTAAATTTGCCATATAACAGAATAGAGACCCATGCATAATAATTATAATCATGTTAAATATGTTACAGTACTGTGACATTAGTATAACGTTTAACTGTAGAACTGTAGAACTGTCAAAAATAAATTCAATAAAATTGAATAAAAATGTTTAAGCATTGCTTTGCAAACATCTCAATAGTAGCTAGAGTACAGCCATTACTTTCCATCACACTATCTCACCATCTTAGACAGAAATAGCAAAGGCTTTCTTTTATTGAAGTATTATTGTAACACCATGTGTTTGGTCTCAATATGTCATTGAACCCTTTTCTTTAAACGTTCCCCCGTGAGCTGTGCCTCCGATAACCACATTCCTCATGTTATCCTTTCAAATAAGAGTTTCTTCAATAGTGATGTTAAATAAATGTATAGAATAGAATAGAAAACGTTTATTCATCCCCAGAGGGGAAGCACACTTTTACAACAGCACAATTGAAAATAAAGTGTATGTATATACACTGCGTGACTAACGGACAAAAAACAAAACATGACATTTCTAAAAGCTGTTTTTGATGAGTGCAATAGATTGTCAAATTCTTAAATGACATGTTTCTTCTCATCAATATAGTGAATACAAACTGTATATATATACATATATATTAAGACATGTATTTATGTCGATTACTGTGTATATATTTCCAGACCAACTAATGTGAAAACCCAAGTTTCCTGACTCACTCAAATGTTTCAAATGTTGAAGTCTTCCTCTCCAATATGCATGTCCCTGATCATGATGATTTTTTGAAGTTAATACTTTATAAAATTCTACCCGTAGGTAAACGAGGGTTTAAAGAACGGAGTCCATGATGACAAATGATGGCTTCACTCCTCCTCCATCCAGCTGTCATCACGCCCTGCTTTGTTTATAGAACAAGTCCCTTGGAGGTGAAGACTTCCGGGATTGATGACGCGCAGTGATAAACCTTGATGCTTGCCATTCAAAGCAGAGTGGGTGTGGTTATGGTCAACAAGATTTAATATTCAGAAAAGTGTTTTCAGTGGGCGGAGCTTAAGCACATTTTCTAATGTAAATATTTAAAAGAAAAGAGAGTTTTGTGTAAACAGAGTACAATAGAAGTCCAAGATCTACGGTATTTAAGAGACATCAATCAAATTAATTAATTGCCTTTTAAATTAAGCGTATAAATGTGATTAAAATATACATTAAGAGAGATACGTCAGTACTTTTAAGCAAAAAGGAGATAATGCACTTTTAAACTTTCAATCACGTCTGAAATTAAGCTGATTATCTTGAAGAGCTTACGGTGAATCAATTGTTTTTTCTGATGAAATGTTGTCAGGGTTACCACTCAGTTCTGCGCCAGAGCTCTTTTCAGACTGCAAGATGCTAGTCAACAGGGACAAAGGGTACGTTACAGCTCACTTTGTTAAGGCACACTTTTTTTTGGAGGAGAGGAAAAACAACATTTCTGAGGCTGAAGTGACCATTATCACATCCTATTTACTTCAGAGTTTAGGGACAAACGCATTAACGAAATAAAGTATCAGCGTCTCAACACCTGGGACCCAAACAAAGGAAGTGCTAAGGTTCTATATCGGAATGAGTACAAATCCCATTTCACCAAGGGAAAGCAACACAAAAGAAAGTCAGCAGGGTTAATGATACTAGTGAATAACTCTTCCTGTGGGCCATCCGGGGTTGAGTTTTAACGGCAAGATAGAAGAAAAGAGAAGAAAAGGGAGAAGAAGAGCATGCTCAGTGACACTGATTCAATTTGAATATAATCAGCCAATGCTGCTTTAGTTATTAAAAACTAATTGAGCACAAGCACAATTAAATGGCATTGTCATGCAAATGCGACAAGATATATTGTTCTCTGTCGGAACACATGTTAGATTAAATTAAAGTGAACTTTAGGTTACGTGCTCGCTTGTTTTTGCAAGGGAAGAAACGCATCACCGGCTGCAAAAACTGTGCACATTAGCGTCCAAACAACTGAGAAATCGTCGTGAAAAAAGCTTCAATTATTGGGGTCAGGTGAAGGTTCATGCCCACTGCACCTCTATTACAAGTTTATGGTGTGTAAAAAATAGATCCGTTTTCAAATTGGACCAGGCCGGAGATAACTACTTTAATCCATTCGATCGTACTCCAAACCCCTTCTCTAGATGGTGGTACCACTGATTACTGCACTTGAATTACAGAAAGCTATGACCATAGTCAGGAAAAAAAACGATTAAACAATATTATATTACCTTGTGCTTAGACTAATATTATTTGGATACATAGGTGCTCCATTTAATGTCAGTTATTGACTAACATCTTCTAATGTACCACCACATCAATAGTTTCAAGTTGCATACAGAGTTTCCAGAGTATTCTCCTCATGACCCTGAAGTTTGCTCCTGTCATGGAGGCTGTGCCATTAGTCATGGTACAGATGCACAAATTACAGCTTAGACCCACAGAACTCAAATAGAAGTCCTCGGAGCAGAAAATATTCTCTGCTGTTGTCGTATTTTGGAGCTCTCCGTTGCAGAGAAATCCTTCCTGCAAGTCTCCGTTGCACTCCGTCGTCCCACATTAAACGACCTTGTCCTGTCTGTAGTCTCCGTCAATACAAATTGTTTACTATCTCTAATGTGAGCCTCTGCATGTGTGTCAGGTGTTTGTGAATAGGCTTCATAAATGCAGGGTTTTTTTTCTCGGCTCGTTTGATGGAACAACAAAAGTGGTCACGGTTAAGGAACAATCCTCGAATAACTATGCCTTGAAAATAACCAAATACTTTCTTGTGTTCTACATCAGGGGTCATTTGTGTTGGGCATCACAGTAGGCAGCGAGTGTGTTCCTGTGTTGAATTATTTTGAATTAACATTCTAATAATGTATGATTTCATGTTTCCCACTGATTACATCATAGTTAGTTATTGTAAAGAACAAATACTCTTTGATTTATTTCATTGAGAATTACAAAAATGATGGACAGCAACCTTCTCTCTTTCTCATAGGATTATAAAACTTGTAATAGCCTTGTCATGCCTATGGGATGGCTCGAGATAATGGTTGCTGATCCTACACTGATATTAAAGAATTGAAGCCGATACTGATTTATTTTCCCTTTCTTTAGATATAGCGACAACTGTTTACATTCAACCATTTCATCCACATTGGTCGCATACAGATAGAAAATGCCGATATGAACAATCTTTTTCTTTTTCTTTCTATTTTCCTGTTAAGGTCATGGCAGCCAATTATGTCTCGACCAGAGGAAGTTACTGAGCAGAAGTTAAAGCAACTTAGCCCTGCTACACGTACATGGATGGTGCACTTAACTTGAGTATTTTGACTGTCATTTTAGGAGGTTAAAGTCAAATTGTGTTTTGAGAACATTCCTCTTATCATGCGTAGGATCAACAGACATGGATTCTCCTGAAGTCTAAGTCATCCGGGACAGAACCGTCTCTGTTCTGGTCACAGACTTACTCCCCCCCCCCCAAAAAAAGCTTTCATTAGAAATTCTCTTTGTGTTTACCAGTGTCGGGCTAATGATTCTTTATGAGGTTGGTTCTTCGGCTTTGCGGTTTTAATGAAGGCCGACACATTTTTTAATCTATTGGACCCACAAAATCAAGCATCTGCTTCATTAGCTTCATTAGCCCATAGTTGACTCCATTATTATACGTCTAAACGCTTCATCCACTTTCCTGTGTTATTTTCCATCCCCTGATTTTATCTCTATCATCAAAAGTATGTATGCATGCATGTGTTTGTGTGTGCATCTGGCTGCATATATTAGGAGGCTCCAGTGTTGTTGTTTTTGTTGGCTTTACTTGTGTTTTTGATCAACTTTGAACCACTGACCTCTTTAATTAAACCAGTGTATAAATATGGCAGCTATTGAGGAATAGGTTGACCTTTGCACATTTCCTGTTTACTCTAAGTGTGTGGCTCAGAATCCTACTTCAGATGGAGTCCCACGAGGACCAGATCAGAAGGAACAAAGTCTAAAGGAAATTTGTTTCTGTTTACGACGTAGCGACTGCCAAGTTAACTCATCCTTAACTCCCTCCTCTCTCGTTCTCGCTCTCCCTCTCTCTCTCCACACATGGGTGCTTTGCATGCAAACAGCATAGACATCAAATAGACACCACCCCATGCGATTGGGTCGAGGGAAGGCAGCATTTGTCAGACAGTGCTCTTTTCAGGATCCTCCATGCGGAGAAGACATTATTTACCCAACTCGTACTTGTCAGGCAGAGTTCACTGATGTAATGTGTTAGCTTTGGCTAATTACATCTTTAAGTAAGCAGTGTTGACTCAAGTGTCATTGATTTTTTATTTTTTTTCACAAGTGTATTTATGGCATGATTTAACTGACAAGGTAGTTGGAATTTATACAGACAGCACTTAGAGTTCCTCTCACTTAGTGCATCCATTTTGATGCGTAACTGTATAATGGTAATGTAAAATAGTTAAGGCCGATAATTGTTCGCTATAAAAAAGTCACCCTCGACATTCAGCACTACCCTTTTGTATTAAACTTATCCATTTACAGTTTAAGTCAGTTGCTCACTGAAAATACATTTTGTACTTTAACCAATAAGTATACAAACAAACAGGAACCTGATAATTTCCAGTTAAACAACATCCGTTAAACAATTTTTAACATTTATATAAGTAAGTAGGATTCATGCTAATAGTAATTTCACGTAAAAGCCAGAAGTACTCATCTTATTATTTCAATAATATATATACATAAATATTTGATACTTAAAATTCATATTAATGAACACATTTTTTTTTTATCTTCAAACAAATGTATTATTTAACTTAATTTGACTACTGTAATGTTATAAAGTGACTGGGAAATATTCTTTAAAATAAAAATGTAGGTTTATTTTGACAATGACATTATTTTATTTTGGTACAATACATTTTTGACACTTTTTTCCCCCGTCACGTCAACTGTCCTATTTGTCTTGTTGTATATGGTTTCGTTCTCGTGTTTCTCTTTTCCCTTGACAGATGCAGGCAGGTGGACACGCCTGGGGATACTTGAGTGGCGGCTCTCAAGAGAGCTCTCTAGACCAGGTTCAGCCTTCACCTTCTTCTTACCTGTGGATTGTTTCCAGGTTTTGTTTGCGATTTAAGTTACTCAGGTCATTTTTGTCCTACGGTTTTTAATAGTTTTACAGATATGTTTTGGATTCAGAATTTTATTTTGGAAAATTCTGATTAAATACTAATCATCAACTGCAATTGACAAAAAATTAAATAATAATCGTATTGCTCAAGTTGTATTAGCTTAGTACTGCATTTGATGCTGCAAATATTTTCTCCAGCTCATGCCAATAAAGAATAAAATGTTTTTGATGTTTCCTAGTTAACGATAAAAGAGTTTAGCAATTCATTTTTTACTGGTTATTCTCAAGTGAACAAGCATACTACAGGTCTTCATGATTATCTTCCATTGACATTTAAATCCAAGGAACTTTTTTTTTCTTCATGCCATAGCTTTAACACTAATAATACCCATGTTGGTTTGCTTGAAAAACCTAATGAGAGGACCAAAGACACTTTTGGGATGGTTTGTGAGTTTCCTAATTACTCTTTGCTGCTGGCAGAGCAAAGAGAACCAGCCTCTAAGAAGCGTGTTATTAGTCTTACATGGATTCACATCGCCTACAGCCAAAGGAGCCGGAGAATCCCAGTCATGTAATTCACAGGATCTGACTTATTTCCGAGATAACCACATTTGACAGGGGTCGTCATCGTGGCCATTAGTCCAGGCAGGTCACTGCTGTCCATGTTCAGGGAGACAATAGCAATGAAACAATGAGGCGTGTGACCCTCGATGAATAAAAAAAAAGGAGACTGATTATGAGTAATAAAAAAATATCTTTCTCATTATCTCTCCCTTGTTCTCTGATGAGTTCACGGGGGAGCTTGTTAGTCCCATCACAAGCATCAATTACAGATGCATCTTTCTCTCGTTGCTTCTCTTTGCTGGCAGGGGCTCGTTTGATTGTTTCGCTTTATTCAACAATCAGGTAATACTTGCTGTTTCAAGACAACGCCGCTGTAGGGACAGCCAACTCCTGACAAACTTTTTTCAAGGGTGTGCATTTGAAATTAAAAAAACTTCTTTCTCGAATGGCCTCATGGACTGAAGAGTTGTCATCATCGTCGTCTAATCTTTGTTCATTTAAAATGAAGGGTTAAGTCAGGGTCAGCCAATTTCCTCAGTGATGGGTCAACTTTCTGAGCTACTATTTTACATTGCTCAGATTAAATTTGCACATCAGGTGGCTCAAACATACACCACAGCAAGTCAGCCTCCTCCACCTTAACTCCTCCCTAGCATAAAGCATCCAGGAAACCCATTGGTTCCCATATACAATATCCTGTTTTTTCTTATACAGAAACTTCAATTTTATTCCACATATAATGTCCCTCCGGTAAACTAATTTCTGAAATTGTTTTTTAATGCCCTTTGTCAACTTCAGTATATTCATCTCTACCAGTGCCAAATTTTGCACTCCTGGATCACTCAACCATATATCAAAGTGTCTACCTTCCTTTATCTCTTACTACTAGTCCTCTGTCACAGATCACCACTTACTCATCTCCATCTGGCGACCTTTCATTTTCCTTGCTTCCCTCTTTTTTAAAATATTTTTTACTCTGAATAAATGATCAAAAATATTTGCTTTTTTTCCACCATTTTTTCTACTCACTTCCATCTGACTAGCACTCAAGTATTTATAACACAGTCTAAGATAATTGGGTGAATGATGAATGCAGGATATAGATAATCCACCTCAGTTCAAATTCTGAGGTGGAGAATGGAAAGCTCATTTTAAGATTCAGGGAAATCAGCCAGTTAAATATACCAGATAGAAGGGTTGTGTAACCCAGCATTACCAAATATTTTTTTTCCCTACAATTTAAGGGTTTTTGGAGGCATCATTTTCACCAACATACCTTAAAGAAGTGGCAGATGGATAAACCAAATTAAGAAAATTGGCATAAATATGAAAGTTAAGTGCTGGAGTTTTCGCTAAGGCAGCGTGAGAGGACCCAATGGCAGAAACATTCAAAAATGAGGGTAAAATCCAAAAGCCTCATTCTTTAATAAACACAATTGACAAAAGGCTCAATCCGAGATAACAGGGCCACTGCTGGACCTAGTCAGGGGAAGTGATCAACAGGAGACGTCTTCCAGCTTTGTCGCTCCCTAAGAAGGGGGAGAGACCGCCACTTATTATCTCAGCCGTGCAAATCTGCCCTTCTGTTGACACGTTGGAAACAACAAAAGGATCAGAAAAGGAGGTGCATTAATAAAAAAAAAATTTTTAACAGGAGTACTGGGGCCTATATCACAAACCGCTGTCAACTTACTCGGTATCTAAATGTATTCAAGGTTGACAAATACAGTATCTTGTTAAGTAACCTTGCCAACAACATTTCAACAATATGAATCACCTGCAAATGCAGCCTGTTGGAACATGAATTAAACATTTGTTATTAAGCACTCACAGCCTAATAATGGAAAAGGGGCATGATTATTTGGAAGTTGACCATTTGTAATAATCAGACTCAAACACACACATGTCACTAGAAAAAGGTTTAAAGATTCCTTTATGTGTATGTGCTGTTGATTGGGCTCTATGTACTGTACATCAATAAAAACTATTACATTTTTTCAAATGACAGGGAAAACTGCAAGAGGTAAGGAAAGGTAGGGTAAGTAAAGGTGATATGCGTCACAAAAGGGAATGTTATTTTCTTTCTCCATTTGTCTAAAGATGGAGAAGACCCTCTGATATACACCATTACTGGACATTCTCTTAAGCAAATAAGACAAGACAAATAATTGTACTTCAATGTTGTCCATAAATGGCATCACAAAACACTGCTTCATTTTTAAATAATCTTGTCTCCAACTGTATCACCGAGTCACTCCTTAAGGTAGATTTACTAGTGTGTTGTTGAAGGCCCCTCTTTGAAAGATTGTCCTAAATGAACGTCTTTCAATTGAATGAGAAGCATCACAAAGTAACATCTTAGTTGTTGCCAGGGTCTCTCTTCAGGGAACATCATTCTCTCTTCTTGACGGATGCCTCACCAGCAGCTTTAGAACAGCAACTCAAGTTTTAATGACACCACAACTTTTGGCCCATATACATAAATCATTCAGGAGAATGGCACAAGTCATCACCCCAAGTACCTGAAGAAATAAATCACAGTGAATAGTTACTCTGAAATGAGAGTCAAGGCAATCTGTTAGGTAGTCATTGTGATCTATGCAGGTCATGGGAATGTTTTCATTGTCTATTCCAATGGAGTCTTGTTGATGTTTAATTAATGCATCACAAAAACATCATTAATATTGAAAAGAGTTGCGAAATAGTCAATAACTTTAAATTCTCTCCATAATACATCAACAATTAGTTTGTATATTCAAAAACTTTCTCGCCGTCGAGACAAAATTGCATTTCCCCTTCCCTCAATCTTTGGCCTCCCAGATGAGTTGGGTCAGACTGTGGGTCTCTACGGTTGAGCCTTTTTTCCATCAAGTCCCATTCAATTCCCTACACAGTAGTGAACACAGCACGACACCGTTGCTGACAATGCCAGAGTCAGCAGCTGCACTATTGGATGTTATCATTTGAAGTGGTGACACTGACCTGGGGTTTGATAGATGGAAACAATTATTGAACACTCCTGCACCGATGTCCGGGTGTTGGAGTTAGATTCTCGTACGGCAATTTCCACTTGATATAAACAGGGACAAACCACCTTTTTCAATTTGTGCTTGAAATAGCTGGGATTCCAACTAGTTTAAATCCCTGATGGCTCCTGCTGTAAACAAGTGGACAGCATGTTGCAGCACACAGTAGCCATGACTAAATAAAGGTATTTTGTTACACTTGTTTCATACTAATCTGCTCTTCAGATATACAGTATTGCAATTACGTTTTTTTGTTCTATCACGTTATGGACTCTCATCCAGAGGTGGGGTCTGCCTAACCTCTTGAACCCCTTCTTTTTAGACAGCTGCCTGCACTCTTGAGGACCTCGGGGTACTGCCTGTAAGGAATTGACGTAATTTTCCGAAAGCCTACTGTATACCAGAAAAAGTGTTATTGTTTCACAACAAAAGATCAGTAGCAGAACATTCACTCAACTCATCAACACTGTGGTAAAGATAAAAAGTTTGTATTGTCACATAATTACATTAAATAATGTTAGCATTTAGTCAAAGCAACCAAATTTCTTTTTTTTCCATGACTTGTTTGCGTACTTAACAAGTGTCTATGTGAGCGGATACCAGTGTGTACACATGGTTTGAATTTAATCTGAACTGGATGTATTTAAGTTTTTTAATATTGCGCGGGATGTAACAACTACAAAGTAGGAGAGGTAGGGGTTTGAGAAAGCAGGTCGAGGGGCCTGAGATTGCAGGTATGCCACCAGACTGTATTTTGCACCCTGTTAAAAATGCTTTTGCTCAAACATTGGAGATGTAAGTAAGAAAGTAAGTAAGTCACAAACAAATGAGCATTGACTTCCAGCTTGAGCTTACCTGGAGGGGTCTTGATTTCTCGAGAAGACGCAAACCGGATTTGTGATACTAGGATGTAGGAAACTTTTAAGGAGAAGGTGGAGGGTTGTCTTCCTGATAAATATCGTTCTCTCCTCATCCTCAACGTAATCCACCCATGACTTAATGTGAGGGGGAGAGGGCTTGGAAACAAACTTCTTGTGGACCACCGGTGGGTCCATGGCATTTTGTATTTTTTAATAATTGGGAGGGCGGAGCCTGGGTGGACGTCCGATCAAATCCTTTCTCAGGAAAGACACAAAGTCACAAATTGGCTTAACTAGTAACCAAACCCTTCTCAAGCAGACCTTAAGCACGGTTGAAATATTCCCTTCAAGTTAATTTGGAGCCCTTTGCATAACTGCAAGTTAATAAGTTAATTGGTATTTTGAAGGGGAAAATATCTGCTAAATCAGTGATTATTTTACAAATAACTTATTTGGCCAAATTGCAGAGATGGCATTTTCTATCTCGACTACCTTTATCTCAAACAACAGTTCTGTGCATGCTGGCTGGCCAGAGGGAGACCAGAAAATAACTGGAATAATCTCTTTTTTAAGAAACATCACTCTAATGCAAGTTCTGATGTATCTGGAGATGAGGAAGGAGATTCCGATGGGACTTTTCAAAAAATGTGAACAGCTCAAATGGAGCTACTCAGCAGGGGGCCTTCAGAAATCTGACTCAAAAATGCATGGGCGGTTTTGTTTCATCTTTAACACACATGCTGGGGAACCAAAGACTGAAAATAATAACCCGAAAAAGTCAGTTTAGCATAAAATGGGACTTTTCACGGGAGAGCTTTGCGTTCATTATTTGGCCGAGAGGAAAAACGGATATCACATTTTAAATACATAGAGTTTCTGAGGAGCACACAAGGCTGCTGGGAATGTGGATGGATTAGACAGAGTTGAGAATATTTACCTGAACCTTTTTCAGATTGTTACGTTTTCTTTTTCAGAATTAGTTTGACTAATTGAGTGTTTTTGTTCCGCAAAGTGTCTGAAGAATTAACAAAAACGTTGCGGCTTCTTTTTTACCAAAGTTCCTGTTCAAACTATATAAATATATCAGCCCAAAACCTTCTCAATCATGAGACACTGCGGTCAAATTGGTGTTGCTTATAATGCTTCGTAAATGTTTAAACAATACATTCATTAAACAAAGTCCTTAACATTATTTTTTATACATTTTAACATATATGTATGTTTTAAGTATATACTGTATGTAAACATATATTTCATCATGTGTGTATGTTTTAAAATGTTTAATGTGATTCTAAAAAAATGTTTTAATCTCTTGAAAAAAAAGAATTTGTCAAAATCCTACATATTCAGGCCTTGTGTGTATTTCCTCCAATCAAATAAAAATGAAAAACAAATCATTCAAACACATCAATGAGCTGTATGGACAGAGCTTCTTCTTATATCTCATTTCACTGTCTCAACACTGTGAATGAATCATATTTATGATGTTATTAACTGCCTTTATTTCTACCTTATTTTGCTCACGTTCATTTTAGCACAACAATGCATCTTCTGTAACAGTGACTTGAGATCCTCAATGGATCTATTGCTTCTTCAGTTCCAGCTACACAATAAAAGATAATCCTGTCATAAATACACTTCCTGCACCAGTTATCTGTGAGGTTGTGTTTTCATTTGACCTTATCTGACATTGGTGACCTTCACTTACACGTTGTTCTGGGTTCGTGACTGGCTTTAGTTTACAGTCTCCAGAGGAAGATGGGTGATAAAGGGCAGCGGCGGTTGCTCGATGACCTCACAGAGGCTTTCTCGGTCAGTAGTCATTCCGGTAACTGTTAATCAATGTGACCTCATTTAAGGACACGCTGAACTGGAAAATATGTAATTTTGGACTAAAAGGAAAAAGTGACCTTTTTGTTGTGTTGCTTTTAAAGCATTATTAAATCAAACCAATATTTGCTTTACAAGTTTGTTTTCTTTTTTTTGCAAGAACTAAACCTTTAACAGACCTGAAACTATAATTGGCTATTTATTATTTCCTACTGCTTGTTGCGATCTAAATTTTAAAAAATATTCTCTTTCCAGCGTTTTGTTTTCTTTATCGTATTTATTGAGGTAACATATTTTGGAAAGTAAATCTCATGGTGAATATTTTAAGTGTGGCTTTATTCCATAGTGATATACACATACTTTACTTTTAAAATATTACTAAATGCCTAAATTTACACTGGGTATCCGAGAACATGTAAAAATAAATAAAAATATTTATTTTTTAATTTCATGGAATTTTTACACTTGTTATTTTGCTACTCTATATGGCTTAACCGGACCTCACAAGAGAAACACAATCCAGGGGTAGGGAACCTGGTCCAGAAAGAGCCGCAGTGGGTGCAGGTTTTCGTTCCAACCATTCAAGAGGACACATTTTATCCAATCAGGTGTCTTAGGAGTGTAATCAGTTGATTGTCAGTCTGGTGTTGCTTGTTCAGCTGAAACCTCATTGGTTAAACTGTACATGCTTGATCGGTTGGAACAAAAACCTGCACCCACTGCGGCTCTTTCTGGACCAGGTTCCCTACCCCTGCAATAGACAATTTGACCCATTTGAAAATCTGACTGCCCACCTGTTTTCTATAGGTTTATATTTGTCATGCTTATGTTTGTTCAACCTCAACGTTTTCATGGTTTCCCTTGCTTAGCACTGCATGGATCAGCCGCACCTACGTATCTCTTGCACGTTATTGAACATAGATCCTCACATAACCTAAACACGGTGCAGCAAAAGCAGCTCATCACACCCCACTGTTACATGGGAATGTTAATAATACAAAAGTATGTGCAGCAGAGGATCTAAGTGGAATGTGAGTATCATATTTTCTGGCTCTAAGGATTTTACCTTCCCTTACCTTATTAATGTCATAAATCATATGGTCAATGTTTTATTTTTCTAAATTAACTATATTTTTTAAAAATCTGGTTATTACTAGCTTATGTTTCTAATTTATAATTCAAAATATCACCTACATTTGCAGCTGTTTTATCATTTTTTATTACTTTAATATCATCGTGCTGAGGATTCTTTCATTAGATATTGGTGTATTGTGCTTTAATCATCTAGAAATCAAAGGAAAAATTGTTGATCACAAATGAGTAAATGATTCCTAGTCGCAGGAAGATTTGTTAATGTTTTAATACATTCTAACATGCAATCTACCTATTATTTGATCCATCTCAAAAAATATAAAAGTGAAGTTTATTTTAAGCAAAAACGCTCGATAGACATGGTGAGCTTAAGCCAAGAGAAGGATCTTATTTTACAATGTTAAGATAAAAATGATGTGTATATAGTCAGCGACGTGTTTTCAGGGGAGGCAGGTGAGGCAGTGCCTCACCTCTCAAAGTGCAGCCCATCACAAACTTTGTTGATACGTGCAATTGACGTGCACCGTTGACGCATCTCTGAATGTCGCCTATAAAAGGCTTGCAGATATGTTTATTAGCCATACATTTCCACAGTCTGGCTAATGTCTTTAACCATTAAACTTTAATGCTTGTAAAGGTCTTATTTAGTTTTGCTGATCGGAAATACAACCGCGGTAAAACAGACAAAGTTTACGGCACATGCTAAAAAGCCTCCACAAACTAGACTTTTACAACAAAGTAACAGAGGTTTATGTGGCGAAGGACAGGCACATGGACTTCATACTTCAACGATTTTAATTTCAATCGTATAAAAAAAAGCGATAAGAGTAAGACAAATACAATAGAATATTTAAAAACGACATCTTGGCCTTAAATAAAATATTTTTTGTTTTTCTCACGCTTATATTGACCCATTTATTAAACAACATTTATCTTTTCATGATAATAAACTTTAGTTGTCTTTACGTAAATCTAGCCAATAACAGAAGGCAACATGCATTATTAACTAATCGGAAGCAACATAAGGCGGGTGTATCTTTAGTTACAGCATCACCACTTGCACAGAAAAAAAACGTGTGATCAAGTCACCAAAACTTAACATTTTACAAATACAGCGCTGACATCATTTTGCTTTCAATCTAACTATTGTTCAGGATTCTCCACTGATGAGCCTTAAATCTGGAGAGTTCTCACTAAACTTTCAGTAGGAGGAAATAAACATTCAGCTTTCAAAATACAATTCAATATAGACTTTTTGAGAAATTATTAATTAAATCATATTTTTAAACCATCTTCATATGACATTGTCAAAGATGACAGATGTTTGCTATAACTGTGTGTGTGAAGAATGCTGTTGAAATATGTCAAAATCAGTAGCCAATTGAATAACTCCTTTAGTGTCAGTATATAAACCCAAAAGAGGGGTTTATATAATATTAAAACTGAAGCTAAAGGAGTCAGTGCCTCACCAACCATAAACCTCACTGCACGTCACTGTATATAGTATATACAATTCTGCCAATAGTGTATGAAACATTGTATTGTAACGTTCATAAAAACAAGAATAATGTCTTTGCAACATACAACTATAGTACAAACTATTGTAGACCTTTTACTCAGCCATTCCAATGTTATTTTTCTGTTCAAATATCATTCATTAAGATTATACTTTGACTTCTCAGATGCACGCCATTCATTTTACATCAAATCAGACATTTTCACTTGCAACAAGACTTTAGTTTTTGCATCAATTGCCTTTGAAGGATACAGAATGAAATGTTAGTTTGATTGATATTTTCTCCATTATCATTGTTATTGTGTGTGCTTAGTAAACAGCAAACCCCTGGCGTACGACATTGTGTCGCCCAGGAGACATGTTTATCACAGGAACCTTTTACAATGACCACACTGAGGCCAGAGGAGCTGCTGCCTGGATCACGCTGATACCACGCCGAGGTAAAAGGGGGACTTTGTGTGGAAAACAGTAGGGATGGCAGACGAAATGCGACACTAATGAGGAAGGCAGAAGTGTTTTCAAGCCAATTCTTTGACAGGACCTTCAAGCTGTTCAGGATCACACAATCATGGCGCAGCCATTAAAAACACTGAGGTGCCAAAAGAGAACGATCCATGTGGCTAAGGATCAAGAGGGGATGATCTGTGAAGACATACAAGGGCTTAATGGTCTCCACTGTGTTCTCTTGGTGATTTCTAGTGCACCCAGAACACCTGCTACCCTCGAGTCATATTACCTGGATACTATAGTGTAGATGGAGAGAATTTGAGGACACCTGCACTAGAAGCAGACGGGGAGAGAATAGGATATGTATTATTTTGTTAATAAATCTAACAATGATTAGTAATAATAGTTAATAAGCATTGATTTGTCTTTGTAACAACCCAGCTCATCATAACATAATTAACCACTTGGTTGGTTTACAGAAAATGAAAGGTGTTTAAATAAGGAAGGTACATTTACACTCATATAAAAAAGTATAACTTTTGGGACTCGTTGAATAAACAATAACAGCTGGCTGGAGGTGAAGTCATTGTAATTCCGCTCTCGTAACCTCTTGTTCGCTGAGATTGAAGACGTGGGCGAAATGTATAAAGTAATGACTTCAAAACATGGTCATGATGAGGGACTTACCGCATCTCGGAGAGGAAGACTTAAACATTTGAAACATGTGAGTCAAGAGAATTGTTTTTTTCTTATTAGTTTCCTTTTATATAATGGCTCAGAGATGTCAAAAATGGAGAAAAGGCATTTCTCCATCAATGGCACACAAGCCAAGCACCCAGCTAGCAAGGGTAATCTTGTGAGTTAACCATCATGATGTTGAAACTATGAATAAATACTCACTATGGAATTAGTTTACATTATCAACAAAATGTGCTTAGTTAAGAAAACTAACTTCCGTGTTGAATTACAGGATATTATTAGATTAGTCTTCGAAACACATTGTAAAAAAGATATGTCGGGTTAAGTTCAGAACTAAATATTAGCAAAAGATGAATGCATTGAATGAATCAACTTCTTCTACTTTCCAAAATGATCACCATATTTAAAAAATGATTAAAAAAATAATGATAATTGAACACTTTCATTAATGTTGAGCAGACAAAGCCACATGGAGTTGTTTCTGCACAGTTTTTGAAACGAACACATCACCTGTGGGGCTGAAGTAATGACTTTTACGGCTCAACACACATTCTTAAAGGACCAAGACACAGAGACCATAAAGTTTAACTATACACAAGTACACCACATAGACAACTACCATACCTTTCTTTTCCCTTGCATCTCCAGGAGATGACAGTGTAAGAAAAATCTGATCTTTTGGGAAAAATAAGAAGTTTATTTCATTCACAGGGGTAATTAAGACACTGAGCCACAACACAACCTGCATGTCCATGGAGTAAGATAATCCTATTTTGAGTAGTGGTGAAGTCTCTTGGTTTTTACTTGATAAAAGAAGGAGGAAATTTAGATATGGTGACACAGTCATGTCTTGTCTCATGATTTCATTTTGAAATTTGTATTTTTCACACTTCTGCCTACTTTCTGTCAATGATTCAGCGTGTTTTGACTAATCCCTGCTCTCTTCGTCTTGGTCTCCTTGAGTTTTTGTTCTCAGCCTGACTTGTGGTAGGCATGTGTTTGAGATTTTTATTGCATTTCTTTTGGGAAATAAAGCCAAGCGAAAGTTCAATCAGGATCATTTCTGGGTTTCCTTCTCACAACACTTCCACTGGGCTGGAACTTTTCTTTCCATCCATCCATTCTATTCATCAGTCTAACTGCCAACAGGTGCTCAGCTCCTCATTCAATCACATGATCACAGCCTTCCATCGACCAATCATCACTGACAAGTTTAAGCTTATGTCATCTGCTGTCGGTCTATCGTGCAGACGCGCAACACATCCTTCCTCCTCCTCCCCTCGCGCCTCCAGTCTTCATGATTCAAGCTCGGTTCCTCATCGCTGCTGCGATCTTCAAGTCCCTCGACAGTGACCCCATTGTCCTCAGAACCTTCTCGTCTTCCTCTCGATTGCCTTTCTACTTTTTCTACCCTCACTCTCCCTCCATCCCTCATTGCAGCAAAGGACAGTTTATACCGTCTTGTTCTGTTTGAGGTTTCTGCCCCAGGAGGCAGTTTCCATTCTGATTTTGCTGCTACCTCACAACATTAACACATTTTTTTTTTAATTCTTAACCGTGTCCAAGTCTCTCCTGGTTGGACTTTTATTGTGGATAAACATTTTCTACTTATTCAATTTGGTTGTTGCATCTGCATTTGGTTCTATTCAAAACCTCGCACACACCACATTAAATGACCTAATCATGCCTTACTAATTTCATCAAAGTGTTTGATCACTCCCTTTTATTTCAGGGAAGTAACACTCCAATAAGCTTTACCAGTGAAGGATTACGTCTCTGGTCCTTGGAGTAAACGCTTTCATGCGAGGGCTTAGTAATAAAATCAGGTGCATTATTAGACACCGAGTCACATTTTAATTGCATTTGACCTAATTATAGTTGGATTGGTTTTAAGTAGAACTAGTGTTGTGATCTGTGATTCAAATATCTCAGTGTTACCTAAAAGTTAGCCGGATAATTCTGCTGATCATACACTTTTACAATGCTCCGAGTCAACACCCAAGCAACTAGTTGCCCCCTGGACAGGATGCAAAAGATAATTTCCTTTCACCGGCTCAAGACGACTAATGGGTTTCACATATCTAGTGTAGCATCAATTATCTGCATTGTCAGATTTCTGCGAATAGCGTTGGGGAGTTTTTAAGTCTTTCAGTTGTGGGAATAGCTGGTATTTTTTACCCTATAGTCGGAGATGTCGAAAAAAAGTGTGCAGATGAGTAGACAAGAGTGGACAACCACAGGGAACAGTGATAAATGAGCTGACAAATGTTGTTTGTGTAAGATCATGATAGCCGTAAGAGAGCTATAATCCACACTGGTGAGTCGAGCCACAGGGTCCCTTTTGCTGTGCCTGTGTGTGTGTGTGTGTGTGTGTGTGTGTGTGTTTGAGTGTAAAAGGAGAGAAAGCTCAAAACAGGAATGGGACAGCTAATCCATATCTCCAGTCGTCTGGCAAAAAAGGCAATTCTTTCACCATGTTGAAACACATCTCACACCTCCTAACGAAAGCAATGTTGATGAAATGTATTTGAAGAAAGTCATTGGGGGAAACATCCAAAACACTTTCAAGCTGGACCTGAAGAACTGAATTGCCAAAAACTATAATGTTTTGCAATCATGACATTCTTACCGGATAACTTTGTAGTTTGGCACCTTTGTGGCGTATTTGAATATGTATATATTTGAGTAAAAAATGTATTAAATATTTTAAATATAATTTTTATAATGATGGAAGGAAAGCGGTGACAAAACAGTTCTTTAATAATTTTTCATCACTCTCTCAACTCTACTGATGCATATTGTGTATTTAACATAAATGACGATGAAAATATACGTCAACAGATGAGAAATAAATAAATTAAAATTAACAACCAACCAATCATAGTAACCCTTGGAATATGCAACTCCAGCAAACACACACCATACATTCCAACAATCATTTAGAAATCTTTCAAAAAACTAATACATAAGTAAGTTGATGAATTACAGATGTGAAGCACATGAGATGTTAAAAACACAATTAAGAATTAAAATAGATTCTTCGTGTTAAAACATAGTTCTTTGAATTGATGTAATATTTCTACAGCGCAAAACTTTTGCTGTGCGCAACCTGCTTTTGTCTGACAACCCCCACAAAGCGGAATCATTTTAGAGAATAATTTGAAAGTGTATCAGAGATATTTAATTTTCCCTTTCAAACATGGGGGATTTAATACTCTGAGTTGTATAATTGAACAGGTATTTCAACAGAAGGCCCTTAAGCATATCTCTGACATTATAACACCCATAAAAGTTCCAAAAAGTTGTCAGAGAGGATATAAAAATCCTTATTTATAATCATCAAGTGGAAAAAATCAACTGGGTTATTTCCAATTGTATTGACGTTCCTTTTTTTTTTCTTCTACCAAATAAGAAAATGACTACTGGGCTTTATTTCTGACACCTGAGGAAAGAGAGTTTTTTTTTTCATCCATCACCAATCCTTTCTGTCGAGTATAAGGTTGGGATGTTTAAGACAAGTAAAGGCATTATTGTATAGCAGAGTCCGTCCACATTTCATGTCTCCACAATATACAGTATATACTCGAGGTACTTTTAAAAAATGTATGAAAAAGTACTTCTAAAATAAGACCTTATCTTAAAGCTCAGCTCAGCTTAATGACAGCAAAGCAATGAGAGACACATGTAATCCGTATAAGTGGGTGTTTCTGTGATTGGTGATCAATTCTGTTTGCGATCTTATGGTAAAAATGCTGTCTGTCTAAACGAAACGATTCAGACACAGACCGAAGAGCGGCCGGTCAGCAGAAAAGTCATAGATTATCAAATTATATTTTGAAGGAAAGAAAAAAACAATATTTTGGCATGAGCTATTGCCCAGCTATACATGTTGTATTTAAATATAATCTGCGTCACTTCGACTCATCTTACTGTCCAAGGTGAGCCGCTTGTCTCAGTTTAAAAATGGCTTTAACGGTGTCATAAAGGAATATAACTCATGCCGCTATGATTCAATCATTAATTTCATGTCTTTTAAATGAATCATAGTCTCAGAGGTGATTACGAGATCTGGACTCATGGTGGAACATACATTTTGACAAGGTCATCCAAAAACTCAACATAGTGGGGTTTGAAATATGAAAACACATCAGTGGACTGTAGAACGACTGGTTTATTCATTCACTTGAAGACTGTTGCTCCAGCTTTTTTTAATCCGTTTTAATTATTGATTTTCCACATACTACGTATCCTTTAAATATAAACACAGGAGAAGTACCATATATGAAACAATTACCATGAATACATATATTTCACGCTCCCTGTTCAACAGAGGCAATCCCACTATAATATCACTACAAAGCTCTTGAGGCTTAAGGGTGCAATAATGTTTTTAAGGATATTTGCAATATTAGCTTCTTTGCAAAATCAAACCGACTCTCTGTGGATTCCATGAGAGAAGAGAGGCAACAGAAATATACGTATATAAATACATTTATAACACCAGAAGCGCAAAAGAAGTTTAATAATTCAATGGCTAATCTACTTGTCAAAAAGTGGTTATTTCAGTCTAGTTGGAAGATATGGATTCAATTTAAGTTTAAGTTAAGGTATTATTAGGCAGATGACGCTACATTAGGCAAAGTCTTGTATTATAAGTACACAGCTCAGAGTTCATAACATAACATATTTCAAAGGAAAAGGGGTTAAAATCAAATGGAGATGAGACAATGAAATTTACGGTCATGAAGCTTTATCAGCCCATCGATACCAACAGGGGCTGAACTTATTTTTTAACATTTGTATCTCATGAATTCTAAAGGTGTTTGAACATCCATTAGCTTTCAAAGTGAAATTGTAATTTCTGATCCCGCAACTTAGTAGCTACAACTAATGAATACCATATAACAAGTGAAATAATTACTTTTATACCAAGGGTTAAAGCTGCAAAGAAGTCGAATCAAAACATCATATTAATTTGTTCTGCAATGAAGAGAGAACCTTTGACTTTTTTATTTTCCCATAATTGTACCTCCCTCTGCCAAGGAGGTCAAACACTTTTCTGTCAGTTCAGGAATTGTTGATAATGGAAAGCAGGAACAGTTCATTACGTTTTAACACTTTGACTTAATAAAACATGGCATACAGTTAACTGAAACAAATTGAACCTCACATGAATGTAGTCGCAAATGTGCATTTTACATTTTTTATATGGTAGCTATATGAGGTTATGAAGCTATATTAACACCACCCGAAAACACAAAAAACCCAATAAATGACAAATAATGATTCTCTTTTTCAAAAACAAGCCATTGTGAGAACAAAAGTTTTTTTTTTTCCTATAATTCATCTATAATTCATTGTTTTGCTTATTTATTAATGCTATCAAAGTAAAGCCATGTCCTAGCCTTGTAGATTCTGGCAGCAAGATATCTGCGAGGCTGAAATAGAATGAACTTCAGATTGTGTCTGTGGCCTATGACACAATTTGAAACCATTTCCTGATCTCCATAATTTATGTGAGCGATAGTCTTGCTTTTTTAATAATGTCACCAAACCTCACACGTTACAGCAATGAGCTCATACACAAACAAGCACGTCTGTGAAGCTCAATTTTAATCATAATTTATTTTTCATTAATAAAATCAGGACAGTAGTCTGCTGTTGAATATAAACTAAATACAAAAGTGGCCTCAATAGCTGGCTGCCAGGGAGGGAGGGCACATCTACTTTCATTTTCAAGTAATTACTTGTCTAGTGTCACATGTCAGAGTGAATGAATCTCCTTCCATCTTCTTGCTCATTCCCTTCAAGGAAGGACCAAAATAATGACTGCGATATCCGCAACATCTTCTCTTAACTCACACATAAGGTGAATAAATGAGCAGTGATACAAAAAGAAAGAAAACGATAGATTCAGTAGCAGAATAATTTGCAAACACAACAAATGATTCATTCTTTTTTTAAAGGAATCATTAAACCAGAAAGACTTCCAGTAGCTGGTATGTGCTTAAGAGATAATTATGTTTTGTTTTTTTCTTGTTTTTTTTCTTTTTCTGACACACAAGCAAATACAAGTTCATTAAAAATGTCATATTCAAAGTTTTGGTTATGCAGGATGATTCTTAAGAAGAAAATGAAAGCGATAAAAAGGATCTTGTTGAAATAAAATGTATATTAAATAACAGACATTTTCTGTATAGACATCATACATTGAGCTATTAGAATGGAAGGAGTAACAATAGCCTTCTGTTGCCTTGTATTAACACACAAACACAGGCTACAGCTAATTCTGTGTGGCTGATATGCCCATCCCTTATGTTGTTCGGGTTGTACTGTAGCTGCCTTTTTTGATAATGTCTGCATTATTTTTGACAGGATGCAAAATTATCTACGTCTCCAGGGCAATACACTTATCAAATAATGAGCTGCCGAAGAGTTTAGCAGCATCAACAAGGAGAAAAAAATAAAACAGCCCAAACAGGTCGCAGTTAATTTATCTGCTGTCAGGAGAGATCACAGTACATTTAGTTTTATGCCTACTGCAACGTTTGCAGGCTGGAGGTTTATAGCAATGTCCAAGCAGACTGTGTAATTTATGCTATAGTGTTAAACTCCTTTTAGCACTTTCCCCATTTAAAATAATGTGCAGGTTGGAACATTCTGAATATTAACAGAGAGAATCAAAGTACTGCAGTATCATAAAGAGGAAATGGTCGCAAATAAATTTATATTGCACGCATGTTTTGTTAAATGTCCTCTTCTCAGCAATTGTGAATTGTGGTGTATTTATTTTAACAGAGTTTCAATGGGTCGGTTGAACAAGCAAACAGTAAATTAATAGGTTGTTTTTAGGAGCCACAAAGGCTGAGGGGAAACTAGATTCTCATATACGAGACAATCCTTTCTGGCATTTATTTAATGTCGGTTCTACTAGAATGTTTAAAAAACAAAAATAAAATAACAACTTAATACAAAACTGACCCTAAAAGCTATTTATTCTCTCTCTTTTCAGATGGAGAGGAAGATCGTTCCAAAGCTAAGGAACAACAGCCTGGAAGGATTTCTCTCCCCGGGTCTGGAAGCGTGTTCAGCCAATGCCGAGTTTTTAGGATTGGGAAATGCGAGTTCTTCCACTAGAGCAGGTCAGAACTCTCACCGCACTGCACCAAGATACTTAACAGCAGTAGAGACAACTTTTTCATTTTAAGTATGGAGAGACTTTTTGAACTAACCAGAAAATATATTTCAACTTTTATCATAATGTGTTGTGAACAAATGCTAAAAATGGACAACTTCGAGAAAATATTTTACCACATTGGGTCTAATTGGGCCTTTAAATCAGTTACCTTTTTACAAATTTTACAACTTATTCAACATTGTCTTACATTAAATTATTACATTTTTTTCCTCATGTTCTTACATGCCTTGTGACCAGTTTTGTTTATAATGAAATGTTGAAGGATTTTGCAACTAAACATCTCTAAAAAAAAAAAAACTTTCTTAGAAGGGAAACACACGTTAAAGATTATTTTACTTGTGATGAAACATTTGCCAGGTTTTGCGATTCAATTTTATAAATAACATTATGTCACAACCAAAACGAATCCTTGTTAAATGACATTGTCCAATTTGTCTCGACATTTAGTTGGACACATTATCATGACTTAAAATCAAGTTGAGCTTCAGGCAGTTTTTTTTTTTATACTGTAAACTCACCTGTCACAAGCCGGAGTGACATCTATTCAAACAATCCCCATGAGCCATCCTATGTCTGTGTGTGTGAGTACAAAACCCTGCTGTGTGTGGCACTTTGTGTCTTAGCTTATCTAGCTGCAGAGAGAGCTATGAGAGCTTGCTGTGTAATTGAAATGTCATGCGTACAGGCGAGGAGTTTGACTGAACGGGGAGCCTTTAGCCATGCCCCAACAAGCCCACGACAGATGAGCAACAGCTTCTCCAATGAGAAGTGGCATTTCCCCGAACTCATTCCTCCTCCTCCTCCTCTTCAGTCTTGGTCCTCCGTCGTCCATCATCCCATCTCAGCCTCTCCACAATCCTATTCTTTATGATTTCTCCCTGCCTATCTGAAGTTGAACAGTGATTAACGACAACAGCTGGTGGTTGCTGAAATATTAAAATAAATGTTCAGCTAAATCACGGTCTGAAGGAATCCCGGCACATTCATCAATTTTATCTGAGGGTGATACAAGCAAGAGGCTTGCCATTCAACTCCAGCGATTTGGGAGTAAAGAAAACATCCCGAGTACACGGTGTAATTCACGTTATCTTGAGTCTTTAATAGGCAGTAGCTGCTGTAGTCTTGTCAAGTTGCACTTTTATAGATCCTACCAGAGTGAAACAAAATCAATCAACCAGCAAAGTATCACAGCTTAGTCTAAATTGTCTTGTAAAGTGGGCTTGCAAAATATCTGATGCTTTATCAATTCCAGACAGAATATGTTAATATTGTGTCATTGTGCCTTCTTATTCTAAACTCCATCCATCTTGCACCCCCACCCCCTAACCTGTCAAATTTAGAATAAGAAAGAATAAGATAGCTGCTCAACATTCATGCAATTATTATAAGTTACCTAAAATAAGATAGCTTTAATCTAAACAGTCTGGTTAAAGTTTTATGGCCTGGAAATAGGTTCATAAATACTAAGTTTGTGATAAAAGTACTTGAAATCAGTCTCGGAGAAGAGTTCATGGTCTACAAATAGGTTCATAAATACTAGATTTGGAATAAAAGTACTTGAAATCTCTCAGTGAGTAGAGTTTATGGGCCGGAAAATAAATTGAAGAGACTGGCATACTTTAAGTTGTGAATTCTTCACATTTAAAATAGAATGCCAGATGAGGCAAGTAAGACATGGAAAATATCAAGTGAAAGATTTTAGCTCGGAAATTGAAGTTGAGAGTAGAAAATCTTCATATTAAACTACCATTCTATTTTTTTTGTGTAATAAAAACATTTTTCATCTTATACTTGACTGAAATGTTCACTTCTCCATAGACATTTTAGTAGAAGTAAGACATGACACAAATGCTGCACAAACAACCTGAATTAATAAATTAAGAGATAAACATATCAGTTGCACTTTAACCATGGATTTTAGAAAAAAAAAAGAATATTTATTACTTGAGATAATTTAATTTTGGCTTGTGTAACAGTTAGGACCTATCATTGATTCGTTACTTCCCACATGTGGAAAGAAAAACAAGAAAATTAGAGTTGCGTGGGACTGAAAAAAAAACAGACCTACAAAACGACACAAAAGTTTTTGGCTTGTTTTGTAAATTGTATAAGACCCTTAAAAACATACTCTACACCAACAGCGAGGCGTATATAATGACTTTTTTGGTGTTTTACTGCAACCTTTCCGACTGCATTGTTGCCCTTTCTATAAAAAAAGAACTTAATTTTAAACTTTTCCTTAACAGACCACGGCCCGCCTGGTACCTTTGTCTGCGCTAATCGGCTGGAGAGCAGGCTGCCTCAGGCAACTTTTGGCTGTAAATGATGACAAAACTTTAGTAAAAAACAGAGAACTCTACTGTACGAAGCAAGGGTATGTTCAATTAAAATCAGAGCAGGATTTATAGAATCCTTATCGTCTTACCCCTCTGAAGTGTTAATAGCTACAGCATTTTCACTTGTAAGTCCTTTTGAAATGGAACTAAAGGATCATTACAAAGATGCATGCACTGTTGCTACTTACTGGAATACAGTATACTCTGGTATATTTTTGCCCATTTGTATGTCCATAGACAGTGATTAGTTCAATTAGCAACAATATATAGGTTAAAAAGTTTAAGTTACAGGCTCTCCTGGCCGGTCGTTCTACTACATGCGTCATAACTCAACACAAAACAATTTTTTACAGAAAATATGGTAAATAATAATGAATATATTCGTTTTACCCTGGCGTCTATTCAACATCTTTGTTCTTCTTCAACAAATGATGAAGCATTGTCTCTATTTTGAAAGCTCACTAGATGGCACTCTTTGCTGTATAAGTAAGTTAGTAAGTAAGTAAGTCATATTTGTAGAGCGCTAATCATTTGCTGTGAACCTGAGGGCGCCACCTGCTGGGCTTTGGAAAATTTGACACTGCTTCATGAGGCTTCATCAGGATGTTTGTCAAAAGATGGCAACCTAACTTTTTTGCGAAATAATTTTAAAATTAAATGTTTTTTTAAACAATCTGATCACTGGATTATTTACTTGGTCACGGCAAAACACACACATCTTCATTAGCCTCACATTTTTGGTGACCTCCACACAATAATCAACATCCTAGCCGAGTTCAATACAGCACAGAAGCAGCCCATGACTTTTTCTGGGGTTTATAGTAAGAACCATTAATAACATTGCATATGACATCATCTGAATCGCTTCCCCGTCTAGTTATAGAAGAAGGTGGTATCAAACAACGATCAACTCAGGTGTATTTTCCCATCGACAGTGTTTAATCTACTCAACCAAACAACTACATTAGAGTGGTGGTTTTTTTAAGACCTGTCCCACCAGAGACATTGAGGGTCTAAGAAACGGTGGGCGTGTCTTGGCTAGCAGGACGCTGGGTTTCTGCATGATGATTGGAAGATCCATCTCCGTCTGAATACATTTTTGATTGACAGCAAAATGAGCTAATCATCTAGCGAAGCATTTTTCATGTAACTTTGGATTTGAAGAATTCCAGCGTCTCATTATGGGAGACTTTTTTTTCTGGGAGAATGTAGCTGCTTGTGTCCTTTGATTCAGGGAGACTGAGGTCTGAGCTTTATTGGCTTGGAATAGAACCAACTTAAATTGGCATTGGAAAATAAATACTGGCTGGAAAAATTTAAAACTTAGGCTCTTAGTTTAACTTGTTTATTTGATCTGTTTCATATTTTTTATGTCATATTGTATTTTCTATTCCAATACTAGTATTTAATAGTATTTGTTATTTTCAATTTAAAAGAACTGCAAATACAAAATGTAAATACAGTAACACATATGCATATTTTTAAAAGGAACCAAGGGTAGATTTTACTGATAAACAAATTGTTTTTACGATGTAGGCCGAAAACGAGCTTCCTCTCTTTGAAAGACCAGCAGCCACCGCTGACCCATTTGCAATGTTGCATCAACAGACTCCTATGCTTGTCTAAAATGTGTCGCAGTGCAGATTTCATGATGACACGTGTCATCTTCTAAATAAATCATTCTCCGCTCACTTTTGAGACGGTATGAGAAACTGTAAAAAAAAAAACTGCGTTATTGTTGTTCCGATGAATCCGGAGCATGTGCAGTGTGATTTAATGTTTAGTTGACTAGCCTGTATCATTTCAAGTTGTAGAGTCAACAAGATGAAGTTAGTTTCACTTCTACACTCAAACTACACTAGTATACACATGTCACAAAAAAAACTGTTCAATGAAATAATATTGGATTTCAAGGCCCGATAAGATTAAAAGTGTTTCTGGCTCGAGTAGTGTACATTCATTTTTTTCATTTGCAGTCTCACTGTTGCCAATTTCCTGCTTGTAAATGTGTAAACCAAACAAGATTTAGGCTCTTGTTGAGTCAGTTCTTGTTTTATCTTCTTAGCAGCTTCAAAAAGCCAAGAGTTGACTGGAGCTCTGATGTGGTAGCTGGTGTTTTTTCTCTTCATACCATCATAACTTACTTCACAGTTGAACATCGGTTGGATATTTTGAACACTCGGTCCAGGAGGTATTTCTCAGCCGACTTCTTGTTTTATCTGTGCACATCCTCTGTGACTTTGGCTTCCATCCTCGTCCAGGTCATAGCAGTAAATCTCTTCATATACGTCTTTACTATTTTCAGTCTTTTTATCCCACTCTAGCTTCTCTCAATTATTCTCAATGCCATCTGCAGTAGATCCTGTAAGGATGGCAAAAAAAAGAAGAGGTGAAACTGGTGAGAAAGAGGTTTAAAATATGTTGATTGGTAATATTGATTCTGGGACTGTGACACCTTATTCAACAGATTCAGCGTTGCTAAAAGCATTATTACAAAACCACTTTAAGAACGCATCATTCATTTAACATGGAATTTTCAAGTTTATGTATATACGTTGAGAGGATGAAGGTGGTATTTGAGCATCAGAAAATTATAACACACTCATATACTGTACAGAGTCCACACTCACATCTTCCTTACAAATACCATACATTTTGATTTTAAGCATAAGGCCAACTGAATAACTACATTCTACGTTTGGCAACGCATTGAACAGTCTTAACCCTTGTGTTATCTCAAGGTCAAGGTGACCCAAAGGCTGAAAAGCGTGTTTGCGGTCCCCTTATGTTGCCTCTGGGTCAAGGCGAACAACCTCCTGATTTCTAGCCTTTGGGTCAGCTTGACCCTGAGATAACAAGCTTTAGGTGATTTGTGTGCGTTTTGCAGCCAATTATTAGTAAATAGTTTTCTACAAATTGCTTTAAATCCAGTCATTTTTGAAGAAAAAAACAAATTATTTTCAAAGGCATTGCAGCAAACACAAGTTTTACCGATTTGTCGGATCCAGATTAATTATTCAATTATCCGATCTGACATTGTGAATCTCAGTTTCAACAACTTATATCCTGATTAAATATGGGGGTGTTGGGTGAAAACAGTTTTCATCTTTTTTACTCCACTGTTGATGTTTCACAAGATTTTTCTTTGTAGACAGAATAAAATCAAAATTGCTTTCGTGGAGTTCTTTATGAAGGTGGATGGAATGTTTCTCTGCAGGTGATCAGCGGGAGTCCTAACGACAGGTGGTCCTTTGTTATTTTTCCTTTGATAAATAATGCATCACAGTAGCGAGCCCCTTATAGGATGCACACCACATCAATACTTTCACACAAAAATACCTTAAGACAATATGCATATCCAGTAATTATGACCAAATCAGAGACCACCTTTTTTTCGCCAGGACTAAACTCACCAACATCTTAAATCAAAGTAAGATAGAAGTAAGTAAAATAAATGAGAATAAGACATCACAACTTGAATCAATTTATTCTTATTTTCATTGTCATCCAAGATCAAGTGCTTTCAAAGTCAAGCTAGATTCTATCCATCTGCCTATGTGTCTGTCGACAAGGATTTTTCTTGGTCACATTCTCATGACCCCTCCAGGACCCTGCTGAGTTTAAAGACCAATCTTCTCATCATCATGCTGAGTAGCGTTCTGTGTAATTGTGTAGTTTATACACACCCTGCGGTCACCTTTCTACCTATAGGGGAAGAAGGGTCCGTCAAACCACAGACGGTCCTACAACATTAGGATACATCATGAACATTTGCCATATTTAATCCACCTCAGGATTATGTTTAAAAAAAATTAAAAAAAAAGCAGACAGTCATTTTTTCAAGTTTATACTTGACTGCATTAATCAATAGTCTGCAAACAAAACACAAGGCAGACTCTCTATCGTGCAATTACGTTTGCCAACCAGAATCAAAGGATAATTACATTTGTCCACTTTTCCCTCATGAACTTTGAGGCAAAACAAACAATGTTTAATTATTTTCACACCAGATTGACTGTTGTTCTCTGTAAAGTAATCGATTTAGTAGTTGCTTGCCCGGTGATTTCATCTGAATAGAAGCAGAATTATGTTGTATTATTAGTTGTTTTTAGCTCTTTAGATAAGCGCAGCAAACGTTCAATTCAACTCTTGGTTGTCTAGAGTCTGCATGACATATTGTCAAGCTAAACTCTATTGATAATTGGTATTAAGAGAGTCGTCTCATTCTCCATTTTATCTTAAAACCCCTTTTTCTACCTGCAAAAAAACCCCAAAAAAACTTACAACCCCTCATATCTTTACCTTGACCCAGAGACAACACAAGGGATACCTTAAACACATTTGTTTTCAGAGCTTCGGGTCACCTCGACCCAAAGTAACACAAGGGTTAAAACAAAGACATGGGACAACTTGAAAAAATATTTTCAAATATATCCAACTTTATTTGACAAACAAGTGTCTGTGCACTATTGAGGTTTCAGTGGCTTTGAGTACGGCTTGATGATGAAGAGGTGCGACTTATTGAGCTGATGTCCTTAGTACAGCCATTTGCTTGTCCAATTTAGGTCTGCACCGTTCAGGGAAACAGCTGCAACTTATTTTTGAATGCACTACTTTGAGTTGGTGTAGTTCAGCTTAGTTTGCCAGAAACATCTCTTTGCAGAGATGATTCTTACTTTTATTTGCAATTTAAATCTTAATCATATAATAAGTAAGTATTTTGATAAAACATGTTTCAATGTGATCCTTTTCATTTTATTTATATTTTTCAATTTTGCACCAGCTACTACCTCCAATGAGTGTGCGTGACCCAATCATTGTTCAAATAATTCAAACAGCAAATCTACCATGACAGGTGCAATTACTTGTAAACTATAAAATCCCAAAATTGCTCTGCTCTGAGACACTTTCACTTATTATGTAGTAAATGCATTTTCACAAGCTCAGTTTTCATCTTAATTGAAAAATGCCACAGAGGCCAGATAAACAAAAGGTCTTTGTCAAGTTGTGTGCGTGTTTGGACCACAACTCTGCCCAAACTTGAAAAACAGCTTGAACACTTGGTTTTTTAATTTTCTTTCTGATTAATTAATTTCGGAATATAATAGCCAAGATAGAATAGGTCGATAACTTTTAAAACAAAAACATGTATTAGTCTTAATACATTTCAATAAAAGGTCAAAGTTTTCTTAAATAAAATGTTAATATAACTTGCTTTTTTCCTACCAGAAGCATCTTCATGGTGATCAGGAGCAGGTGAGTGAGACTGACTGGTCTAACTCCAAACATTTAGGCCATGCTTTTCTGGTGGGTGCACAGGTGAATTATCTCCCACTGGCAACACAAGACCGAATGTTTTGCACATCTTCGCCCTCTGCAGGTTTGGAGTGTAATTGAGTCTCTACTTGACAGTGAATTTATGAAAGCCAAGGAGGTTGTTAAACAAGGAACAGTACAATATTGATCAAAGCTAAGCTGTGGGAGATTTATTTGATTTAAAATTGCCATTGTACTTCCCTACCTTGAAAGATTATTGTATTTCATTTCTAAACACAGGTGAAGTGGAAACAGGAGCCAAAGTTTCTTCTCTCATCTCGTCTTGCAATTTTAAGCTCGATAGAAGTTCACATTGTCAGACATTATAGATTTTTTATTAGACATTGAATTATATTTTCCGAGTTTTAAAGGACGGAATCGGTGGTGGGTTGATGAATCATCACGACACATTTTCCTCTTTTCCCAAATATTCTTTTTATAAGATAAATTGCACATCCTCAAAGGCCTTTCCTTTTTATTATTCCTTAGAGTGTCTGTTAGAAAGTAAACTGTTGATAAAATGGACAAGAAACCGATGGCTACAGTTTAGGGGTGTCCTAACGTCTCCACATGGCCACTGCTAACTTGCACACACTTGTTAAGGCTTGACCAAATTTCCCGGTCGTTCCCTACTGGGTTGTCAAGAAAATTGTGAATTACCAGCGACAAGTGCATTCCGACCAGTGGGTGGCTCGCTCAGTTTAAAATGATGAGATTTAAACGGCTGTTCAAAGTAAATGGATTATTGAGCAGAGAGTCTGAAAATAAGGTACTGCTACATAAACCCATCACTGGTTTAGGGAAAGAGTGTGTAGATCATTCCATAAAAATAAACAACTCTGGTTGTTCTCCAACATTATTTATTGAATCGTATAATGACAAACCACCACATTAACAACACAATTAGACAACTGTGTTAGATGTTTATTTATTTGAAGCCTTCTTTTAGAGTATTCTCTGAGGAGAAAAACGACTTAAAGCTAACAAAGCTGGAGTCTTCTTGCTCACTGTTTGCCTTTAGACAAGGAAAATTGGATGATACAAAGTAATCGTCCCTGCGTGTCCTCAGAAATCCCAAACCTCCTCTCTGTCACCTCCTTGGTCCAGTCTTCAGCATGGGGACAAGCAGCAGGTTTAGTCATCATCCAAACAATAGAGAGTGGATTACAGTGAGGATAAGAGGAGTCTGACTCACTGCAATCCCATGTGATTTGGCTTGGCTGGACGCACGGCAATGAAGGAGCCTAAAGTGCTGTCACAGACATTTTGTCAGTCTGAGGTACAGGTTTTATAATTTGATCAATATTTAATGATATAAATGCTCTCAAGAGGAGAGCTGGGCTACTCTTTACAGGGTCGCTGAATCGGCACATATCTGTTTGAAAGGCAACACAAAACATTAGCAAACATTGATTTTATTAATTCATTTTATTTGAACGATACTGAAGCAAGTGACACATTTCAATTGACAGAATACATTTTATTTCAATGCCCCAAATATGTGATTTTAATCTGCACTTAAGCCAGGAGACCTTTTTCATTAGGGTGTCAGAGTTCTATAGCACTTTGCTTACATTAAAGTTATGCAGAGGTTTCGCACACTTGTAGTTTTTACTTGTTTATTTTTATGACACAAACACCATGTACACTTAAAGTGGATCCTGGCAAGATTCCAGAGAGAAAATTAAATAGATGAGGAGTACTCACCCTCTGACTTGGCTACATAGCAAAACGTATTATAATTTTCCTGATTAAGTACTTTCCATGTCAAACACATAAGCGCTCTGATGTGCAGTCCAAATAAGTACTTTCTCTCATCTTTTATCTGCCACTGCTACAGATGCACCAACAGTGAATTCTGAGGTCATTAAGTAAGTAAGTAAGTAAGTAAAGGTTATTTGTAAAGTGCCTTTCCCGACATTTACACATACAAGTGAATATATGAATATAATATAACATCATTTTATATATATATATATATATATATATATATATATATATACAGTATATATGATACCACAAGAGCCTCTACTGAAGCTGAAGTGAAATGATGTCTACTTTGACAGACCATAAGGTTTTACATATTTATAAGGAATTTATTTGTCTTTCTGTCTGTATGAAGAATCCAAGAAGTATACAAGATGGTGTGCATGCAGAGAAAACACTGTCTAAACTATTGATACCACCATCAGTGAAGATTTCATAACTTATATGAAACTAACTATAACTAAGTATATAACTTATAACATCTTATACTTCTTTAGGCCTACAGGTCAATCCTATCATTTTTATCGGCCTTCTAGAATTTTGAAATACTCTTGTGAAGCTAAATTCTCATTTTCAGAGGTCCTCTGCCCTCAATTATTTGAATTAAATCTCGCATTTTAAATGTGAGCGTAAGCCCTACTGAGATCCAAAAATAAGAGAGGTAGATTGAGAAATATATTTATTTCCCTTTCTATCAATCTTTTAAAATTAGTGACAAAAAAAAAAATCATTACCAAAAGATTAAAATTCTGAACATAAACAAAGAAAAGGTATATCTATTAGTGATGGGTTGATAAGACCTCATTAAACATCTTATGACGTCTCATTACTGTCTTCTAACGGCCTTTCAAAATTATAGACACTGTATCATGATACCCCATCAGCTTTTTTATTAGGCCTCATCAACCCAAAACCAATATCTATTTTATTTTCCAGGTTCATGATTTGGTGGATTGGACACTTAAGGCCCATTGATTTCCCTCCATACTGTATGTTTTTGGAATTAATTTGGAATGGCTTATAGATAAAACCTTGCAACCTACACTTCACAAATAGAGAATCATACACAGTTTTATATTTTAACTTTTATTGTTTTCAATATTATCTTCAAGAATATAAATGTATAACTATGCATGAAGATGAATATTAATTAAAGAGATAATTCTTCCTTTGCATGGAAAGTATAGTATACATCTACATGATTAATCATTCACAATGGTCTTTTGTGTATGTCTAAGCAGTTCTTCCGTCCTCCTACTCAGCCAGTGAGGGCATGGAAAGTAATGGCTCTAATCATAATTGACATTTTTCAAAGTCTAATGTGATCATGATTAACCCACACCTTTCAAGGCATAATGACAACAGAGCTCTTATATCACAAATACAAAGTGAAGATTCTTTAGCATGTTTAAGCTTTTACTTTTTAAAGTTATTATGCCACTAAACCGCTGTTTTTCAAGGTCATCAACTGCTGAGGACGAAATAATGAAAACGTTTAGTATGACATTTCAAATATTATCAGTTTATTTCAGTCTTAAATCTTTGCAGAATCAACCTTCCTGCCTTACTAACATGTTTCAAATGTTGAAGTCATCCTCTCCAAGATGCAGTTAATCTCCGATCATGACCATGTTTTTGAAGTTATTACTTTATAAAGTCCCACCCTGTCTAAAATCCTTGCGAATGAGAGGTTACGAGAGCGGAGTATTTTATAACATAATAATGGCGTCACTCCTCCAGCCAGCAATTATTACTCCCCATTTTCTTTATAGTACCTTGGAGATGTAAACGTTCAGGATTAATGAGGTGTGGTGACAGACCTCAATGCTTGACCAATACCGGCGGAGTGGGTGGGGTTGTGTTAAACAAGATTATATAGAAAATGATATAGAAAAATAATTTTCAGTGGGCGGGGCTTGAACACATTTTCTGATGTTTTTAAAAGAGAGTTTTGTATAAAGAGACACATACTGAGTACAATAGAGGTTTATGATCAATTTAAAAGACACTTGGATCAAAACATTAGTTGCATTTTAATAAATGTGATCCGTTCATTTGTCAGTCAACAGTCTCTAATGCCACTGAAATCTGATTATTTATATATTTAGGTTTGTCATTCACACACACACACACACACACACACAAACATCTCACATCTGTACAGTGTAACCAGAGAAACTCGGTGAAAAGGAAATATAACAATTGGGAATACACTCACTCAATTCCATGTAAATGAAGGTCAGTGCTTCTCAAAGTTTTTTTGGCCAGCAGAGATGTTTTTGCCGCCCCTGACAGCCCACCAATGCATTCACCACCAGATCAAGCTCTGTATTCTTGCAACTTACATGGCCTCTTGACTCAGGCGGGTCATTGAGAGTTGACTGATGCAGCTTCAAATTCAGGAATCATCAATTGCACAATCATGCTAAGGCTCTTGTGTACAGTGACGATTGTATTTGTTTTTTCATTGTGTCTCATGCTCTCTATAAAGCTAAACAAACTTTAAATCCTCAATCTATAGTACAATGAAGATCTTTTCCCATTGTTTAATTCCAGCAGGAACATCCTGTTCTTACGCTTAATTATAACATTACTTTAGTGTACTTGTCTATACAATCCCAAGCCCCAACGGTACATCAGTGAATTGGCAAATTAGATTCTTGTAGCCTATTGACGCAGGATGCTTAGCTGAGTTCGAAGTTTCTGTTCGAGCATCCTAAATTATTCTGTTAAACATCACACTGTTAAAAGTTTTCCTACTTAAATCACAAAACAAAATAAGGCTGCATTCTCTGAGCACTTTCTGTGGTTTATAACTGATATTGAGTACAACAAAAACAGTGAATTATATGAACATTCATTTGAATGAGTGAAATATAAAGAAATAAGATAAATCACATGAAAACTAAAGTGACCAAAAAAGAGGATATTTGAATATGAATATGTAAGTGCAAATTCAGGTCGAGTCTCGATCTCACAGATAATTATATATTGCGTCACAGCGTGATCAGTTCTTAGAACAAAAATTCAGTGGAACATTATTTTCTGGGACTCACTTTTTTTTTTTTATAAAAGGTAGATTTATATTAAACTAAACTTAACTTATCATAAATCCTCTAAAATAAGAAGAAACAGTGACATTTTTTTTTGTTTTTTGTTGTTGGATTTATTAGTTGTTGTTTTTTTATCTGTACTGTTTTGCTATATTCATATGTTTTTCTTTCATTTATCTCATTTTGGAAAACAAAAGTTAAGTTACACCGTTCTGACACAAGGGGAGCCACAAACTAAATTTTTACTAGAGGACACTTTCTACAGTATAATGTTTGGCTTTGATCAACTAACTTAATCTATATAGTAAGTAAGTAAGTAAGTAATATTTATTTATATAGCACTTTTCCAGACCAGGGTCACAAAGCGCTTTAACAATCAAAACAATACTCAAAAAAGTATATACTTTAAAGATCAAGATAATACTGAGAACAACACAGGAGTTCCAGAAAATCAAGGAAAAGCCTGAACAAATAGAAACGTCTTAAGATGTTTGTTAAAGGAGTCAGTAGATCCATATAGTGGCCTTTCAACATGAAGACACTATGTAATGATACCTCATCAACTGTTTCATGAGGCTTCATCGACCCATCAGGACTGGCACTATTTATCTTTTGAGGAACATGACTGGGAGGGCATCCATTAGTTGATGATGAGTTGTTGAAGCTTTGATTTGATATTTTACTTCTACATAACAGAACCAAATGGTGCCGGCTCTGAGATATCCACACATCTCTTCAACTTTCTTCGGGCAACCTTTTCTTTGTGAAAAAGGTCTCATCATTACCTATTTCAAGAACTGTAAAAAAAAAAATCAGACAATGAGCCTCTTGAATCCCTCAGGGAAGCACTAGGCTGAAGCAATTTAATTCTGGATCTTCATCCACAACCAAAAGAGCTTATTAGAGCCACTTCAAAAAAAATCAAATGGTGTAGCAATTATGCTGAAAAAAAAAAACAGTGGTGACTGTGCAGTGATTCAGTTGACCCATAATTGTAATTATAAAATTGGGGAACGTGTTTCATCTAAAGCCTCCATTCTGTCTTTTTATTAGCAGATGAAACATTTGGCTTCTTCGTCAGAGGAAGGGAATGTAATGACAGGCAAGAGCCACTTACGATTTGGAGTGCGGCTCCCTTATTCGTGTGAGGCTGGCTGTCAATTCCGACCTTCCACAGTTCCTATTAAAGAATATCTGATGGCATTTACGGCAGTGGTATTACTTCCCAGATAATCTTCCAAACTGATAGGTTGAAGTGAGTGAGTGTCTGGCAGACAAAGAGCAAGTGGGATGGCATTAATAGACTCCATTTAATCAATGATCGGTTCTGCCCGATTCATAGAGCTTTGCCAGCAGAAAATGAAAAAAGGAAGTAAGAGAAGACGAGGTATTTGCATAAACACCTTATCATTTAATTACAGCTTAGAGTTCTTTATCGTGCGGCAAGATTACGTTTCAGTGACAAAAAGGCTTAATAACTTGCTACACAGGATTACAAATTCTCAATACAAGTCGATGTTTGGCCATAGGTTGATAAGCAACACATAAGAAAAAGAAAAAATACGAGGTCAAACCTAACTTCTTTTTTAATTATTTTTTTTTGTGGAGGATCAATCATTGAGTGTTAAATTTTACTGTCAATAATGGTTACATCATATTATTAACAAGTATATGGTCTCGAAAAGCGCTATATAAATAAATATTACTTACATACTTACTTACTTATATAAAGTATATTCCATCATTCCAAAATCCTTAACTCATTAAGTTCAGTCTTGGGCACTTTTTCCAATTCCGATAGTAGAGGTGTGTATTGGCAAGAATCTGGCAAACTATCCTGATACAAGGACAACAATACGATATATTGTGATGTATGTACTGTAGGAACAACATTGATACAGTGCTATACAATTTAGTTACGATATTTCCTGCATCCCATAGTACAATTCTGGCTGGGTCGTCTATTCTTCATCCAATACACCTTAATTAAATTGTGTGTCTCAAGTCTCTCATTTATCCTTTGCAGTCCTGGCAATGGTGGCAAATGCTCAAAAGACCCTGTAGTTTCCCAGCTGTTTATCTCTATACGCCATTGTCCATCTCCTTGTTAGCATGCTGTGGTGCCTGCTGAGTGTTTGGAAAAACAAGGACAGAATATAGAAACACACTGAAGAGCAATAGCAAACCTGCTTTAGATCAGTGCTTGATAAAGCCAACTATGTATTATCAACCCAGGACACCGTTTCCCCTGTTATATCAATGGAAATGGATGTAATTTGCTTTTACAAACAATTATTACTCATTTACTTACTAATGCACAATTGTCTCATGATGTGTTTGTGTCTACATTTTGATAGCTCACTAGGGGGTGCTCCAGGCTGAAAAACATTTGAGCAGACAGTCTAGTGGTTTCTGAAAATAAGGACAGTTTCATGAGGCTGCATAAGCCCTTCAGTACACACATGAATACCAGTAATGTATAAATGACTGATTCATTTGGTTTGTAATCATTTAAAAAGGACTTTAGCTTGATTTACTGTGATGGGTGGATGATGTTTCATGATACAGTGTTCTAATTTTCATTTGCCACTAGATGGCAGTTTCTGCGATGTTGGATTAAACCTAACATCAGTTCTAACCAGAGGGGCGTCTTCTACCGAGCTTTCAAAAAAATACTTTCTTCATGAAGCTTCATCAGCCCATCACTATTAATTTTATGAAACCTTAGACCATCACCTACACAGCTTTGAAATATATTTGACTGTATCTTGAATCCCTTGTCATGTCACCCAAGTAGGTGGTGGACCTGAATTGTTGAATAATAAGCTCAGTTTGCAAGAGGACAGTCAGGACAGTTGTCCTCAAGAAAATCAAGGTATTTCCTAAAAATAATGACAAAATATGTTGTTATCATTCCACAACATGTCTTAGAGATGAAATGTTCAACGGTTGAGGACTTTAACATTTAGGAATGACCTACTACATATTTATGCAGGTTAAATTCAAGATCAGGAAACAAAGTTTTAGCTATGAGCCAACACATTTCTTAAATAATGGAAAACTAGTCCTGGTTTACCTTGGTGTCAGAATGCTTGGTTCTATTATTCTATTGGTTATTTTGCGAGTTATCTAATTTCATTATTTTATTCTGTACTGACACCACAAAAAAATGCCATGTTGTGTTTACAACACTGAAATGAAAGCAATGAAAGTTTCTGATAAAAGACTGTATAAAGGTGTGAAGTTTCATCGTTGCCAATTCCTTGCTTGTTCATTTGTCTAAAAAGGCTGTTGTGTTAGTTACTGGTTTTATCTGCCCTGTATGTTCAAAATGTCTCTCAGGACTTTACATGAAAATATTGTCTCTGAACCACTGCTGTAATGTGTCATTGTGACACTCATAGAGACTCAGGGAGCGTCGTCATTTTCCAGACAAATTTACCTAGAAAAGAGACTCTGTAAAACAATAACTACATAACATGTTGCAATATTCACATTATTAAAAAAAATGTTAGATATTATTTATATAACCAGCAAGATATGTAGCATGTACACTGATTGAAAGTAACCAACTCACCACACTTTGTTGACCCCTCCAATTGGGATATATTTTGTGAGGTGGGGTCTAAAGGAGGGTCAAACAATGTGCAGAATCCTTCTCTGTCCTTGTACAAAAAAAAGGTTTTCCTGTAAATTCTTAAAGATTGTTAAAGAAAAATCACCTAAAAATAAAATTAAATCCGCTAAGCCTTTAAACATTGCTCACATGGTGAGAAATATTTTATGATGGTGTTAAAATAATGTTCATAATACTTATTACTTAATATTTTACTTTTTTGTGTTTTGAATGCGAGAGAAGACAAGAAAACTTGCCAATTCTTCTTCCATGCAGTTCATGCAACTACATGTATGTAAATACAATAGGAATTGGCAATCAAATCACATTTTCCTTAAATTTTCCGTACATTAAAACAAACATTTGGATAAAATCGTACATAAACCAAGAATTTAATGCAGTGTTTTTTGTTGATTGTCGAATTAGTCTTTCATTTAATTACAAATGGTATTTCAATGTCTTAAAAGCCTTGAAAATGACTTAACTTAATCTTAAGGAAACCTGAATTACATATTAGCGGATCAGACACTTGTCTTCCAGGACAATATCATCTCATCACACACAAGTATAATGATGCAATACATAGTGCAAGTGTTCAGTTAATTTTTCAAGTGGTTGGATGGGGTAATAATATATGTTTTCAGACGCTCTATTAATAATTTCCTTTTTGTTTATCAGCAGACCAACCTTAGTCTTCAGATGTTCACTTCACTCACACAATAGGGCCAATATTTAAAATAGAGTCTTACATGATGAAACGCTCTATAACTTGCACCTTGTTAACAGAAAATAAGTAGAGTGCAATAGCATAAAGCACCTCCGTGGTTAAAAGCCAAAATGCATAACTGTCCTCCTTTAAAACCAACTCTGGTTTCTGGACGCTGGTTTTACAAGAGACATCTGCTTTGCAAAGTGTCTTCTCTTTCTTCATCAGGCTAACAGTTTTAATGTAGTGTTATCACTATGCCTACCTATTATGTAGTTTAAATTGCTGAGAACGTCCATCTAAATAAGGTACAACTGTTCTACCAGCTTGTTAACTTTTGTATAATGTACATATACATGTATTTATCACCCTTTTTTATCGTCTGGAGTTCTGCTGCTAATGGTCTCTGCCGTTCTTTGCCGGCAATGTGGACGAAGCAGCAAATTGCTTATTAAGTGTATTTTTACATTGAGAGACTGACAGCCCGATTTTCTATTTTTTTTCAAAATAGACACAATTATTTTAAATTTATCACAAGAGTTTGATTTCAGTTTATTCTTAGGCTGGTTGAGCCTCACATGCAGCGAGTTGCATAGAATCAATGAATGCTTTCCTGAAGAAAAAAAGTTTTTATTCATATATATACAGTATATATATTTTTTCTATAATGCTTTTTATTTTTTCTCACTTGACATTCAAAATTGTATCAGTTAAATCATTTCTATCATTGTCTTTAATGCTTTGTGCACATGTAAAGTAACTTGTTTGTACATTATTCTACATCTGAAATGACATTTTTATAATTTTGTCCATGTTTTCCATTCCTTTCAGCAAATCCAGTACACCAGCCTGGACAGGGAATAGCCGCAGTGCAGCAGAAAAAAAAGCTAACAAAAGACCCCTCACTCAGCTTTAACTTTTCCTTCTTTCGCTTATCAGCATGAATGTCGTTTGTTTGAATCACCGAAGCTTCAATACTTTTGCAATAACCCTCTGGTCTTATCTGGACTTTGAGGCCTTAAGGAATGATTACCTAATGCACGACTTCTCGTTTCAGACAAAGAGAGGTGAATCAAAATTAGATGACAAAATATATTCTCATCCAAGCCTGCGGGCTCTTTAGTTTAGAAAAAAAGCAATTCTGTTTTTCCAACAGTGTTAATTGACGTGAAGGCAAATATATCTTGCTTCCTGTTGTGAGTAGTAATACCAAATGCTCAGAATCAAGAATAACTGAAGATTATAATAGTCCATTATCAAAATAGTACTTCTGATTAAGTGTTTCTAATTGTTTTAAATGTGATGTTTACTTTGGTTTATCCCCCTGCAGCAGAAACAACACGTGTAGTAAATATTTGTGACTAGTGCAGTGCCAGTAAAATGCAACCTTTTTTAAAATGTTTCTAAATTTCAATTTGGCTACAAAAAATAGATATATATTATCTTCAAAATGGGGTGATCTCAAAAAATTGATAAATAAATAAATGATTTTGTTTTAGATTAAAATAAATTAATATCTCAATTAACTGTTCTATATCCTTCTTAAACACCTGATAAGATCATGTTTGACTTGGAAGATAAGTTGTAAAGAGTGTTTATTGACATCGTGCCCATCTTTTTTAAATATAAACTCTGATATATTCCGCACTTTCGATATTAGTATCAGAGATGCAAAATTAGCCCTTCCACCTTGGGCCATATTTTCTGGTAATGTTCCACCATATACTCGTACTGGACCACAATTATCACTGCCTAGTTAAAGTTTGATTTGCAACCCAGTGCAGTGGTGGCTATTTGGGGGAAATGTTGAAAAGATACATACTATGACATAAATGAAGAAAAAGCTGCGATTTCTCCACAGAAAGTCCAGATAAGGATGTCCAGAGATAACATCACGGCAGTTGACTGTCCAATGTCCTGAAGTGCTGGACCACTAAAAAAAATACAGCACATAGCTTATATTAATTCAAACATAAACCTGCATCATTGAGAAGGTTTGCTGGAAGGTCTTAGACAATTTCCTGGAATGCAATTTATTGAAAGAGGAAGGATGCAGCCAATGGTTTAATGGATTGAGCGGAGACTCCGGGATGGATTCTCTGCATCAGTTCTCTCGGGGATATCGAGCCCGCAAAACACAAATACACAGCGATGCAATTTACTCAACCGTTTCAAATGGACAACACTCCAACCATTAAAGTCTGAGTATTAATGCGATGCATGTCAAAATCTATACACTTCACAATGAGTATCATGTACATAGACTTGGATTGATTTTGTGGAGAAACCGTTGAAGAAAAACACAACACGACCGTTATTATAATATAAAGAGAGCCTATCTCCTTTTATTCAAATAAGCTTAATGAGAATTTATGAAATACATTTCTTTTAAATGATCCACTATAAGTATTTACCCATTTTTCAAAGGTAATGTAACATGAAGGATTGTTTTTCTTACAGCATTAAAGCACCACAAGTGATGAATTGATTTGGCCTCATGAAAAAGCTGGGGCCTCATGTACGAAGGGGTCGCACGCACAAAAAACGAACCGACCTACTTTTCCACGTAAAAGTCAATATTTATCAATAAGGAAAAGAGCGTTCAAAAGGTCGGGCTTCCCGACATGTTTGTAAGTCGCGTACGTCCTTATTTAATACTCAGTCTCACTAGTCATGTTGAAATTATCACATCAGAGTTACATTAACGATCAGAGTTGATCAAAATGTAAGTGTTTGTAGTTACACAAGTGGATATTAAATTGTTCACAAACGTATAAATGTGTTCTAATTTACCAAATGGATTAACTTTATTTATTAAGACAACATCGATCATTTTATACTAAATATTTTAATCCACTATTTCACGTTATTCAGAAAAAAATAAAGGAATTATAAGCTTGTTTTCATAATACAACAAACAAAATGATCAGCATCTGATCGCTTCTAGTCTTTCTCTATGAGAGCCACAGACATTCTTGAGGAACAACATCACATCAGTTTTTTCACTTTAACACACTTACAGGTATATAAATACACCGTCACAAAACCCTTTTTTTTTTTAAATAAATGACAATAACAAGAATTTGCGTGTGTTGCGCATACATTTATATTGTAAGTGCCCCATTTTCTGAATTTGAGTGTCTTTAGTATTTAGTAGAAGATCCACAAACTACTACATTGTTTTATTTGAAAGGCCACTAGATCACACCCTTTAAGTCATATTATTTGGCTCTGATCTACTAATCCAATGAAACCTGGCATCATTTTTAAACAGAGAGGATCTGGATACCATTCAAAATGTCCTGTATCATGATACCTTATCAGTTGTTTCATGAGGCCTCATCAACCCTTTAGTAGTGTTCACTATATCATACATCTTTATCAGTCCATCTCTACATTCTACCCCCTTTGCATCTTCCTATTCATTGTTAGCTGTTACATTTTATTGACATACTTTGAATTGTATAATATTTTACGTGTGTTTGTGTAAATATATAAACCTTTAGAATGTATAGATTTGATGGATACAACTTCTATCTGAGGCTCAATCATTTTACCCCAGGAAACAATTGTATTCTCACTATAAATTACATGCATTTTTCTCCCTTGACATTGATTAGCATGATTAAGCCTCATCAGCCCAAATCTCCCCGACACCCAAACGAGGGCTCATCAGACGTCGATAATCAAATACAGCGTGATACCTATTTCAAGCCAATCACACACAACGCATACCAAGGCGGGTCGTAGCAGTGCAGCACTTTAACTGTCGCAGGATACTTTAGTCAAGGCTCAGTCAAGGTCAAAAGGGGATTTGTTACATTAACTTTCAGGATGAAAAAACTGAATAAATAAAAGTATCACTTTACATGCTTGGTCACACTGATATTCAGACCCTTTTTGTCTAAAAGCTATTAATGTTTTATAGCGTCGTTGAAAGAACCAAGCAAGTGCTATAGTGCAGGATAAAGGGAGAAATGTGCCTCGTCTCTCATTTCTAAAAGTACAGAGGTCCTGAAAAAGAACCAAGCCCCAAAAGCAAAAGGATACCCTGAGTAAGTAGAAGAGTCGTTTTTTTTTCTTGCCAATGGAAATAAAGACTGTTCAAATACATCTATTCTCAGGCACATCTTCAGCAGTGGAACCATGTGAACATCCAGTTCCTTTAATATATATTTATTCCAGATGATACTAATTCGATCGAGCGTTACGCCTTGAAGCCCAGTAGATTTACCTCATTGATCTTATTCTAGTCTACACTAGCTAGATAATCCAGTTAATAGTTCAATTAAGCCGGCACCTAACCGTTAACTCGATTACGTTCGATCTTTGCTTATGTTAACTTCAGTGCTGCTCATGGACCTCTGTTATTAAACAACCAAATTCAAAGGATCTCTAGTTACATCACATATGAAAATGGACATCATGTGTATGAGAAACTAGCTTCTGTCCTGATCCTCAGTGTTTTCTCAGCACTTATCATTATGATGTCGATCTATATAAATGTAAATGTGTGCGACAACAACATGTTTTAAGGGCTGAAACATAGACAGTTAAAGGGCAACTAATGTGAAAACCCATTAGTGAAAACCCAACTCTCCTGATTCACTCACATGTTTCAAATGTTAAACTATTCCTCTCCAAGATGCAGTAAGTCACTCATTATGACAATGTTTTAAGGTTATTACTTATAAAAGTACATGAAATCTCTGGGAACGAGAGGTTACGAGAGTCCATTATAACATAATAATGGTCTTCACTCCTCTTCCAGCCAGCTCTAATTGTTTATACAACGAGTCCCTATGTTTTCTCAAGAAAAATGAAGCACTTTTAGTGGGCTGGGCTTAAGGACATTTTCTTATGTAATTATTTCAATGAAAAGAAAGTTTTGTACCAACACATGCTACAATAGAGGTCCAAGATCAATTTAAGACACACTTGAATCAACACATTAGTTGCCCTTAAAAGTAAACCAGATGCCTCTGAATTGAGGTCTCTTCTTTATCAGCCACTTACTATAATTTTACATTATTTTCTATAACACAACCATTTACCAGTGATGGGTTGATGAGTCCTCATGAAACAATGTCTCTCTTTTGGCAAATTGTGACTAAAAAAAATAAGGATATAAGTTGCAGAAGTTACTTTAAGGGCTGCAGGGATCCAGTAAAATATGCCCTTTTTGATATTTTCCTAAACTTAGGGTGGGTTTGAACCACCCCTGGATGTACTGATTCTCAATCTCTTTAGTCTAATACGTTTTTTTTTTTGGCCCGTTCATGTCTCGGGTGATCTATGCTAATCTGCAGTTAACACTCACTTGCTCCGAACAGGTTGTATAGGAGAGACACACAAGGTCACTTCACCTATTGTAATAGAGAATACCTTATGCATGTTAATGCTGGTAATGTTCTACGAAAGGGTTGGTTGGTTGTTCTGAATATAAAGCCAAGGCTGAGCCAATAATGTTGGTCTCGTTGGTAACAATATTATTCTGATCACTCAGGTTGAAAGGCCAGTGACACACAGTGTATCACTAGTCTATGAAAGGAAACATATAGCAAAAAGGAAGTATTTTTCACACCCATGGACCTCTTTCCAGTTTAATTAAATTGCACCAGCCGTCTCTTAATTTATTTTCTCATATCTTTACTACGAAGACCTTTATTAAATGAGCTATTTGGAGTCACAAGAAATAATTCAAAGACAGCTTCTTAAAAAAAAAAGTCGGCCTTGTTTTACTATACAACTGTCTTAGATATTAAATATCTGCAATCTAATTTACCCGCGCCAACTCCTACCTCTGCCCTCGGGTTTGTTATTATTCCATCAATTTGGGAGGAGGAGATGAAACATATTCCATTATGTGTGTTTCATGTGTGCTCGCAAAGTATGGTAGAAATGCAAATTCAGGTCACACACATGCCCGAGGTAATATCACATTCATTTCTCTGCCTAAGAATAGTTGTAGTAAGCGGTGCCTAATTTGGCGACCTTGGATGATCTTGATCTTTTCCACCCCTTTTTGGGATTCCATCTGCAATTTGGGCAGGTAAACAGAGCGAAAGGCAATCAACTCATGCAACTGATATGGAGATGAGATGTGGTTGGTGGGTCTCTGCAGGGGCAAGGGTGAGATTGAGGGCTCGTCTTTGAGAGAGCATTTCAAGTGTTGATGTATTTTCTCCAGTCTTTTTCCCCCCGTCTGCCTCATTGATCTCGGAGAACGACAGATCAACCCACGCAAATGAAGTGCACAATGACTGACATTTACCAGAGCAAACTTGGCTTTGAATCAACACTTCATTCTGTCAAGCTGCTGCATTACAAGTGGTTACCTGTGCACACCTATGTTTTTTTATATCCATTAAGTAAACACGTTTACAAAGGTTAAATGAATGCATTACACATTTTTATGTGTTTGCATAGATGCTGGTTTTTAGCTACATGAGTATCATTAGCTCTTGATTATACAACTTTACTTTCATAAAAGTACATATAATGGTTTTGGTACTTCAAAACCTAATGCTATAATTGTTCTCTTTTTGAAATGCTTTAAATAACCTCCATGAAATGCATAAATATACACAGATCATCCTACCATTACCATTTGAAACCATGCATGCAACATCACATTTTACTTTTTGTTCTGTGAACAAATGTAACACGAAGAAAATAAAATGCAGAATGTCGAAGATTGCGTACGTCTATCCTGAAACGTTATTTAAAAGCTGTGTGTAGAGCCTTTAATGTAAGACACATGTGACATTCAAGAATAAAAAAAAGATCTCACTTCAGGCGTACATCTTGATTAATATAACCTTTTCATCATGTCCCAGGTGTAATATTTGTACCCGTCAAACCTCAGCATGACTGCAGTTAGCTTTTTTATTGACTAGCTAGTCTACCAGGACTCAGCTTTCAAATTGAATGTATAATAATTTATATCATATTAACTGGGAAATTAGCCGTTTGAGGCCTTGGCTCCTGACTTAATTCATATGCTTGCTGCGATGTCACAAAAAAAAAAAAAAACATTTTAGAGGCAGAAATATAAGCTTTCAAATGTAGTGTGTTATTGTATGGTTGAAAATAAATCTTGAATTTCCTGTTTATCACTCAATAGGACTTGAATAAATTATAAGTAGAAATGCAATACAATAAAAATAAATAATGAGACAAGTTCACCACCCGTCCAACATTAATTTCTGATTGTACGATTCTGACACTTGATGCATGAGCCAACTGACAACCCTTAACTTTTATTTGCATTTCTCATGGATGGTCTTACAAAGTGTGACGGAAGGACACACTCCGAATGCAAAGGTCATGTCAGAAATGAGAACATGAGTGGGTTCACTAATCACAGGCAAACAAACCACAGATACCATGTCAGCTTCGCTAAAAAGAGAAAGCCTTCTCTCAGGCAAATGTCTGAAAAAATGGAAATCCGGCACTAGAATTATATTCTCTGTGTTTTGTTATAGGCTCGTGTTACCCACAAATACTTATCAAAATGTTATCACGGCAACTTAATGGTTGGTCCCTAGAACATGCGAAACAAAGGCAATATTAAAAAAGAGAGCTCAGAAGTCTGTTAAACAAATCATTTACATCCATATTTTATCATGATGAGGTATTGGAACCATTAGTATTTCCATTTAATATTTTTTTCATATCATTTTATTACTTAAATAGTATTTATTACTGATGGGTTGATGAGGCCTCATGATGCAGCATCAGTTGTTGGAGCTGACTCATGATTCAGTGTCATCATTTTAAAAGGCCACTAGATGACACTCTCTGGTTTAGAATTATGCCAGGTTTCATTGAGTTTGTAGCTCAGAGCCAAATATTAAAATTAGCATTTAGTGGCCTTTCAAAATCATGATTCAGCTCCAAAAACTAATGCTACATCATGAGCCCTCATCAAACCAATCAGTTCATCCAAGAAGGTGCCAGTAGGTTTCCTGGACTTGCTTTCACTACACATATAGTAGGAACTAAAGAAGAAAGTGCTGTGGTTTGACAAAGTTACAAAACTTACATATCGAACATAATCATCTCTTCCTCTCCCCAACATTCAATTCCCTTCAAGGGCCAAACTCCATCTTTTCTTTCTCAAAGATGCAGTAAGTCTCTCATCATGACGATGCTTTAAAGTTATTACTTTATAAAGTTCTCCCTCCTCTGCCATCTTGGCGAACGAGGGGTTACAAGTCCATTATAACGCAATAATGGACTTCACTCCTCCTGCAGCAGCTGTAATCACGTCATGCTTTGTTTATACCACGAGTCCCTTCGAGGTGGAGACTTTCGGGATTGATGACGTGATGTGACAAACATCAATGTTTGTGGAATTACAACGGGTGTGGTTATGGTAAACAAGCTTTCATCTCCAGAAGAACAAAGTAAGTAAGTAAGTAATTCTTATTTGTATAGTGCTTTTCGAGACCAGGGTCACAAAGCGCTTTAACAATCAAAACAATATTCAATAAAGTATAAACTTTAAAGATCAAGATAAAACTGATAACACAAAGTGTTTTCAGTGGGTGGGGCTTAAGCACATTTTCTAATATTTAAACGAAAGGAGGGTTTTGTACAAAGAGACACAAACTGATGAGAAAAATAGAGGTCCAAAGTCTATTTAAGACACACTTAAGTCATGTCTATGTTCCCATTTCATCTATGCCTGATGTCCTGGCTATAAAGCACATATTCAAAAAATACCAGGGTGTTAATAAAGTTTAAAGATTCTTCAGAGGTCCAACACTTCTGTATAAATGGCTGAGAGTGTGGTGAGCATATGTTTTAACCAATATGTTTCCACTCTATTATCTCTGCTATTGTACAGACCTAACCCCTTAAACACAAGACCACCCATTCCTTTCAAAAAGCATCATGTACCGATCTCAAGGCATATTGGAATCATTACTGTTTTTCCAGATAAAAACTAATTCAAAATAGTCCAAATAAATATTGCAGGAGCGTGATTGAGTGGAATGGTGTCTCAAAGTCGATTTTTTTTTTTTTGCTTCTTGTAATGAGTTCTATAGATATCGCATCCTGTGATCTCCATTTTTTCAGAGTCATAAAATTCATCCGTCAACCTCTGGATGGGGCCCACCGGAAGCTTTTTGACGCTCCACACTATTGGCATGCGGAGAAGGTTACTTGCTGAGGCAGACATTATCAGTACCTTCAGGCAAACACCACACCGCTCGAGTCCCACAAGGCCTTTTTTCTAAAGCGTGGAGCAAATCGTTCAAGACTACGAGGTAACATAGTTCAACTGGTGAATCCATTATGAGATTAAACACTTGTTGAACCCACATATGGACAATGCTGATAACTGGACCAGAAACATTTATAACAGTCCCTTTGTTGCTCAGTTAGAGGACTAAAGCCATTTCACCCTTCCATCATGGAAAGGCAAGACAAAAAAACTATATATGTATTTTAAAACATCGCTTAAGGCTTAGCTTTTCTTTATTATTATAATTTTTTATAAAATCACAACATATATATGAGCATTTCACAGAAACTGAGGTGATTTGTGTGAATAGAAGATACTTTTCTTCGCACATTAAGAGGAAACAAAACAATAGAAAGAAAGTCAATTACTGTGTTTCAAGCAACGTGTTTCTAGTCTTTATTTTGTGAAAAACTGTCATGGAAAACCACCCAATATTACTTTATATAGTAAATTATTTATATCATATAAATGTATCTGATCATTAGATAAATGATCAGATACCAGAGACACTTGATCATTGTAATTCATTTTAGTATCAGACATCACAAAAGTATTTTGAAGCTTCATATTTTTCTACTACTACATTAACTGTCAATCAAGCCATACTGCTGATATGTGGCCAGTAAAAGAAACGTTTTAAGAATGGGTCAAGAAGTTCATGAATGGGTCAAAATATCCGAATTGGGGGAATTGGAATGAAACACTTTTCACTTACAAGGGGTGCGACATTAAGAGTAAACTGGAATTGGTGGGTAGATTAATTTATTTTGACACGTGTTTCAAAAACAACAGTTATAAAATAAATAATTATTATTACTCACTTGCAAATCTTTCAATTAAAGTAACTTCTAAAACTTGTTTTTTATGTATTTAAGTTCTCAAGTTATTCTTTACTTTTTATTTTTTAGTTATGATTTTTAGCAAACAGTGTCTAAACCTAAAGTTGTACAAATTATGTGAGAAGAGATGTAATTAATACTAGAGTCCATTTGGGGTTCAATGGTCGGCAGTGATAGTGATCCAGACCGTTATCCATCCACGGAGTTGGCAGTGTGTTGCCTGCTTTCTATTTAAAATGCATGGTTCTCTCTCCATGTCATGTTTCTTTTTTATTGATTCAGACTTTAAGTGGGCTGCACCTACTTTTTAAAGGCCACCTTTTAAACGTGTGTATTTGGATTTTTCTGCATTTACTTAGAGGTTATACCACTTAACTAAGGGACATTGGTAATAACAATGTCCGATTTGCACGGAATAAGAAATGTCAGTGAAACTGGCACAAGTGTGTGGGGGGAAGGCGAGGGGGGGTCAATAGACTCACTTACCGCTGTCTTCTCCTGCTATCGTGTGCGTATAACATTACTTTATGTTCAAGCTTGACTACTTCCTAATGTCCTTGCAGCAAAAAAACATATATATATACATATATATAAATGTTTTGTATCTCCAGGATATGCTTAGAAAAAAAAATGATAAGCCAAAAATTGGAGGAGGAGAGTGTGTCTATCAGATACTGTTGGATACCATGGTTCTGTGAGGATAGGAGTCTGACTTAACCTTGTGAAAAAGAAAAAGAAGAGACATCAGAGATCACGATTGGTTTAAAGACCACAAGTTTACTTGCAAGGAGAGTTAAATACAGAACCTTCTCATTGAATTTTCACTCTATTTCTAGCTATTTCGGTCGCATTTTTATACTCTAGCATAAGTCTTTTATTATCCGGGAGACAAGGAACAAAGTTAAGACACAGGAAAAAATTATAATATAAATCAGAACCAATTTGAGTATTGTGCAATCCTTATAGACCTTATAAAATATGGACTAACTGTGATCTTGGAAATGCATTCCTACTGCTTAGCAAGGCTCCGTATTTGGGCAGGCTGAAATATGATTAAACTTTTAAGTCAAGTCATCCAGGAAAACTAATTCCGACAACTGAAATATAATCAAAAGGGAAATTTAAGAAAAACATCTACAGGTTGTAAAGTATGTCTCGTTAGTGAATTCAGTGTTGGCCGCTCCCTCTAAATAAAGGTTTAAACGTAAATACCACTTTATTGTTTTAAATGTCTTATAAGAGGGCTTGGCAATATCAGCTTCATGTTTCGTGTTCCTTTTTTCCTTCTATTATTTAAGCTTGTGGAAAAAAATGCATTTTTTAGCAATGTCCAACATCTAATCCTCAAAGTTTAATTTCTTAAGAGGTTTACATCACTGTTAAAAGCCTGTTATATAAATATAATCTAATTTGATCTTTCGTATGTCCGTGGCACAGAGTGAAAACAATTTAAAAAACCGACCCAACTTTCCCACCAAGGAGTTAAAAGCAACAAAAACACATCCGTCAAATTTGATCCACGCAGTCTGGGTTTTGTTCGGCTTTTTTACCCGGACAGAAAAGTCTGGACGGTAACTGACACTTTTGTTATCTGTCAGAATATCCATATTTACTGGTGTGCCTTTGTTGGAGGTTATGATAGAAATAAAAATAGATGAAATGTGGAGGTGAGGAAGGATACATGGTGTTATTTTTCTCACTCTCATGCTGTGGACTTTTGAAATAGCAGTTATACAGGAGTGTGTGGTTGTGGTGATGCATCATGATTAGCGGGACGGATGTTACAGTCGACCCTCTCAGCTTTTGTTTCAAGAAATCCAAAGACCTGTATGTATGAGATCCGTCAGACTTGTTTCCATAAGAAATACTCTATTATTCTAATACATTTTACGGACAGAATTTGTAGGCGTAGCCAGGTCATTGAGGGGGTCTGGTTTGGTGGGCTTGGGATTAGGTCATTGACTTTTGTGGCTGACCTGGTCCTGTTGGCCTCATCAGACCGTGACCTTCAGTCTCCTGCTGGTAAGGTTCGCAACCCAGCGTTAAGCGGCAGGGATGAAAATCAGTACCTCCATATCTGAGTCCATGCTTCTCAGTCGGAAAAAGGTTGGTAGCTTTCTCCGGGCTGGGGATGAAATCCCGCCCCTAGTGTGGTAGTTAAGGTATCTTTGGATTTTGTTCACGAGTCAGGAAAAAGTGTGAGATCGGCAGTAGGATTTGGGCGGCATCAGGGGCAGTAAAAAGAGAGCCATGCCAAAAGGGAAATCTCTTGATCTAAATTCCTACCCTCAACTATAGTTGCGAACGATCGAGGGGTTTAGGGCATGTAGTACATGAGGTAGACCCAGGAGATGCTGGAGAAACTACATCTCCCAGCTGGTCTAGAAAGCACCTTGGGGTCCCCTGAAAGGACCTGAATGATGTAGCTTGGGGGAGGAAAGGCCAGACCTGGTGATGAGCGGAAGAAGGAGAGACGTGAAGCAAGCTCTATTTTTTTTTCTTTAAAGAGGAGTAAAGTACAGTAGATGATCACTGAACAGTACACAGCCTCTCTACTTGACACCCTCTTCTTCTACAGGGAAAGAAGGAATGTCTTGGCCACAAACGACACTACAAAATGTAAAAGACGTCTTAAGCTGATTTCAGAATTTTGCATTATGAATTTGCATAAGCCTAAAAGCACTAATTGTCTTACATTTGCTAAATACACTAAGCAATGCCGGGGAGGTGGGGTATTTGAGATTCAATGATCAGCTGAGTGATAAGCTTTTCAAGCTGTTCATTTTGAAGAACATGTTTCATAGTTAATGAATAATCATGAGATAATGATTGTGGAGTGAGAATCTAAACGCATATTTCTACATAAGACAACGTGTCAACGTTACTGAAACCCGTCAAAGAGCAGGTTTCAGTTACATGAGGAAACGACAGGCTGTGACTGACCCATGGCGCGTGGCTGTAACTGACCCATGAATCATTACAAATACTGCACTTGAATAATAATGTTACTGGTCGAACTCAACTCGCAGTATCATAGAGGTTATCATTTCTTTACAGGAATATTATTTTCTTTCAAGTACAAACAACGTGAACTTTAAAATGTACATCACATAGTCTTTTATAGCACTTTCAATAATGAGTTGTTCAGAAAAACAAGATGTCTGTATAGGATTTCAGAGAATTGTTTTTTTTTCTTGTGACTGCACATGATGTCTCTGGCCTACTTAGATTAAGTGAATCTTATCATTATCTAAAAATAGAACATGAGGGGACTCAGTCAAAACCAAACGGAGTGTCAAGGAAGATTCAAACAGACTGCTGAAGGTCATCGCTGACAGAAATGGAAGATTTAGCTGAAAAAAATTGTTAGTATCACCACAGACAATATTGGTAACCATCTCAAAGAATGGGAAGAACAAAAGCGGTGAAAGACAAAATATTTTAACCCCCCCAAAAAATGTGTCCCTGACATGCTTGTACCCATCAAACAAAATGCATCAACAACCACTGTACGCATACACTTATAGAAACAAGTTAAGAATGAGTCTTAGTGAGAATGGTCGAGAATGGTTTTGTATAATATTCCAGAAGTTACCAAAACACAAGAATGTCTAGATACGCTATTTAAAACAAGGCTATCAAACTCAACCCCAGGGTAAAAGATGTGACTGATAACAAACTAAATGCTTAAAAGGGGAAAGCATTGAAAGAGAATGCTATTATGTTGATGAAAGTGTCTCTTGTCTCTGAACCTCTATTGTTCTCATCAGTATGTGTCTGTTTGTACAATACTCTCTTTCCATTGAAACATTTATAACAATAACAACAATAGTTATATTAGAAAATGTGCTCAAGCCCAGCCCACTGAGAAAGCTTGTCATTTTTTTCTGGAGGTGAAATCTCTAATAATAAAATGTGTTGCACTTTAAGTAAATAAAAGCCTACATCTGTAAACAAAAGCAACTGATTAGCTGACCTATATCCTCTATGTGAACAAACACTTTTTAAAACCACATAAAGCTGTGCCAGTTGGAACAAAGTCAGCTGCTGCAGGGAACGTTCGCTAAACTCATTTCTAAACTCAGAGTCTTATATCATTTAGACAGTGTTAAAAATAATCTAATGAATCGTTCACTGCCCGCCGTACAACTTTCATGATTATTTAAATGGGTAAAAGATAATTTACTATCCAAGAGAAATACCTTAATTTCTCCTAAAAATAACTGCTATCTTCATCTGATTTGGGGTCTTGTGCTGCTTAATTTGAAGCATTAAAAGCATTTTTTAAGTCCTGATTTATGTACTAAAACTGAAGCACGGAAAGATGTCAAATGAAAGCTGTCAAATGAAAGCTTTTTTTTAAGATTCAAGATTTGTATTGGCAGAGAAAATGATCAATTACAGTAGTACAGAGAACAGACAAGTATCTGATTGCCTTGATTTCAAAGAAACTCATCATAAGAATGAAAAAAAAAAAAGAAGTTCAGTTTGAGCTTGCAGCATGGTGGAAATATAAAAAGCAAGTAACGGGAGAAATTACAATAGAACAGACCAGTGAAAAAACGTCAAAAGTAAAGTACCATAATGTTTATATATTTAGCGAGAATATACATTTACAGCTTTGGTCCTTTTATTATTCTACTCTTGTTGCACTTTAAGTAAATAAAAGTGCATTATATTCTACTCTTGTTTGTCTTGTATTTGATAGTTCATCTCATGTGGTCAAGTCTCAATGTTCTCCAGACACAGCTAGGTTCCAGTGTATGTATAACAACCAAACCTAGGGATAACCACTGTAGCGGCTTATTTTATTCTGGTATAAATAAATCCATTGTAAAACTTCAAAGTTCAAATTCAGCAGAAAAACATTTGATTGCAAGACCCTGTGAGTAGCAACAGAAGACTCACAAAATGCGTGGCTGATTCACAAGGAAATCTTAGTTGTTCCTCAATCTTTGCCCAGTGCTCACCCGACTCAAATTTGTAACCAGGAAAGTAAAAACTACTTTTTTTATTTGTTTCAGTATTTGTTTGAGGCATTTGGAATGTCATCTAAGGTCAAACTGGTTAACTGTGAGTTTTATTGACGTCAGTGCCAACATTTAAACATGACCGACCAGAACACATTTTCTTCTAAACTCTCTTCACTCAGGTATCACCAAACAAACATGGATATTCGATTAAAAGTAAGGGTTTGGGCACTCCATTTAGCTTCACTTTATATTATACCACCCACCCCTGACCTCTCTTGAAAAGGGGTGAGATGTGTTTGGATGGACCTGGCCGCATTAGCTAGAAGAATTTATTCCCAGAGGTAGAATATATAGAGGTAGGTGCTTTTAATAGTTTCCTCTTGACAGTTTCAATGCCAAGAATCTATTAAATATTAACAACAAACATGTATTTATGTAGCAATACACTCCAGAGTTTTACTTTGGCACTTAAATGTAGCCCTGAACATCCATTAAGGTTTTATTAATAATGATATATACTTGGAGGTCCAGGGTCTTACTTTTATGTGTCCTGGAAGCTGTGGTTATGATTACAGATAAAGCCTTACCAATAGGTTTTTCTACCCGACCTGACCTTATGTCTGCGACTTCATCAACCGACTCCCTTTTGGGAGAGTGGCCCTTCGTTTAACCAGGTCCACCCTCACCTGCTAAGTATAGCTCAGCTGTTTGTTTTTTTGTTCTACTTCTTCATGTATGCCTCATTTGCTGCTGTCCCATGGTGCCATTATTGCAAAGCAAGCACAGCTGAGTTAACTACAAGGTCAGGGGCAAATGCCTTCAAGGGGAAAGGAAATTACGCAAAAATAAATTTCCAAAATGTTGTGGACGCAGGTTGTCTGGAGTGTTTAACAGAAGCATTTACCCCAAAAGACCTGGCAGTGACTTGTCCGAAGTCCTCAGGCCAGTTGCCTAAACTTATACAGGCCCTTTAAGGTCAGTTGAATGTGTGATCATAATGTCATTTGTAACTTATATATTTGGTAGTGAATTGATCCAAAATGTAATTTCAGTCATCATTATCTTTTGTCACTCGTGAAAGGTTGATGAGGCCTAATGAAACATGAGGTATCATGATACAGTTTCTTTACGTTTAAAAAGGCCTTTAGATGGCACTCTCTGCTTTATAAACTTCGGCTCTGAACTAATAATTCAACGAGACAAGGATACATTTTTTTTAAACTTAGAGTTGCATCTAGTGGCCTTTAATATATAGACACTCTATCATGATACCTCATGCCTAGTTTCATGTGAACTGACTAAGTGGTTGACAGTGTTTAAAAGTGTGTCTGGTTTAAACGCTTCTATTAGTATTTATCTTTAAAATATAATATCCACTAAAATATATAGAAGCGGATTAGAGCCAATGAAAAGTAAAATATAGAATAGAATAGAATAGAAAGGCTTTATTCATCCCCAGAGGGGAAACACACTTTCACAACAGCGCAGTTGGAAGAAAATAAAGTGCAAGGAGAAAGAAAATAGTACAAGAGATAATACAAAATAAAATAAAAAAAGATCTTAAAAATATACAAATTATTTACAAAATTAGAAATTGACACTATTAACAAAATAAAATAGAATAAAAAATAAAATAAAATAGAAATAAAAACGGGAAAAAAAATAAAATAAAAAGCACACGAGAAGAAAACCACGCTACGGATTAGCACCAGGATATTTAAAGTAGAGAGTTAAATATCCTGACACCAGTTGGGATGAAGGACCTTCTATAACGCTCCGTCCTACACTGGGGGTGCCTGAGCCTGCCACTGAAGGAGCTGGCCAGCTCCTCCACGGTCAGGTGCAGTGGGTGGAGAGCGTTGTCCCTGATGGAGGAGAGTCTGGAGAGTGTCCTCCTCTCTCCCACCTCCTCCACCGAGTCCAGCGAGCGGCCCAGGACAGAGCCGGCCCTCGTGACCAGCCTGTTCAGTCTCTTCCTGTCCCGGTCCGTGCTGCCTGCTCCCCAGCAGACCACAGCGTAGTGGATAGCAGAGGCTACCACAGAGTCATAAAAGGTCCTTAAAAGTGGTCTGCACACTCCGAAGGACCTCAGTCTCCCCAGGAGGTGGAGGCGACTTCGGCCCTTCTTGTACACGGCGTTGATGTGTGTGGACCAGTTCAGTTTATTGTTGAGGTGAACACCCAGGTATTTGAAGCTGTCCACCAGCTCAATGTCCGAGCCCTGGATGCTCACCGGTTGATGTGGTGGGGACTTTTTCCTGAAGTCAATCACCATCTCCCTTGTCTTCCCGGTGTTTAAGCAAAGGTAGTTGCTCTCACACCAGTCAACAAAGTCCTTGATGACTGACCTGTACTCCAGCTCACCCCCCCCAGACACGCAGCCCACAATGGCCGAGTCGTCAGAAAACTTCTGGAGGTGACAGCTGCTGGAGTCATAGGTAAAGTCCGCCGTGTAGAGGGAAAAAAGGAAAGGTGACAGCACTGTCCCTTGAGGCACCCCGGTGCTGCAGATGGTCACCTCAGACCTGCAGTCCTGCAGCCTCACATACTGCGGCCTGTTGGTGAGGTAGTCCATCGTCCATGCTGCCAGCTGTGTCCCAACTCCTGCGTCCTCCATCTTCTTCCTTAGCAGCGCCGGCTGGATGGTGTTGAAAGCACTTGAGAAGTCAAAGAACATGACTCTCACAGTGCTACCGGCGGCTTCCAGGTGAGTCAGTGCCCGGTGCTGCAGGTAGATGACGGCGTCATCCACCCCCATCTTTGGCCTGTAGGCGAACTGCAGCGGATCCAACGCAGAGCTCACCGTCGTGCGTAGCTCGCGGAGTACCAGCCTCTCCAAGGTCTTCATCAGATGGGAGGTCAGGGCGACTGGTCTGAAGTGGCTCGGCTCCTTCGCATGTACCGCCTTGGGAACCGGAACCACACAGGAGGTCTTCCACTGGACCGGGACCTTCTCCAGTTTGAGGCTCAGGTTGAAGATGTGTGTGACCAACTCACAAAGTTGATCAGCACAATCCCTGAGCAGTCTGGGGCTGAGTCCATCTGGTCCAGCAGCTTTCCTGATCTTCAGTCGCCTTAATTCTCTCCTCACCTGTTCCGATGTAACAGAGAGAGGTGGCTGTGGGGGGTTGGGCAGCTGAGGCAGTAGGGCTTGTTGGGGTGGAGAAAGGTGGCTTGGAGGTGAGAACAGTTGGGGGGAGGGGGCTGAAGCAGGGGAAAAACAGCTTTGTGAAGAGTGAGGGGCAGAGGTGGAGGGGGGAGGGGGGCCCTGATCAAACCGGTTGAAATACTGGTTCAGTTCAGTGGCCCATCTTTGGTCTCCCCCTGCTGTGGCTCTGGCTCCACTCTGGCCATGACCTGAGATGTTCTTCAGGCCTTTCCACACATCCCTAGTGTTGCCCTGCGCCAGTTGCTCCTCCAGTTTCCCCTTGTATTCGTCCTTGGCCATCCTGATCGCCTTCTTGAGTTCACGCTGGACCTCCTTAAGCTCCTCTCTGCTCCCTGAAGCAAACACCCTCTTCTTCTTGTTCAGCAGAACTTGAAGTTGAGGGGTCACCCATGGCTTGGTGTTGGCAAAGCACCGCACCTTGCGGGTCGGTGTGACGTTGCCCTCACAGAACTTTATGTAATCTGTGGAATGGTCATTGAAGGTGTCGATGTCATCACCATGAGAGAACACGCTCCAGTCTGTAGACTCAAAGCAGTCTCTCAGCCTCTCCTTGGCTTCATCATTCCACATCTTAACAGTTCTTTTCTGTGCAGGCTGTCTCCTCACCATGGGAGTGTATTCAGGTCGCAGACGTATCAGGTTGTGATCAGAGCGGCCGAGGGGGGGCAGGGCGGTGGAGGTGTAGGCACCTTTTACATTTGCATATAAAAGGTCCAGAGTCTTGTCCTCCCGGGTGTGGCACTTCACGTATTGTGTGAAAGTGGGAAGAATGGAGGAAAGTGAGGCATGGTTGAAATCTCCGTTAATGAGCAGGAGAGAGTTCGGGTGTTTGAGCTGCAGGTCCGACACTGAGGCGCTCAGCCTCTCGCTCGCTGCGGCTGCGTCCGCAGAGGGAGGAATGTAAACAGTGAACACAATCACATGTGAGAACTCCCTCGGGATGTAATACGGGCGGATGCCCACCGCAACGAACTCTATGTCCTTAGTGCACACTTGTTCTTTAATGGAGACATGAGCGGGATCGCTCCATCTCTCATTAATAAACACCGCCACTCCTCCTCCTCTCCTCTTTCCATCCATGTCCCGGTCCGCACGCACCATCTTGAACCCCTCCAGGGAAACAACAGAGTCTGGGATCTTCTCCGTCAGCCAGGTCTCCGTGAAACATAGAAGGCTGCTCTCCCGGAAGTCTCTCTGATGCCGGGTCAGCGCAGCAAGCTCGTCCGTTTTATTCACAATCGAACGTACATTTCCCATGATGATCGATGGAATAAAGGGACGGAACCTACGTTTCTTCTCTTGTTTCATCCGACCTGCTCTGCATCCGCGTCTTTTTCTCTTGATTTCCACGGGAATCGTCCATTCCGCGCTGAGAGAGAGAGCGGTGTTGCGCAACCCCAACAGCTGATCCCTTGTGTAAACAATAGACCCGCTGAGCGTGTCTGCCGACGGAGTTCCCAAAAGTGACGAAAATAGCAGAAAACCGTATGCAAAAGTTGTAAAAGTGGTCTCGTTTTGTGCACAACGGCAACAAGATCCGACCACTCTAAAGAAAAAATTAAAAAGACGCCAAAAAAAAGGAAAAAGTGTAATAAAAAGTAAGAAGAAAGAGGGAGCTGTTGTAACCAGCTGCTGCTCGTGCGGCGCCATCTTTTTGTAAAGATCTCAGAATTCTTAATTAACTAACACCTACATTTGAATGTTATACATTTTAAAGGTGTCTGCTGTAATGTAATGTATACGATTCCCTCAAATCCTTTAAGGTTAACTAACTTTTTTTTTTTAATTTAACAAATTCAGTCCTCTTGTCCTTCTTGCCCTTTTTCATGCCAACTTAAAAAACCTCAGAAAAAAAGAATTAAAAAAAGGATCTACCAGCCCATATCAGATATTCTGCCTTATTGTAATAATTTATGACCTTCGTTCAGGTTTGATTAAAAAAATAAATGTATTGTGTCGATACAAACCATTTAACTGCACATTTTGAATCCAAAGCCTTGTGTGCTTCATCACCCTTTTTTTTATTGTTGTTGTTGTCCTCAGTTAAATCTTTCAACTTGTGTCTGGTCAGCGGTTTCCTTGGTCTGATGTCATCATCGATAAAACCCTGAAATCTTCAGCTGATTTTACACACTCTGGAAAAGAAAAGTAGTGCAAGGATACATCATTCTTACCGGTGCCGCTGTTGCCGACAGCTCGCTCTGATGTATGGACACTCGTCTACAACGGTTAGCGACGCTGAGGCATTTTCCACAATCTTTTTTTTTTTTTTTTGGACCCAAATTGTGAGGAAAAGATTGATTGCAGGCAATTACTCCCTTTATTTCTTTATATGCCTGTCAGTCGGCATGCCTTGGCAATTTAATGAATACTTAATGAGAGCTGACTGTTTGTCATAGTCAATGCACATAGTGATGGACTCAGCAGTTATATAGCACTGACAATGGTTAAATCACCTTGCTCTAAACCTGTGACACAAAAAGAAAGATGTAAATCTTTGAACCATGGCGTTCAGGTTGTTTTACATAGAAGAACAATAGATGTGTCGGTCTACAAAACTAAATGATGGAAGCCCAGATTGTTCTTATTTGACACTTCGTACACCACTGCACCATAGACACATAAATGAAGATCTTTGACTTCTTTCAATGAATGTGATCTTCGGTGTTTAAATGCATATCTGTCTCATAAATGTATTTCAATGAAACTTACAGGACTTTCTTTAACCTTTCCTGCTGAGAAAGTCCTATAACATGACTGATGACTGTCCCCTCCATCCCAGATTAGCTCTTTGATTGGGGGGGGGGGGCACTCCGGTTTCCTCCAACAGTCCAAAAAAATACAGAGGTTGATTGATAACTTGGGAAAATGTAGGGTGTCCCTGGTGGTTCAGGCTCGCTTGGCTGGCTGCTGGAGGTTGGATTGCGTGCTGCTTGTTTGCATCTTTAGAAGGTCATGCACCTGGGGAGACTTGCCGCCCCAAGTTGCAGTTGGGTAAGACCGAAAGATCGAGGAAGGGGGCAGGAGTCAGGAACGGGAGTGAAGAGGGGAGAGAATGGGAAGCTAAGATTCCAGAGTCAAGTGTCAAGAGGGAAGAGCGAGAAGAGGGCGAGATGGGGGCCAGAGAAGGGACGATTTGTATCACCCGGTCCTTTTTTAAGCCATTCAGTCGTGCTCCCGGATTGGTGGGTGACATCCGATTCCTCAGCGCCCATTGACTAGAGATTGGCTCTGGTCCACTCCTTCTCTCCTTCTCCTCCTTCTGATTGACTTTGAAACTTATTTTATTTGACGTTATTGAAAGATCTGAGGTTCACACATAATGCTAACTTATCATAACTTTCCCAGCCCCATTATAAGGATCAGAATGAAATCAAACATTACATTTTATGAAAACACAATATTGAGATGTATGTATGTATGCCAAGCGATCAAACGCATGTCATTTTGGTCGGATAGAGTTGGTTTAGGACAATCATTTGTTGGTTTTCATAAATATAAATTAGTGATGGAGTAACTAAGGGAGGATACTTTTCCCAAATACAAAAACCCAATACAAAATGCAAAAACATGAATAACACCTTTAATACCAGCTAGGTAATTGGAAATTTTAAATGTAATCCTTTTTAGAGTTACAATGCCTATATAACAGTTGTGAAAGGGCCTCACTTTTCTTCATCCAGAAAGCCACACCAAAAAAAACCATTCAAATTCCTCCATGCCTATTGCCTGCATGCTTATCTTCGTATGTCCCGCTTGCATTGAAGCCTCAAAGTGACAAATAGTTCCTAAGAAAAATAAATAAATCTATGAGATGTGAGACTTGTTAATGTGAAAAAAACAAACTCTGCTGACTTACTCAAGTGTTTTGGACGATGACGTCTACCTCTCCAAGATGCATTAAGTCTCTCATCAAGACGATTTGAAGTTATTACTGAAATCTCAGCGAACGAAAGGTTATGAGAGCAGAGTCCATTATGGTGTTATTATTGTCTTCACCTCTCCTCCAGCCAACTGGAATCACACCCTGCTTTGTTTATACAACAACTCCCTTGGAGATTGAGACTTCCAGGAGTGATGCTTGACCAATCAAAGCAGAGTGGATGTGGTTATGGTGAACAAGATTTTAGCTTTACATAAAACCAAGTACATTTTCTAATGTAAATATTACAATTAAAAGAAAGTTTTGTACAAAAAGACACATTGATGAGTACACTAGTGGTCCAAGAATGATTTAGGAGAGACTTAGATTAACACATTAGTTGACCTTTAAGCAGAACAAGTTTGAATGTTAATCTTTGGATCAGAATGGGGAAAAAAAACAAAAAACAATTACATTTTTAGGATGATCACTTAAATCTTAAAAATAAGAAAACAGAGTTAGAGAATGATGACTTATCTGGAGTGCATAAACATGTTTGATATGATTTACTGAGAATGATAGTGCCGTAAAAAGTATGTGATACAGTACATCTTTAAAAAAACAAAGATTTATGTTCACTCTCTTAAGTTTCACAGTGAAACTTTTCTATAGCTGCTCAAACAATACAACAAAATGAAGTCATGAATGAACAAATCCCAAATAAGAGCACAACATACACAGTTTTCACTTCATCATTTCCAACAGGAATAATATCGCACTCCAATGTCCGCCTTGGCATCTTCAGCTCTTGACATCATCGCTAAACTCATCAGATGGCACCAGAAAAAGAGGAAAGAATGCACTTTGTATGTGTTATTATTTATCATAAATAAAACATTTGAAAGTCCACATAGGTGGATCCAGTGAAATAGGTTGTAAAACCTGTGTCTGCTAATTTGAGACCAAACGGCTTCCATTGGTGCATATTCCTGCCTCCTCCTCTGGTCACACATGGCCACATTTCTAATTTCACATTACAAGTAACAGCAGAGAAAATTCAATTTGTTTTTGTTTCCTTGCCATTTAGTGCAATTTCCATAAAATGAGAGTGGCTGGCATCCAAAATCAATGACTGTATCCAAACTCCCAAGCCTAATGGGGTAGATAGCTAAAACCGCAAGTTAATTGTTCAGCAATGCCCTTGAAAATGCACTTCCCTAGTCGTGCACACACACAAACACACACACTCCCATTTGCTCTTCATCATGTATTGACATGCGTTGGCATGAAACTGAGGAATGATTCATGCTTCAACAAACATCGACAGGAACCTTAATACATCCATTATAACTATTGCTGCAAACAATTACAACACTGATGCAACTAGTGTTTCTTTTAGCACCACTTAGTGAGTCTTTCCGAGTTTATTTTCCGAGCTATTGTCGTCAGTCTGTATAAATAAGAACACTGTTTAAACAGCCTCAGATGGATGACCTGAATGGAGGAGAGAAAAACTCACTTGTCACTTGAGCAAGCACTATATTATGAATTACATCAAGTACTTGATCATCAATAAATATGTTTGTACTACTTCTAGTGTGTAACCATTTATGTCACAGTGTGATTGAGAGATTAAGTTACAGGTTGATGAGGTATCATGATACACTGTCTTCATTTTAAAAAAGACCACTTGAACACCATCATGAGTTAAAGAGAGAGTTATATAAAAACTCATTTTCCAATTTTAAGTCTAAATATCTCATCAAACTTAAGAAAAGGCAAAAAAAAGGTAAGTAAGTATGTACAAGTTATTAGTAAAGCGCCATTCTAGACCAGGGACCCAAAGGGCTTTAAGAATCAAAGAGTCCCAGAAAATCAGAAAATAGCACAAATAAAAATGTTGTTAAGATGTTTCTTGAAGGAGTCTGTAGACCTCAATCAAAAGGAGAGGGAGCAGAAGATAGTTCCAAAGCTTAGGAGCAACAGCCTGGAAGGATTTCCCTCATCTGGTCCGGTAAGTGTGTAAGTAAGTAAGTAAGTAATATTTATTTATATAGCGCTTTTCGAGACCAGGGTCACAAAGCGCTTAGACAATCAAAACATTACTCAAAAAAGTACATACTTTAAAGATCAAGATAATACTGAGAACAACACAGGAGTTCGAGAAATTCAAGGAAAAGCCTGAACAAATAGAAACGTCTTAAGGTGTTTCTTAAAGGAGTCAGTAGATCCATCAAGCGCAAAGAGAGAGGAAGATCGTTCCAAAGCTTAGGAGCAACAGCCTGAAAAGATTTCTCTCCTCTGGTCCTGGGCCGTGTGCGTGGAACCATAAGTAGATTCTGATCCACAGACCTCAGAGCCCGAGCTGGGGTGTAAGGCTGGATCAGATCAGTGATGTAAGGAGGAGCCTGACCATGAATAGCTCTGAAAGTAAGAACCAGAATTTTAAAGTTGATCCTGAAAGAAACTGGAAGCCAGTGAAGAGTTTTAAGGATCGGAGAAATGTGAGTTCTCCTGCTTGAGCGGGTCAGAATTCTCGCTGCAGAGTTCTGAATCAACTGCAGACGAGACAGATCCTTCTTGTTAAGACATGAAAACAAACTGTTACATTAGTCCAGACGAGAAGAAACAAATGCATGGATTACAAGCTCCAGATCATGTTCCGACAACATTTTCCTAAGTTTAGAGATTTTTCTCAGTTGAAGGAAACAGTTTCTGGTCAGTTTTCTTCAGTGTCGAACAAGAGACATGTCTTTATCAAATACAACACCCAGGTTTCTCAGGCTCAGTTTGACAGACTGACCCAAGTCACCCAAGTACTGACTCAACCCTGGAATCTTATCATCAGGAGCAATCACCAGAGTTTCAGTTTTGTCCACATTTAGCTGTAAAGTGTTTTCACTCAGCCATTGTTTGATTTCTAGCAAACAATTGACTAAGCTGTTCAGCCTTTGGGGTTCAGTTGGGTCAAAAGAGCAGTAGAGCTGGATGTCATCAGCAAAAATGTGATAAGAAACATCTGGAAATCTCTGAATGATTTTACCGAGGGGAATCAAGTACAGCAAAAACAATAAAGGACCCAGAACAGAACCTTGAGGGACTGCCGATTCAGACCTCATTTGATTGGCAGATACACTTAAACTGCGCCCAGAAAGGTAAGATGAGAACCATTCTAACACAGACCCAGACAGTCCCACTTCATCCCTTAGTCTTCTCAGCAGGATCTGGTGATCAACTGTGTCAAAGGCTGAGGACAGATCCAAGAGCACCAGAACAGTGAATTTACCCGAGTCAGCCGACATCATGATGTCACTGGACACTTTCAATAAAGCTGTCTCCGTAGAGTGATGTTTACGGAAGCCAGACTGAAACTTCTCATGGATGTCGCTCTGATCCAGGAACAAAGACAGCTGCTCAGACACCACCTTCTCCAAGATCTTGGACAAGAAAGGGAGCTTAGAAATAGGCCTGAAATTACTGAGGTCAGTTGGGTCTAAGCCTGGTTTTTTGAGCAGAGGCTCCACAATGGCATGTTTAAAAGCATTGGGTGTGAGCGGAACCATCAGTAGATTCTGATCCACAGACCTCAGAGCCCGAGCTGGGGTGTAAGGCTAAATCAGATCACTGATGTAAGGAGGAGCTTGACCATGAATAGATCTAAAACTAAGAACCAGAATTTTAAAGTTGATCCTGAAAGAAACTGGCAGCCAGTAATGAGTTTTAAGGATCGGGTAAATGTGAGTTCTTCTACTAGAGCGGCTCAAAATTATTTTGAGTTTTGTATTAATCGCACGCGAGACAGCTCCTTCTTGATAAGACACGAAAATAAACTGTTACAATCGTCCAAACGAGAAGACACAAACGCATGGATTTCAAGCTCCAGATCATGTTGTGAGATAATTTCCCTAAATTTAGAGATTTTTCTCATTTGAAGGAAATGGTTTCTGGTCAGTTTTCTGCAGTGTTGAACTAGAGACATGTCTTTGTCAAATACAACTCGCAGGTTTCTCAGGCTTAGTTTGACACCCAAGTACTGACTCAACCCTCGAACCTTTTTGTCCACATTTAGCATTCAGCCAGCAAAAATATTAAAGGACCCAAAACAAAACTTTGAGGGACTCATCACAACAGATTCCGCTGATTCAGACCTTATTTGATTGGTAGATACTGATACTGACACTGAAACTGTTCCCAGAAAGGTATGATGAGAACCACTGTAACACAGACCCAGACAGTCCAACTTTATCCTTCTGTCTTCTCAGCAGGATCTGTTGATCCACTAAGTCAAAGGCTGACTTGAAACTCATTATCATATCTTGAATTCTCCCTTTTTTCGTTGGTAGATTTGATTATCTTAATACAAGCAAAAAATAGAATAGCCTTTTCCCCTGGTGTTCAATGTTTAATAAATGATATAAAGTAGTAAAAATGTGAAAAGCATAGAGTCCAGACCTCTGTCATGCCCTCCATATGATACCCATTTTAACCAAACAGCATTTCCTGGCATTTATTTGATCTATAGAGTTGTAGGTAGGAGAGCAATTCTAAAACCTAAACAAAGTCAGCATGAAGAAGAAATGGTTGAAGTTCTCTAGAGTTGTGAATCATCTTAAAAGGTTGATGGATCCATATCACTTACACTACATTTAATTATAAACATGTGTTGCTTTTTACCCACCATGAATATTTTCCTGAGAATAGAAAATGCATCTCTTTTTAATTAAATTTTTTGGATAGATAAGCGTTTAAGTTCCTGTCTTCACTGTTTTAAGTCTAAAAGAAAAATGAATCACCATATTGAGGATAATAAACACTATTTTATAAGAGGCTTCAAAATATATCGAAGTATATCACTTTTTTTTTTTTACGTGTCCAAAATGTTGAAATAAATACTGCTTGTAAAGGATATTTGACTTACTTTTTAATGTATGATTTTTATAATAGTTTACTTAAAATTGATTTTCTGTGGCTTCAGATTCGAGTTTGTTTAAAGAAACCCGGATTACTTTGTGATTATTTCACGTTTGTTATTTCCATTTTGTAATTATTCACAGATAACTACTAAATCACTTTCGTTCTCTCAAAATTCATCTAATCTCCTTCTTCCTTCTAAACACTTTAATGCTGATGGAGTTTTTCTTTTTCCCCCAAAACTCTTATCAACATGCTTTCCAAAGAAGATATCCATCATGTCACTGCTGCTTGTCACTGCAGCAGCTCATGAGCAGTAACAGGATTATTGCTAAATGAATGAGCAGAGTGCGGAGCGACACCGCTCCCAGATAATTATTAAACAGCTGACAAAGTTCATGACTATGTTTTTGTCAAATAAAGATGTTTTGGTTTATTGCTGAGGTGATTTTTATTCAAGGAGTTTGATTTAATGTCGCTATGAAACTAGAACCTATTTGAATGCGCTTTTATAATTTGCGTGATGCGCTTTCATTTCTACACCGACATTTTCTGACTTTATTAAACACATTCAATTGTATTTTTAATGTAATATGATGCTTAATAAAAAGTGGAAATACCACCTCACAGCAAGAAGGTTTCGGGTTCAATTCCAGCTTAAGACAACATGCAACCTTTCTGCGAGGAGTTAAAATCTTCTCCCTGTGTTTGCGTGGGTTTACTATCAGCGCTCCAATTTCCTCCCACGGCCTAAAAACATAGGTTGGATTGAGAACTCTAAATTGTCCGTAGGTGCGTGAATTTGTGTGAATTGTTGTGCGTCTCTTTATGACCTGCGACAGTCTGGCATCCTGTTCAGGGTGTCCCACCGCCTCTCGACTGAAGAACTGGGAACCCAAAAAGGTGAATCAGTGAAATAAATTGACTTAACGAAAGATTGTTGATTTTATTTTAATATATTGATTGAGTTCTGCCTCTATAATTTTGAAATAATAGAAAATCTTTAGAAGAAAATAAATGTTACACACATCTTTTTAATACTTAAGACTATAATATTATATATATACTATAATATTCTTCAAGCTTTGAATACACATTGGGGACAAATGGTTAAAATTAGATGAAATATTGCAAACACTCAATGAAGCTTAATGGATGAAAGTCAACCATCATCTTCACAAAACAATCAGATTAATGTAAAAGGAAAACAAAAGTTCAAAGAAATGAATACATTGATACTTGTATTGATACATATTTGTTGAACAAACCTGGAGTCATCTCAGTGCAAAGTATTTGTGCCCGTGTGTGTGTGAACAATTTATCTGCTCAAAATGCTGATGTCTGATGTCCCGAAATCACAGTTCAGGGCAATTTCCAGCCTCTGAGCGGCAATTCTGCAGCAGTCATAGAGCAGATTGCCAGACACATGCTATTGATTAAACTCAGCAGGGCAACAATAGCTCATTGCCAACGGAGCAATTGTCGCATGCTACTGGCCGACGAGAATCATCTTGGACATCCAGATCTAAAACCTTCTTTGAGTTCAGATACAGGTGATGTGATACTTTGTTAGCGTGTATAAAATACAAATTATTTGCTTATGATCCAAGCACACTTGAGCAGACTTACAAATACATTAAAATAACTCATATTTATCTTTTCTCTTCAATCTTAATAACTTATTTTGTGTTTTTATCATTCACAGTACAAAAAAAACAAACCTATATGCTTACTGCTTTAACTTAAAGACAGTAATGCTCATCTTGCTGCCAAATTACCAAAATACTTTTTGTTTCAATTTCCTGCTGAGGTTGTTCTAAGGGATTAGCTAATGTAACTCTGACTGATGCCTGCTCTTAATCATGAAAGGGAAAGACAAATGTAAAAGCATCTTCATTTTTATTAGCGTAGGACTACATAGGCCTTGTCTGACTCTGACACTTCTTGATGGAACTTCAAACACCCATCATTAATTTATTAGAAGATTTGTGTCAGTACTTAATTTGAGATCTCTTTCATCAATATCAACGTCTTGGACACTTGTTTTAAAAACTCATTGTTATTGTGCGTGTGAAGTGGAAATGAATCAAACTTTCAACTAAAACATTTGTTGATTTTAATACACTCAGGTTTCAAGTTCAATCGTCCTAAGTAACGTATTTTCCACACTACAAGGCGCACCGGATTATAAGGCGCACCTTTAATGAATAGCCTATTTTAGAACTGTCGTTTTTTGAGAAATTGAAAGGCTTTTAAGTGCGCCTTATAGTGCGGAAAATACGGTAATTTAGTTTGGGACACTGACGAAATACGCTGTAGGTGTGTGACTATGGACTGTTCCAACATTTACAATTAGACCAGAAACATTGCTGTTTATGTTTAGACCAGAGTTCCACATTTGGCCCCCTGAACAACACCAAAAACACTTTTCTTTTAAATTTACAGCTCAAACTTGTGGCTGCCCTTCACAGGATTAAACAAACCAATCCAACCATTTTAGGGGGTAAATCATTTTTGGGTAGCTAAAATAAGTTTTACCTATTGTGCACAGAACACAGAGGACTTTTCAGAACTCACGGAGGGTTATATTTGGTGATTGTTCATTTCATAAATAGAGGCAATTTGTTTTCTGCCTTTTTTTCTGTTAATAATTATTTGTTTATGTGTGGCTTTTCTGGAAAACCTGCAACAAAATACACAGTGGAGTTCAACAACTCCTGTATTCACATTTCTGGCTCTGACATCCGTTTCATTTAATTACGATATTGAAATTTTACTTCTCAAAAATGACGTCCAAAGAATACTGACTTGTTAATAAAGCCCTTTTTAAACACTAAAATGAGGAAGTGTCCTGGAGAGAGAGTGGAAGATACAGTAACCTGTTTAATGGGATCGGAATCGAGAGACACAGATTCACGGGAAGACCAAAATGGGTTCAATCACAGTTGATTCAGTCCATGAAAACCAAAACAAAACCACTAAACGTGCCCATGAAAAGAG